>NW_027529996.1:4096550-4175171 GCF_008692635.1 Crocuta crocuta
GGGGCCCCCGCGTCTCCCCTCCCCCACCCGGCCCCCCGGCCCGGGCTCTCAAGGACCAGCCTGCGCTCCTGGCGCCCTCATGTCTTCACGGGACTCCCCGCGCCGGTTGACGTGGTGTCTCGTTCGGATTTCCAGGCCAGACCTCAGCTCCAGCGGCAGCATCAGCCCGGCCCATCTCGNCTCTGCGCTCCTGCCCTTGGCCCGGATGGGGCTCCTGGCTGGGACTCCGGGCTCCTGGAGTTAATGTCCAACTGGGGGTCTGCGGAGACCGGATCCGAGGTAAGTGGGCGAGCGGGCCGGGGGTGCAGGGGGCGGGTGGCTCCTGAGTCGCGGGAGGGCGCGGCGGCCTGCTGGGCGCGGAGGGCAGAGGGGGCGCGGCCGGACCCCAGAGCAGGCGGTAAGGTTGGAAAGAGGAAAGACTGGATGGAACCGAGGCGCCGGGAGGAGAGAGGAGAGAGAAGTTGAACGGGAGAGGGGCTAGCCTTGCAGAGATGCCGATTGCCTTTCCACGTGGGCAAAGATCGCTGGTGCCCCATGCTTGTGGACCCCCATAATGCCCGAGAGGGTCCGTTTCCCTCCCCGACTCGGCGGGGCGCTCTTCTGTCAAGTCCCAGGACGGTGCGGGTTTGGGGTCATCTTTGAACCCACCGCGACCAGAAAATGTCCTCTCTGGACGTGCCGCTGCAGAGGTACCATAGCCTGGAGTATAACTTACTATTGAGCTTGTTTGGGTCAGTTCCGAGGGAAGGCGCACACCGTGGAAGGGACTGCTGCAAAGGTGCTGAGAACCTAAAAGCAGTGGGCTAGCCTCGTCCAGGCGCCGTCTTGCAAAGCTCGCCCTTTTCGGAACCCGGTTGCTTGCACTTCGATAATCCCCACAACCCCAACTAGCCATGCCCGTCGAGGTTAGGAGAGGGGCTGCCTGGACAGTCCAGGACTTGGGTCTCCGCCTCAGTCGGGTTCTTGAAACTCTTTAATGTCTCCGCCAGGCCATCGAAGTGATTATTTTAATGACCTCTTTTTGCTTGTTCTGTGCCACCTCCCCAATAACACCCTCCACCATTACCTTGCACCTCTGGGCTGACTGCGCCGTGGTTTGGCTTACCAGACCCACCTGGTGAGAACGAACCCTCATCGGGGAGTGGGAACGGCCTCTCACCGGACCCCCCAGCCTCCTGGCGCCTCCCTAGTGTGGGCCGTGGCAAACCCGCCCGCAGAGCCGGCGTGCGCGCCCCCGGGGGGGGGGGGGGTTGCTGCCCAACCCCCTGCTCCCAACATTTTTGCTCATTGGCGGGGACAAACACAACTCTTCCGGCCCCTGCCGCGGGTGTGCTAGAGCGTACTCGACTCTTGCACAGTATTTTGAATGTACACTTAAAGTATTCCAAGGAAGAGATGCAGCTTCCAACTTCACGCACGCACCTCTCCTTGCAAAGCCCTCAAAGTGGGAGCCGCTCGGCTTCCGCCCGGCGGGGACCAAGTCTCGCGCCCTGTTTAGCCACACCTTCGCTTTGGCGGGGCTGGGGACAGGGTCGCCTTTTCAGCAAGTGTCAGGTGTCCAGGGAACCCGCAGCGTCCCCAACCCACTATGGAAAGGGCTTCGGCTGCCCCTCGGACCTGGATTACGGCCTCGGACCCCTTACAGGGAGACCTCTCCCCAGACTGCACGCAGCACACGTCCGTCTTTCCCCCCCTGGTCTTGGGCCCAACAGTTCGGGGGGAATGAGTCCTCCGTCAGGCTGGGGCACGAGGCACACTTAAGAAAAAAGCAATACATCTTTCAGCAACTTCTGTCCCTACCCCAAAAAGAAACCTCGGAGTTACAGCACGCCCCCCACCACCCCGCCTCCCTTTCTCTCCCGGAGTCCAAACAAACCTCCCAGCCTGCCAGACAGAGGAAGGTGCGGGGGCACTGGAGGCGGGGGCACTCGCCCCCGGGGAAGTGTCACGGTGACGCGGGGAATTGGGGGAGGGGGGATTTTAAAAGGTTACTGAGAAACCAGCTCAGGTGAGGTGGGAAGGAGAAAACTGGAGAGAGGATGGAGGGGAGGAGCCTGAAGAGCAGACCTGCTGGTGAACACGTCCGGAATTTTCGGGGGTAATCTGGAATTGGGGGGAATGAGGGAGGGACGGGGGTGCTTGTTCGCCGATTTTATACTTAACATGCCGCAGCCTCTCATTGGCGTGGGCGCTACAGGACTCGGACGGTTTCTGGTGCCCCCTGGTGCTGGGAACCCAGAAGCGCCCCACCGCGAGCGGCGGCTTCTGCGGGCACTGCGGCTCTGCAGGCACCCTTTCCGCCACGGGCCTGGGGCCACCTGGTGCGCGCGCCCGCGCCGCGCCCTTTCCCTGCGGGGCGCGTTGGCCGGGCGCAGCGGGGAGGCGGCCTGTGGGTACAAAAATGCGTGCGGGGGCACCTGGCGGAGCGGACTTCGGGAGGAAAGCGTGGTTACCGCACCGGGCAGCGCGTTGAGCAATATTCGCGCGCGTAGCAAAGGCTGCTGGTTGCAGCGGAAACACGTCCCGCAGCTGTGCTTTGAGAAAGCTAAAAGAAGACAAACGGGGAAGCGGCGAGGTGGGAGGGGTGAGTTGGGGGTCCCAGATGGGCTCTAAGAAAAGCGTCCTAAGCAGAGCACTGCGTGTGCTCAGGCCGCAAACGCCCACCTTTCCCTTCGTCCAGCAGATACGGGGAACTAAAGAGCCGCTCGGAGTAGGGCCCGCCCGGCCGAGGCTGCGAGGGAAGGACGCGCCTCCCCGTCGCAGGGGAGGTGGGAGAGCGCTTTCCGGGCCTGCGCCGCCCCCGGCCGCGGGCGGGAACGGGAGCCGGGAGCCTCCTCTGGCGAGGCGGCGACTTTTCCACTGTTTCCTCTTTTGCCAACTTCTCCACACTTATAATTGGGGATCTCCACATCCAATTTAAAAAGCTCTCTGTCGGCCAAACAGGAAAAAAAAGGAAAAACCCTCTTAATGCGGAAGGGAAATCTGGTGCCTCCGTCTCTTCCTGCTGGCGGGCACCTCGATTTGGAATGGCGCATTAACCCCGCGGCTCCCTGCGCCTCAGGGCCGCCAGCCATTTCGCACGCACCCTGGAGCTGGCACCAGGGCGAGGGGGCGGGAAGCCTCGGCTCCTCCCCCACCCCCTCCTCTCCTGTGCGCTCATTNGGTTGCCCGGAGTTCCCAGCCCCTGCAAACACCCCGAGCCCCACAGCTGCTTAGCGAGCAGACTCTCGAGGGATGGAAAATGCATTTGTCTCCGCAGCGGTGGGAGGTGGAGGCCGAATTAAACGCTTCCCCGGGTGGCCTGCAAGGCAATCTGGGCTGGAGTTCTGGGTGGAGATGGGGGTGGGGGGCGGTAGGGCTGCTGGGAGGGAGGCGGATAAGCCTGGGAACGTATAGACGTGTGGAAGGCCGAAGTTTTTGCCTTTACCTGGAAACGCTTACTCTCCCCCATGGGAAAAGGTCAAGGAGAGTTTCCTTAGAATCGTATCTGGGGGAGAGGGGATAATCAGTTGCATGAATCTCGTAGTTTCCACTCGAGAATTCCCTTGGAAACTGGAACCCTGGCTTTGGGAAGTCACTAAGTAACCTCGCACCCCGAGGTGCCTGGGTCTCCTCCCCCTCCTTATCGGCTGGGGCATGGCCCCGAGTTGACAGTGCCTTTTTCTCGCCCGCCCCCGACTGCGATTGCCTAGTCCGCCTGTCTACGGTTGTTGGGGACTGAGAAGCCAAACGGAACCCCGTCCCTGAGAAGAACTGAGCCCCAGCTCCGCACCCTTTCGTGGGCTAGGCCTTGGGGAGCCCGTGCGCCTCCGCAGAGTCATAGGCGGGGTACAATCGTCTTGGAGTGACCGTGACAGGGGCATGGGGAGCTCGAGGCTCCTCTGGGAGGTGAAGGGATTTGGGGCCAGAATCTCGCAAAACTGCTAAAAGAAAACAGAGCGTGGGAGGGTATATCACGAAGGATTACAATTCTCGAGACAAATGCAACCCCTACCTAACAGCAATGCTGGAGCACTTATTGAGCTCTTACTTTAGGCTCCTCTAGGTCTTTCATACGTTATTTAATGTTCATAACCTTAGAAGATGGAAGTAATAATTTAAACCGAGTTGATGCTTTGGGAAGTAACAGCGCAGGTATTTCCGTTCAGGCCCAAAGTCCCCAAGTCCCTACTAACTTCTTCTTCAGCAACAAAATCCTTCTATAAATAAGTGGGAGGAATGAATCGCTGGGGTGGAGAGAGTGGTTGCACCAGGCCTTCCGCAGCCAGCTGAGAGCAGGCTCAGGACCCCAGGCACAGCGACCTTGATTTTATTCCAAAAATGCAAAGCTGGCCCCGTGCTTGGGTCGAAAGCTTGTTCCCTGGACCTAAGGGAGCTGCCCGGAAGGGCTGAGGATGCAGTGTGACCGCTGCCTCGCCGTCCCCCGGGAATGGGGAGGTGGGGGCGCCAGGACTGGTTTCGTCGTGCTGGCCAGGTATCGTGCTGTCGTCGCGCTGGTACGAGCAGGGGCAGCGGCCCCGCTGGAAAGTCGGACCCCAGGGATCCGGTAGCAGAAGAGAAGGGCAGTGGTAAATTGGAGGCTGAGAGCCTGCCGCGCCTGGGACGAAGACGGGCTTTGGAAGGAGGGCACGGGACGTCCAGGAGCCGCGGGGCTGCAGCCGTCGGGGAGGAGGGCGGTGACGAGGGTGGAGGGGGGCACCAGGCCCGCGGGGGGGCCGCGTCCGGGGCGCCCCGGCCTAACGCGCACTCGCCGGTCCTCTTCCCCGCCCGCGCAGGTGCCGCCGCCGGACGGGACTCTAAGATGAAGTTATGGGATGTCGTGGCTGTCTGCCTGGTGCTGCTCCACACCGCGTCCGCCTTCCCGCTGCCCGCCGGTAAGAGGCCTCCCGAGGTGCCCGCCGAAGACCGCTCCCTCGGCCGCCGCCGCGCGCCCTTCGCGCTGAGCAGTGACTGTAAGAACCGTTCCCTCCCCGCGGGGGGGCCGCCGGCGGTCCCCCCCGCACCCCTGCCCGCCGCCCGCACGCACCCCAAGCTGGCGGGGACTGCTGTACCGCCCCCCACGCCCGCGCGGAAGCCCCCTCCCAGGGCGAGGTTGCCGGTGGCTGCCCAAAGGCCCCGCCGCCTAGTCCTTACAGCGCAGGGGGTATCAGATGCTTATGCTGTCCTTTTAGCGTTGCGACGAAAAGATATTTTCGCTACCACCGCTACCACCACCACAGGAAAAGCACGCAGCTGTCCCCTTTTCGCAGCGTCCTCATCATATATACACAGTACCCCCCCCCTTTTTTTATTTTCTTCTTTTTCTTTCTTCCAAAGCCCTTTATCTGTTTGGGTGTGCCTGGCTGTGCTGAATTCTGGAAAACAATTGCATTTCCATCCTAAGGAACTGCCCTTGCAAGGGAAGAGGCTGAGGTTTTCCAAAGCCAAGCCAGAGTCAGAGAAAACACAGAAGGGCCTTGATTTCCAGAGCAAGCATCTGGGCAGTGTCAAATCTGTTAAGAAAAGTTCCGGTTCTAGAAAGACTGAACAGTAAGAGTGCTAGCTAGGACTAGGGAATGAAGCTGTAGTTCAGTCCACACATGACAGTATTAACTCTTAAGAAAAGACCATATAAATAATAAATAAATAAATAAATAAATAAATGTATGTGATTTCCCCCTCAACAATGTTTTAGATAGCACTCTATTAGGGTGTGTCAACTATGATTTAATATAATTTACCCTCTGCTCTTCAAAACTTTATCTGTTGCTTAAAGCAAGGTATGTGCATACATTACAAGTTAGAGGTTATTGGGAAAATATGTAACAGCAGTAGCAGGAGAAAATTTGGCACAACCCCAAAATATAGCAGTGGTGAGCCTAGCCAGGATGTTACCCTGGCTACTCCCTCTAGCTATTTTGCACTGAAAACAAACTGAAGTCATATGCACAGCAGAAGTCAGCTGTATGCTAAGAGTCCCCCAAAGCTAGTGGCCTTTAGCTAAAAACAGTGCAAGAAATGTGATGTGCTCATTTGATGCTTAATTACAACAATAAAAGCATCTTCTTCCAGAAGTCCCAAGAAAGGGGAAAAGGTGCATTTTTAAAGGCAAATTAAGACTTCAAGAGTGACCAGGAAACTAACAATAGAACTCCCCTCTGACCCAGCAGNACTGTTCCAAGAGTTTCTGTCAGTTAGTGGTATAAACTTACCTTTTTTCTAAAATTTATTTTTGAAAGAGAGAGCTCAAGTGAGGGAGAGGTAGAGAGAGGGAGGAAGAGAGAGAGAATCCGAAGCAGGCTCTGCATTGTCAGCTCAGAGCCAGACTCCGGGCTCAATCCCACAAACTGTGAGATCATGACCTGAGCGGAAACCAAGAGTCAGATGCTTGATCAACTGAACCACTCAGGCGCTCCTGCATAAACCTATTTTTTAAAAATATTTTATTTATTTTTGAGAGAGAGATAGAGACAGCATGAGCAGGGGAGGATCAGAGAGAGAGGGAGGCACAGAATCTGAAACAAGCTCCAGGCTCGGAGCTAGCTGACAGCACAAAGCCCAATGCGGGGCTCGAACCCACGAACCATGAGATCATGGCCTGAGCTGAAGTCGGACGCTCAACCGACTGAGCCACCCAGGCACCCCTGCATAAACCTATTTTTAAAGGCTTTGGTTTCAACCATGAATTTCCACCTTACTGTTTATAAATGTTTCTCCAATAGAAACTTAAATTTAAAATGCCCCTTAGTGCCACTGTCTTCAGAATAGTACCCATGAGAGCTGAGTAAGTGGGTTGTCATTCATTCAAACAGCCTAGGCCAAAGGAACAGGAACACAGTGTTAGATAATAGTTCCCCAGCCAGGATGTTCAGGAGAAGTATGACTGCGCCTGATTATGAAGCTGATTAGTTCATGGAAATTTAATTAGCATATTAGGATCCTGTCTACCTCAGCTGATTTAATGCTGGCTCTTGGTCCTGGCTCTGCTTTCAACTACTTCTGACTTTGGACAAGTTACTTACTTACTTTAGACCTCAGTGAACAGTTTACAACCATGCAGTAAGGCGGGCGAGTGGGGAGGGGGGGTGCTTTCCACTCAAAAACACCAGTGGCTGTGAGATTTTGTCCCTAGCTGTCCCCTGGGAAGACTCAGAAGGAGAAACCGCTGCTCACTTTAATCGCATGGGGATCTTTAATGGCACACTGATGCTGGGTCTCACCATGAAAGATTCTGATTTAATTGGTTTGGGTGTGGCTTGGGCATTTGGAAGTTTAGATGTCCCCCAAGTAACTGTTGTGCAGTCAGGGTTGAATCACTATGATTTGATAATACCCTAAGAAAATCTGTGTATCTGCAGATACAACCAGCAACAAAGCAAGCAGGGTAGCATTAAATCTACTGATTAGGGCAGGGTGGGGGTGTGCAGAGGACTGGTGGGAGAAGGGACATTACTTCCCTTTTCCAAAACCGATGCTAAGTCATCAATGGACAAAATTCCTACTACTCTATCTACATTTGAACCGGCAGAACACACCCAATTCTGTTTTATCCATGGCAAGACCCAATAGATCCTAGAGGACACTTGAAACGGAAACATTCCCAAAGAGAAACTGAGCTGCATTGTAAGCCAAGTTGACATCTTTCCAGGTATGTTCAATTCGGTAGCAAGCTGTCAGTGCAGGGAAGGCAGAATAATGACAGTGTGCAGACTTTGAACGCTCAGCCGGTGTCAACACGCCCCTGTCACAGTGCTGACATTTATATCTTGCACTGTACACCGTGCAACTGGTTAAGGCTTCTGTAGAAAACATCAAGTCACTTGTTTCATTCGAAAATAGTCCCTCTCCCTCTTCTTTTCAAATGCTTGGGGCTCAGTGATTGAGCAAAGGCTATTTCATGCCACGTTAACAGCCACCCTGTGCCAAGGGGGCTAGACTGCACGCACTCACTCCTGAGGTTGTGTGTGTTCTGCTGTTCCCAACGTAAACAGAACGGCCAGAATTCTATTCCTAGCACCATCACAGGGTGAACTACCTGTTCACTTGCTTGCCTACAGGTTGGCTATCAAGTGAATGGGCTGTAGTTGCCTCCTGTAGCAACTATGAACTTGTCTAAACTCAAGGACTTGCGGTTTTCCCTTCGGGGCGTCCAAGATTTGTCCCTTTAGCTATCTTTGTTCTTTTGTTTTGTTTTCTGTCCGTATCTTTTTCAAAATGTGATTAGAGCAGGCGTGAGGAACCTAGAAGGTGAAACAAAAGGTGAAATTAGCAGAGGTCTGCATTGTAGAGCTGAAAGTTAACCCCTTGTGGTCCTCAGGGTAAGGCAGCGTGTCCAGAGGGCCAGAGTTCTGCCACGGTGGGAGGCAGTCTGCAGACACTGGGACCAGTTTCCCCAAACCACTGAGATGCAGAGTTTTCAGTTTTGCTACCTAGGGAGGAAGGTCTTCAACGAGTGTCTAAAACCCTGTTGCATAAGGCTGTCTGAATGTATTAAAGGTTCGTTAATCATCGTCGTATGCCAGATCTCGGCTGTATATGACAGCTCTAAGTGTGTTTCACAAGCAAAAGCAGAAAGTGCATGTGTTTTAAAATTTGCAATCTAAAGGCGGCTGAGTGGCTCAGTCGGTTGAGCATCCGACTTCAGCTCAGGTCATGATCTTACAGTTTTTGGGTTCGAGCGCCGTGTCAGGCTCTGTGCTGACAGCTCAGAGCCTGGAGCCTGCTTCAGATTCTTTGTCTCCCTCTCTCTCTCTGCCCCTCCCTGCCCATGCTGTATCTCTCTCTCAAAAATAAAATAAACATTAAAAAAATGAAATAAAATTTGCGAGCCAAAAGCATTTGTTTGTTCAACAAATAGTTAATGTGCGCCTACATTTGCCAGGCACTGTCCTAGGTGCTGGGAAATCCATGGTGCACATAATAGACGAACGTCCTTGCCTTCATGGCACATACTATCCTAGTAGATGTACAGTGTGGTACACTTAAGCAGTATTGTAAACCAAACTAAACATGAACTGCCTTGGGCTAGGATGGTGGAATTTTTGTGTGACGAGAAGCCATCTAGAAGAAAGAGTGAGCGTTTGTTAAATTATAATTTTAGGTAATGCACAATTTATGGTAATATGATGGGATTATATTTTACCGCTTTGGTAGCAAGTGACACAATTTCCTATGGAAACAATGTTATAAATCAAGCTATCCAGTGCCTGGGCGGGCCCATGCAAACCTAAGGGTAAACCATAATATAACTAAAATATAATTCACAATATTATTAGGCTAGAGCCTCTTCTTGGGTGCCAGTCCCATAATCTGCAGAAAGAGGGCATAGAGCAAGAAATCAGGGAGTTTCAATAGGCAAGAGTTGCGCTTCACACAGTCAGATCAGACTAGGGTTTGGACCCCAGCCTGGGCACATAACCAGCTATTACTTTTAAACCTCTGTTTCCTCATCTGGAAAATGGGGACAGTATTAAAACTATCTCAGGGAGTTGCTATGAGGGTTAAATGAAATAATGCTCTGTGAAATCCATGCCCCATAAGTAAGTATTGCAGTTGTTAGTCACTATCTTCTTTCCAACAGCCCAGTGAGTGCCTTTTCCCCACCTCCCCCTTTCATTTCAGCCTCTGCCAAGATGTTGCTCTAAATGGTGGAATTTCAAGCAGCACAACATAGTATGGACAGTGAAAGAAATGCAAGCCTTGCAGGCAGGCTATTTTGGTCACCAAAGTCATCATTTTGTCAGCACTAGTCAGGCTAAACTTGCCTGGGATTCTGCCCCCCCGGGACAGGACCCCTGGCTCCTCCTGGGTTTCACACCTCCTTCCCTTCCTCACTTTCTGAGCCCGTGTAGGTCCTGTGAAATTTTTCCCACCAGTTTCCCATGGGCTTGTTAGGGAGACCCTGTTCCCCTGCTGGCGAGAAGGCAGGCAGACCCTTGAGTAAATGATGGGGGCGGAGTGGGGGTGGCGCTGTGGTTTGGAGGCTACCTGTATTGAGTGTTTTTGTTTTAAGTGATCCCTGTTGGATATTTAATTTGAAAATGCTTAATTTGATTTGTTTCAGCAACCTAGCAAAACTCTTTCAGTGAACTTTAGTAAATGTTCAGCCCATTGTTATCCAGCAAAGGAAGCTTCAGAAGCCGGTTAAATATTAAGCTTTCAAATCTAATGTTATGGGATATAGAATGTGGAATAAATGAGCAGCATCTGCCTATTCCTTTTTCTTGCTTTATTGGCTGTAAGAATGAGCGGTACTATAATAAATTAACTTCCCAAGCTGGAAAGGGGCCCTGCCCCTTGGGACAAGGCTCTTGAAATCAATAAATTGCATGTCAGACCCTTTTAAGGAAGCATGGATTCCTCACTTTAGATCTGAGACCAATATCTCACTCTGGCCCCCATCTTGAGACCTATAGCAAACTGTTGCTGTTTAATGAAACCTATTTCAGGCTTCATTTGGATTGGCCAATCCTAGGACCTTTGGCTGATCCAACAGCCTAAGAATTATGCTCGAAAGATTCTACTTTCACTGATATAAAAATAAAAGGTCTTTTCCCTTCCTAACATCCCTTTCATCTCTATTTTATTTAGCACTTAATGGCCCATAGGACCTTCATTCAATTAAAACATTTATTTAATAAGTCACTTGAGCTCAATCAAGAAGCAAGTATTAAATATCTTTCATGTGCTAGGTGCTGTATGGCATCAAAAAGACAAAATTGTGAACTTAAACAGCTTATGATCTAGTTGTACACAATGGATAGGCAGATGGGTGGGTGGGCGGATTATCAGTCAGACAGATAGATATGTCTACCAAGGGGTTTACATTAGCTGAGGTCATGGTAAGAATTCCTAGCAATGAGGTCACTGGGATTTAGAGATCATAGCAGGAAAGGATTCAGGGAAGAGCGAGGATCTGAGCTTATACTTGAAAGATGGGTATTAGGAAGGGAAGGGAAAGGGAAAAAGACACATTCCAGACTTGGGAGAAGCATGGACAAATTTATGACTGTGATATGGGGAAGGGGCAGGTGGTGAATACACGGAGGAGGCCAGACCGGTCGCCAAGTGCTGAGAACAGGTGGCGGGAAGTGGTGTGAAATTTAGGATATCTCCGTAGGTGATACCCAGATTATGAGATGCTGTAAAATCCTGGACAAGAAGCGTTTTTTTTTTTTTTAAGTTTATTTATTTATTTGAGGGGTGGGGGGAGAATACGAGCAGGGGAGGGGCAGGAGAGAGGGAGAGAGCGAGAATCCCAAGCAGACTTGACACTGACAGCATAGAGCCTGACGTGGGCCTCAGACCCACGAACCGTGAGATCATGACCTACGCTTAAACCAAGAATCCTATGCTTAATGGACTGAGCCACCTAGGCGCCCTAGGGGTTTGCTGTTTCTGATGGCAGCAGGGGACCAGTGGAGCCTCCCAAGTAGGCAGGCGGCTGCGAGGGGGATTCTGCTGCAAAGCTTTTTGCTGCAGAACTGACTCAGGTCCACAGGCTGCTCCTGAGTGGAGTCTGTGGCAGAGGCATATTTTCCATTTGGAAGTATTGCGCCCTCGTTTGTAAAAAGTTTCTAGGTATAGACAAAGTTTCCTGATCCTCAACTAAGTGAATAACTACAACTAAAAGCTGAATAATAAAGCTAGTGTCATAGTGCCTTTTAGAGATCCACGTAGTCAACTCCGTTTTTAATGAGTAAGTTTTGTATCTTATGCTAAAATTGAGTAAGTTTGAGCTCTACTGGAAAGGAGGAGATACTTTTATCCCCATTCTACAGAATAAGAAATGAGACCCAGAGAGCTGCTCAGTGTCACAAATCTACTAAGTAGTGAAACCAGAATTCAGACCTCAGACTTCTGGTCTCAAAGCCAGTATTTCTTAGCTTAACACAGACTGTGTTCCCGTATTAGTAGATTGAGAAAACACAAACAATGGCTTGCTAAAAATACATTCACTAACCCTGAAACACAGATTTTCAAGAAAATCAAAAGAGCCAGCTAATAGAAGCAAGGAATATTAAATTATGTTTAAGCCTTTTTCTTTTTTCTTTTTTCTTTTTTTAATTTCCATTTGGGTAGCAGCCGGCCTCGGCTCATAGTATTAATAGCTACTTTGAAGCCCAGACCAGAAGCTTTTAAGGAGGGATACGTGAATTTCTGTACGTACTTCTATATCACTGATGTTTGTTGCAGTAAGAGCAGGCTCCTGAAGATTTGGGACAAAGTGAGGTCTGCCCGAATGTTTGGTAGGCTGGCAGCATTTGGGAGGCCTTCTGGGAGGCACTCATTCTCAGATCACTCCTGTTTTGCCCAGGGAAAGGGGACATTTACGTGGGAAGCCATGGGTGACTGCACCAATCCAGAGTGATTGCCGTGGTGGGAACAGGAGTGGATCTGCACAGGCCAAGCTTGGGTCACTACTGGGAATCGACCAGTTAGCTCAGTAGAGACTAAACCCATTTTGGCATGACTTTAATAAGGTGAGGGAGGTGGAAAGCCATTTTTTTTAAAAAAAAATTATGTATTAATCTTGAAAGAGAGAAAAAGAAAGAGAGGCAGAAAACCCCAGTCAGGCTCCACTCTTTCAGCGTGGAGCCCAACATGGGGCTCGAACTCACCAATTGCGAGATCATGACCTGAGCCAAAATCAAGAATTGGATGTTGAACCGACTGAGCCACCCAGGTACCCCTGGAAAGGCATGGTTTTAAAAGGCTTCAAACCTTTTTGTTTGTAAACCTGCAGAAAGAATGTTGAAAAACTATTGCTCAGTTCCGAGGTGATATCTATAATTTTTTAGTCACAAGCTTAATAGTTGTACCAGATATGATTTCCAGGGGTTTGGCGAAATCTTAGAGCTGCAAATTTAGTTTATTCAGTGCATGGAAAATCATCAAACTAATCAGCCCAGATTAATTGATTTTTTGGTCAGAAAAGATATGACTTCACTTTCAGTTTAAAGACACATGTTAATATATATCCCTGACAGCCATCACCCTTCTGGATCCTAATTAGGNAAAAAAAAAAATTATGTATTAATCTTGAAAGAGAGAAAAAGAAAGAGAGGCAGAAAACCCCAGTCAGGCTCCACTCTTTCAGCGTGGAGCCCAACATGGGGCTCGAACTCACCAATTGCGAGATCATGACCTGAGCCAAAATCAAGAATTGGATGTTGAACCGACTGAGCCACCCAGGTACCCCTGGAAAGGCATGGTTTTAAAAGGCTTCAAACCTTTTTGTTTGTAAACCTGCAGAAAGAATGTTGAAAAACTATTGCTCAGTTCCGAGGTGATATCTATAATTTTTTAGTCACAAGCTTAATAGTTGTACCAGATATGATTTCCAGGGGTTTGGCGAAATCTTAGAGCTGCAAATTTAGTTTATTCAGTGCATGGAAAATCATCAAACTAATCAGCCCAGATTAATTGATTTTTTGGTCAGAAAAGATATGACTTCACTTTCAGTTTAAAGACACATGTTAATATATATCCCTGACAGCCATCACCCTTCTGGATCCTAATTAGGTGATGAGTAGACGGATGGGTGGATGGACAGACAGATAAAGCACAGAGACTTGACGTGAGTGCCTGGCCAGAATGAAACATGGAAACACACGCTTCAGAGTGTCTTGGTTTACTCATATGGGACTTCACAGTACATATAGTTCACAGTACAGTGAACACCCATGTATCCTTCACCAAGACTGACCTCTTAGCATTTTGCTTGTTTTTTTTTCCTTGAGAATTAGTTACAAACATAATATCAAATAGTTCAGCATGTACCTTCTAAGCACGAGGACATTACCTTATATAACCACAGTTCAGTTATCAGTCCCAGGAAGTTTAATAATACTGCTATATTCAGATTTCCCCAGCTGTGACAATAATGTCCTTTACAGTTTGTTTTCCTTAATCAAGGATCACAGATTGCATTTGATTATCGTATTTCTTTACTCTCCCTTAGAATAGCTCCCAAGCCTTTCTTTTCTTTTCTTTTTTTTTTTTTTTACCGTGACATTGACAGTTTTGAAAAGATCCGACGTCTTGCCCGCTGTCCTTGCAGACTGCCCTTCCATTTGGATTTATGTGATTGCTTCCATGTTATGCCATTCGAGTAAATGTCCCGGGAATACTAAGTTTGTGACGATGTGTCCTCACGTCAGGAGCCACTGATACCAGTGAGCCCCTAGGAGCCACGCATGCCTGAACTGTCCTCACACGGCACCTGCAGCTTTCATCCCCTGGACGGGGCCTCCCAGTGAACTGAGTGAGATGGGCAGGAAGTGCCCCGCTCTCGCTGAGCCGGAAGGCTGATCGTGAGAGGGGACATGAGAGGGGATGTGGGAAAAGAGAACCCACGGCAGGAGCCTTTGTAGGTCGATTTCAGGATGCAGCACATGCAGAAACTGATTCTCTTAAACGGTCCGTAAGCACTGGAGGAGGTTTTAGCGTGCCTCAGTGGGACACGAGCCTCAGTTTGAAGACAGACCCATACCCATAGTGGACACAAAAATACCGTCTGTGGGCTGTTTGTGTGGTTAATTTTTGGGCATTTCTGGGGTGCACAGAAGCGGCAGCACCACAGGGGCTGCTCCTTCCACACCCAGACCTCAGACCGCTCTGCCAGGCCCTCTCCTCTGTGGAACACACTAGACTAGACTAACAAGGGGCAGTGTCTGCATCTCCTTTGGGCTCACCTGGCTTTGTGCAGACCGGCAGAGCTGATCATCACACTGCTGCCCTCTGTGCAGGTGTTGCTGAAGAAGTATCAAAGGCAACCATACGGACTGTAGACCCCATTTGTTAAATGCTTCCAGGCACTGAGCAGAAAAGTCTGTTCCATGGTGCTAAAGGTGTGACTGTCCCCATTTTAAGGGGAAATTGGGACTCCACAGGGTTAAGCAAGTCAGCCAGACTCTGGACAAGGGCAGCCTGAGCCCGGCACTCACTCTTGTGACCACACACCGCCACGTCATTCACGTACTTATGTAGGAGTGTCACCAGCCTCAGACACTCCTACATAACCCCTCTGGCCATGTCAGGAAAAGTCAGGTGTTGGCATTTTGTAAATGCAATCATTGTGGAGTGCTACATATAGCTGATTTCATGAAGTGACTGGTCTTAGAGATACCGGTAAATTCATTCACTGCAGGGGTAGAAAGTCTCTCCTCACATCTGACTACAGGAATCTATCGAACTGGCTCAAACGATTGAGAATACTTTTCTTTTACCCCCTTTATCTTCCTCTCATCATCTCTTTGTCCCTCCTCTTCTTGTCCAAGTCCCGCAGACCCTCAGCATATTCCTCTTACCCATTGCTCAGTCGACCCCTGGGGAGGGCTGAGGGAAGTAGGACACAGAACCCCAGAACTTTCTGCTGCGCGTGGCTTCAGGCATGGCTTTGTGGGAAGGAAGAAGTCAAGGTTCCTTTGCTTCCAGGTTCCTCTTGAGTTTCCCCTCAAAAACCACCCTGCCTCTGTTTAACACCATAAGGGACTATTTTTTCAGTTGGCTTTTTGTGTGCTTAATTTTACTGGGTCACTTTCTCACCCTTCCCCATAAATTTTTTATAAAGGCAATAGCCGAGCTCGTGGTGTGTGCTTGTTAGCATGGGGCGTTTACTGCTGACTATGGAGTGCTTTTAGCTCACACCAGGTGTTCATGGATTAGTTAACAAATGGACACCCTGTGGGGTGTGTTCGTGACTTAAAAGCAGGAGAATGGACATTTTCCCCCCAGGGGAGCCATGCTGTATTACTGTAAAATTATTAACATAACTATAATAAAAGGGTGGACCACATAGGTGGAAATCAGAACAGGGCAATCAGAATCTGAATAGCAAAATGAATATACTGTCTGTCTCCTCCTGAGTGAGGTTTTTCGGCTATTTGTATTCATGGAATAATTTCCATTACACTCAGGACAAGTTTTCTTAGTTAAGTTGTAAGATAAAAATTCAAGATAGTATAACTGATACTTGTGTGCAATGCTGGTCAAAGTAGGTGGAGACAGTAAATCAAATGGCTTTTTGATGAGCAAAGCGGCTTTTAAAAGTGTACCCAAGGCTCCTTTTCCTATATTCTGATATGGTTTGCATTCTAGTTGGTCTTTTTCTTCTGCTTTGAGAGGGTCCAGAAATGCTTTTTTTAAACAACAAAACACTGGTGTTTTTATAACACAAATACTTTTCAAATAAACCCACGTCATGCTCTCTTGTCAACAAACCACGGGTCACGGAGAGAATGCACTGGTAGCTCTGGCAGTAGTCACAACGACTTAGTAAATTGCCTCAAGTGCTGATTATTCTTAGGGAAAGAGCTGCCCCAGACCCCTCTTGAAGGTAACCCAAGAGTAGCCAATGACGAGAATGGCCTGGCTCACACCGGGTGAATGCTTGCCCTGTATAGGAAAGCACGGGTGGTCGTTCCTCACTGTGAGATGCATCAGCATTCTGGTGCTTCGTGACCTGGAGACTTTTTATTTTTAATTAATTCAAATAAGTGAATAAAAGTAACACTTATAAATAGTAGATGACAAAACTCTGTAGAACTTTCCAGAGAATTGGAACATTCTCGTGGACTAACACGACACACACATTTCAGAGGTCACTGAGGGGCAGATATGAACAACACTCAACAGCTTCTAAGACAAGCTGGGTCCTTGATGCATTTGGTAGCAGTCACCGTGGGCAATTCTAGCCTTGGAATCATCAGCCAGGTAGGACCCAAATGCGCTTGAAGCAGCAAAAACAGAAATGGATAAAAATGAGATTTTAAGAAAATGGCAAGATTACTGTTTGACTGTCAGGTGATGGAGACAGAAGGCTGATGGCATACTGGTGAACTGTGTCCTCTCAGAGGTCATCGCCTCCATCCCTACTTTTACAGATAGAGACTGAGGTGTAAGGATGCCTCCCACGAGAGGAGGCAGTTTGCCTCTTTAGGCAAGAGGTAAGCTGAAAAGGTTGAGAACTAGAACCTAAAATACCTTCCGTGGAAGGAAAAGGCCCCACAGCTCAGGGGTGAGAGCACTGGTCTTGTAAAATACCTCCCACAAGGTTTTGTGGGGCCCTGAGCAGAGTGGTCCGGAGGCATCAGCCAGAGGGGGGCTTCTCCCTGACAGGGTTGACCGAAAACGAATTCCCCAACTCAGGTTTTAGCACTGGGGAAAGTGTGGACAGAGAAGTTCTCATTAACCTCAGGAGGGCTAAACGACTAGTTCAAGGTCAGAGGCTGGTCAGGGACTGACCCCAGACTGGAATTCCAGGCTCTGTTCTCTCTAGCTCTGAAGCGAGAGCCTCCTCATTTGGTGCCAGAGTGAGTTTGAGAAGCTTCCGGAGATGGGGCCTCTCTGTCTGAATCTGCCATGCCACCGCCCTTGGCTGCTGGTTTTCCGGTTTTCACTGGGGAATTGCCAGATCTGCCTTGGAGTGATATGCAAGAACCAAGGCGTGGGAGATGTCCCTGAAAGGCACGGCTTTTCCCTCTTCAGAGACAGCCTACTATGTTCTGTGGCCCAGGGCCGCCTAACTTAGAATATCCTTCATCTTCATGTAACTCAGTTCATACTGGATTTTCCTACCAAAGTCCGTTTCTCCCTTCCTGATCTGAATTTGGTAAATGTGTACAGGTGAAATCAGCATACCTTGCACTTTAAAACTAAACTGAATCCACATTTATGAGGCATGTGGGCTTTTTTTTTTGGTCCTCTTCTCTGAGCTTCAGTTTCCTGATCTATAAAGTCAGATAATATGCAATCCCTGCTGTAATCTTGCAGAGATGTTGTTGGCCTTAAAGTTAACGTTGTGTGAAAGTAGGCTCTATCCCACCTTTATATCGGTAAGATTTTTTAAATGCATCAAGGAAGTTGTTCTTTTAAATGCAGAATGACGAAATTTTGTAATGTGAGGAATTTTAAAGGTAAGATTTCACCATGTAGTTCTTACAATATTTCAGTATCAGTGACGAAAATCAGGTTTGTATCTTATTGAAAAGTAAAAATAGGGACGCCTGGGTAACTAAGTTGGTTAAGCGTCTGACTTTGGCTCAGGTCATGATCTCACAGTTCGTGAGTTCGAGCCCCACATGGGGCTCTGTCCTGACAGTGTGGAGCCTGCTTGGGTCCTCTCTCTTCCCTCTCTCTCGGCCCCTACTCCGCTTTGCAGGCTCTTGCTTGCTCTCTCTCTTTCTCTCAAAAATGAATAAATATTTAAAAAAAATTTTAAAGACGAGTAAAAATAAGGTATTCTAAAGAATGACATTAGTTGGGAATTTTCTTGAGAAGTTAATCAACCAGACTGATTCTTTTCATATAAACATGCGTGTGCATGTGCGTACACACAGG
This sequence comes from Crocuta crocuta, assembly GCF_008692635.1. Lineage (NCBI taxonomy): Eukaryota > Metazoa > Chordata > Mammalia > Carnivora > Hyaenidae > Crocuta > Crocuta crocuta. Next base: position 4,114,872 of record NW_027529996.1, read on the forward strand.
GATGTATGTATACATGTGTGCGGAAAGGTGGAACTTCTGTTTTACGTACACACGCTTGGTCTGCAGAGCAGTCCGTACTTTACCAGGGGTACAGGCAGGTAAAGACTATCAGGTTAAATCCTCCCACCCCCAGGGTTTTTTCCCCTTGCGTCCCATCTGTGGACAGTCTTTCAGGGGAGGCTCACGTGTGAGGACAGGCTGTCCAGCACTCCACAGCCCCAGCTTTGGCTTTGCATGGCCTCACACTGGAACAGGGCACCACCCGGAGTAAAGCCATTCAGGCACTGGGTCCAGATGCATCCCCCCATCTGTGTGGCCTTGGCCAAAGCAGCAGCTCGCCCCTTTGGACCTGTGTGGCCTTGGCCTTCTAGCCCATAGGTGCCGGATGCTTTACAGCGACGTACGGAAGCTGGTCCTCCCCAGAGCGAGAACTAGTTGGGGCCCCCGCATCCCTGAGGCTTACTTGGCCTGGAAGACAGTTCCTCTAAGAGGAAGTACTGTGGTTTCTAGGTTCCAGCCCCCTTTAGCTGGGAACTCTCAGAGCCTCAGAGACCTTCCCTCCGTCCTCAGAGCCCACTCCTACTCTGGGTGAGGCCTTTTCTCCTCACTGCTTCATAGACAACTTCATGCTGCCTCCCTTTGGGGCCCATGGGTTCAAGACAGGCTGAATGAAGGCTGGTTTAGACCCCTGGGGGGGGCGGGGGGGACAATCTGACAGGAATATAAAATGATCTCTTTGATTAAAATATAGTTAATAACCCGTAGTGTTTTTAAGAGAAATCTAACATTTAGGACATTGCTTTGTCCATTCAATGCCTACTCATCTAAGATACTATTTTGAATTCTGTACTTTTTAGTTAGGCTATCACAAGGAGTATTCTGAGGCCTCACTGTTGTTTCTGTAAAACCTCAATTGCCTTTAAAAAAACAGACAATATCCCAGACCTTTGTTCCTGAGGTGACTTTACTATATTTTCCCCATAATCTGGGGAGGCAAAGTCTCGCTGTGAATGGTTTATTCCCAGAATTATGTCCCAGTACAAGGTCTCATTTGTTTAAATACAACACTGTTTATACAAAGGCCACATCAAAGTTAAAGTATTTTAAAGAGAATAATGCCAGAATATGTGGCTACATATTGAAGGATCGCTTAAGTGCATTTGAACATCTTGATTTTTCAAAGACGTTAGCTTTTAGATGGACGTGTTTTTCCCAGATACATCCTCCAAGTGTGTCTGGGAAATGAGCAAGTGTTTGACCTAGTTTTTTAAAAAATGACACTCCTCTTTTGTGGTTTGCAAGTACTTTACTATCAAAGTTAATACTAACAAGGGCTATTTGTATAGCGGACATTCTGCCAAGGCCTTTATAGGATGGAGGAAGTGATATGCCATTAAGTTTCAATCTAGGGAACTAATCCAAACCCCAGCCCCTCTCTTTCCCCTCAGCTCCATGAATTCTTGGAAGATACAGGCAGCTGTGGGTCTGCCGGGGCCGTGTTCGAGGCTCTGCAGAATTTCTGAGGACGGGCGCAGTGAGGCGTATGGCTCCTTAGACCTCCAAAATGCCTAGTGTTGATAAATGAAGGTGCCCTCTATAAGTGAACTCAGTCAACATCAACAGGCCTGGAATGAGTAATTTAGTTGGAAGAGACAGGCCTATTTGCTCTGTGGTTTGGAAAATATAATGTTACTCTTTTCTGGTTTCTAAAATTCATATCCATGTAAGACTTGCAGAATAAATATTTATTTTTTGCTCTATTTTTCAAGAAAGAAAAAAGAGAAGTGGGGGGAAACCTTCAATTTGATAAGAATTGCCTCTGGCATGAACCTGGGGCTTCAATAAATATTGAAGGTATGAGGGAGATTTTTCCATCAAATGACAAATTCTTATTAGCTATACACCCTTTGGTGTAACATTGAACATTTATTGACTACTTCCCATGTTTCTGGAAGCCTTTTAATTCAGGATCAATGATCTACTCACCACATCGTCCAAAACAATGGGTGATTGGTACATTCACACTGCTACACACATCACCCTGAAAAAGCCAGATGGAATTTCAAATCAACGGACTGAGTGTTCTCATCACAAAGTATGTCGCAAACATTATTTAGGACTGCTTATCCTAAAAATTTATCTGCCATTTATCTGAAATTCACATTTAACTAGGTACTCTGCATTTTATCTGGCAAGCAAAACCCGTGGACAAAGCCATGCAGTCAAAATGTCGTCAAAAGGACAGAAAAGGTTTTCGGGGAACTTTGAAAGTATCAGGCAATAAATAAGAACATTATATATACTGATTCAAATTGTTATTATAACTCCAGTAATATAAAATTATGTAATTTATTGTTGCATAAATTAATAAGTCTCTAAAGCAGTGTAAAGTGAACTTTTACAACTCAAATGTTTTCCCATGAGTTTAGGTTAAAATTTTAGTAAGGTTTCATCCTCATTTTTGATTAACCTTCAGTTGATTCCTAAGCGATTTTAACTTTCTGTGTCCCCCAGTTCTTAAGTTACTGACCCATTCAGGAATTCTTGAATGGAGCCTGGGGTTGGGAAGGGGCACCCTCATGTGAGTCCTTTTGTAAAACAGAGAGTCTTTGGGGGAACATGAAGACTTTTTTGTACTTTGATTAATCACCGCTAATATATCAATTTTAGAAGTTCCGATTCCTGTACAAGCATGGTTTTTTGAAACTGAGCACAACTAAATCTAATTTCTTCTTCATAGCTTATTACTGAAAAAAATCACAAATAGCATAAGCAGCTCCTTTTTCAAAATAAGTAGCTCATTTCTTTAAACCAGGGTGATTTCAAGGCTTTTGTGTTTTAAGAAGAGAAAACTTCCTGAGGAAGTCCAGTTAGAAAGTGGTTCAGAGGAAGTGGCAAACTCAGAGCATACCCTTCCACACCAGACGTCTTGAGAAGGTGTCCCTCCCACGGAGCATGAGCCGTTTCCCAGACTCAGGATGAGGTGGACATTGAGAGAGAGCACTTGAGGGCTTCAGGAATCTGGAAAGGAAAGTCGGCTTGCAGGTGGATATTTACCTCTCAGGTGGAAAATGATGCTGCCACTCGGGGCATCATCACGGCTTCCTGTGTGACAGTGTCTGTTTCCTTTGGAGCCTTTTATTTCATAATGGTGTCATTCTCAGCTGAAGTCCAAGTGTCCCCTTGAAAAATTAAGGACTCCTTCTTCTATGCTTTAAAGTGCTCTAATCCATTCAAAAAGTATGGAGGGCCTAGATCCTATTTTAAGCACTTGGAATTCATTGGTGAACAAGCCAAGCAAAGGCCCCTGCCTCCTGGACTTGACTTTCTATCAGAGGAAACAGACAATACATTTTAAAAAAACATAAGAAATAAGTCCTACAGTGTGTTGGTATGGTGGTGGGGGGAGCAAGGTGGGAGGGTCTGAATTTGGGCTTGGGGACAGACTGCATTTTAAACAGGGAGGTCAGATAGGACTTGGTGGTGATGACATTTGAGCAGAGATTTGAAGGGGATGTGGGAATCAGCCAGTGGGTGCTGTGCAGAAGCAGTGGTACACGCAGAGAGGGAAGAGCCAGCAGAGAGGCCCTGAGCTCCTGCTTGTGTCTGATCCGTGGTTCTCAGCCCACGATGGTTCTCCCCCGGGACATTAGGCGATGTGTAGGGAAGGGTGCGGGGTTACTACTGGCACCTCCTGGGTAGAGGCCGGGAATACTGCTCAGTACTTACAACACAGGAGGACAGCCTCCCATAGCAAAGAATGATCTTTCCCAAAATGTCAGTAGGGCTAAAATTGAGAAACCCTGCGTGTGAGGAACGGGATGGCGGCCAGGGAAGCTGGAGGAGCGGCAAAAAGGAAAGGAGAAGTAGAAGATAAGGTCAGACATAACAAAGGCTGGAGGAGAAGGGGTGGCCAGGTCAGATAGGGCCTTAGGCCAGTGCGGACTTTGGCTTTTACTCCATGAGAAACGGGGAGCCGCTGGAGAGTTTGGAACAGAGAGGGACATGACCTGCATTAACAGTTTTAGGACCATCACTCTGGCTGCTGAATGGAAAATAGACTGAAGGCTAAGGCTGGCATGAAGGCGTTACATTTAGATGTTTTGGCAAAAACATCCAAAGCCAAATTTTAGATGTCAGACAATGAGGTGTTCTGGGGATTCCACACCATCTCCACTCTCTTCATTATTATGTATCCTAGAATATATATACATATACATATATAATATAACCTCGATAGATCAGTATCTATCAATATAGATCTCTCAGTTGACCAAACAATCAATAGATAGACATAGTTAAGTTGCCTTTGCTGGATTTTGTTTATACAATAGGACACCTGATATTTGTTTTAACAATCAGTTCATGAAGAAGTGTGCCATGAGTTAGCACAACGTAACCTTGTGTGCTTTACCATGGTCTTGGCAAAACACGTTCACTCTTGTGAACGACTATTTTGAGGTATATTTTTCAAAGCCATGTATAACCTTAAACAGGCTCAATGACCTAGAATTGATATGGAGGGAGCATAAAAGCTCTAGGACCGTTCATCACCAGGGGTCTGAATGGCTTTCTTCTTTTAGAAATGCATTTAATTGTTCCAGTAGCTCATCTTCTCTAACCTGCTCAGCCAAAGCAGATGCTACAACAGCAGAAAATACTAAGGAATTGGGAATTCATGCTTTTACCCAAAGGTCTCCGATATCTGAGAAGCACTGCCTCCCCATTCCTCCATGTGATCTCCCTAAAGAGCAAATCTCTTGTCCTGTGTGCATCCAAAGGCCGTGGGCAGGGCCGCAGAGGCTGAGCCCCACCCCGGGGTCAGGCTGCCTCTCTCCACAACCAGCATCTCATCTCACTGAATGATGATACGTTTAAATGTCTTCTTATGGTATTACTGTATTTTTTAAATTTTTAAAAAATTTATTTATTTTTGAGAGAGACAGAGTGTGAGCAGGGGAGGTGCAGAGAGAGGGAGGGAGACACAGAATCTGAAGCAGGCTCCAGGCTCTGAGCTGTCAGCACAAAGTCCAGTGCGGGGCTTGAACTCACAAACTGTGAGATCATGACCAGAGCCAAAGTCAGATGCCTAACAGACTGAGCCATCCAGTCTCTCCTACTGTATTTTTTTTTTTAAGTCATGCTGGTCTGAGGAAACGGTAGTCTCTTTGTCAGTGAAAAGTAGCCTGTTTCTCAGGAAGTTTTTAAAGGAAGTTTTAACATATAATAGAGTTGAATCCATGAGCTTTTCATTTGTTCTATCAAAATGGTTCTGGTTCCACTCAGCCGTGCAGAGGTGTGAGTCGGGATGGGTTCAAGGGAAGAGCAGTCGGTATTGCAGGTGCAAGTAGCAGTGTTGGAGGATCCTTCCCGATCCTCACCCTCTAAGACAGGGCTTCTCCAACTATGGTCTGTGGGTCACCTACATCAGAACTAACTAAAAATGGAGATTCTTTGGCCCCCTCCCACACCTTCCACCCAGGGTAGGGCCGGTGATCTGCATTTCAGCAAGAGTCCCCGCACCTTCTCATCCACGCCCAAATCTGAGAGCCACTACTCTAGCTCATATTAGCAGCCACGAAAAATGGCCTTCAAGGATCAGCCTGCTCCCAGCAACCTCAATACAGACTTGTTCCACACGGCAGATGTTATTCAAATGAAAGATGCGCTGCTAAGGATGTGTTTTCTGCAAGGAAGTGAGTCACCCTCCAGTGCTAGTCTCCCCTATTAATTGGATACGTTTCCTTCGTGGAGCCTTGGGTGCGTTCTAGCCTCTGCTGTCAGGGGAGGACAGTGGTCACGTAGCCTGACTGGCTGGTGGCTTCTCTGTGGGTCCCATCCTGGCTGACTTTCGGAGGCACTTTGATGTAGCAGACTGCTTGAAAGGATCACTGTCATCTCATGTGGCCTTTTCTGTTTCCTTGTTGAACAGCAAATATGCCAGAGGATTATCCTGATCAGTTTGACGACGTCATGGATTTTATTCAAGCCACCATCAGAAGACTGAAAAGGTCACCGGAGAAACAAATGGCCGTGCCACCTAGAAGGGAGCGGAATCGGCAGGCAGCGGCCGCGAACCCGGAGAATTCCAGAGGGAAAGGTCGGCGAGGCCAGAGGGGCAGAAATCGGGGTTGTGTCTTAACTGCGATACATTTAAACGTCACCGACCTGGGTTTGGGCTACGAAACCAAGGAGGAACTGATTTTTAGATACTGCAGCGGCTCCTGTGATGCAGCGGAGACAATGTACGACAAAATATTAAAAAACTTATCCAAAAATAGAAGGCTGGTGAGTGACAAAGTAGGGCAGGCATGTTGCAGACCCATCGCCTATGATGACGACCTGTCGTTTCTAGATGACAACCTGGTTTACCATATTCTAAGAAAGCATTCCGCTAAAAGGTGTGGATGTATCTGACTCGGGCTCCAGAGACCGCTGTGTATTGCATTCCTGCTACAGTGCAAAGAAAGGGACCAAGGTTCCCAGGAAATGTTTGCCCAGAACGGAAGATGAGGACCAAGGAGACGGAGGAGGAGGAGGAGAGAGAAGGAGGAGGAGGAGGAAGGCAGCCATTGGGGGAGCCTGGTAGAGGGAGATCCAGCTACAGAGAACTGGACGGGAGAGAAAACAGCCATCCGGCCTCTCCGGCCAGCAGCCGACGTCACCAGAAGCTCAGGGCTGGTGTCCCTGGCGGGGCGTTTCCCTTCATCTGATACAGCCCACCACCACCGGTCACGGGCACAGTTGCGGATGCACTTGAAACCAAGCCAGTGTATCTCCTGTGGTTTATTCTCACACGTCTGGAGACACCCGGGGAAATGGTGATCCTGGTGTCACTCCTTGTCATTAAGGTTTCACTGCTGAAAGCGAGAAAGGTTTGTTTTTCTGTCACTCGGCGGAGACATACCCCAGGGGAGGAAGGAGAAACAGCAGCAGCAGCAAAGACACAAGAGATCGTTGCCTTTGAATTGGGAAGTTGAGGCCCGAGGTTCACTGCAGCCAGTGTTTTTGTGAAGGGTCGGTGATTGATTTTGAACCTGGTGCATGGGGTGGGAAGAAGCTGGCTAGGAACCAGAAAGGCTGTCCTCGTGACTCCAACCAAACCTGAAGCCATTTCCTTTATGTCCTTGGAAACAGGAAGCCAGTTGTGGTTTTCGGCAGCATTCTTGCAGGAGAGCAGAGTGGGGAAGGCCCCCCCCTGCCGCCCCAGGGCAGGGAGACCCGCTGGGCCTGTCGGTTTACAGAGAGACAGATGTTACATACACCCCAGCTCCGTTCATGCGTGGTCACCAGTGACCAGAGAAGCTACTCGATGCAATGCATCTGTTTCAGATACAGAAATATAGAGAAGATATTTATTGAGATTTAAGTTATTGTTATTTATTACCGTTCACTAATGAGTTTCTCTTTTTTTTCCTTTATTTATTAAAGTTTCTTCTTAAAGGTGCCAAAGTATATGTGCTCGCAAAATGCAAAGAAAGGTGACAAAGGAAATTTTAAATTGGGAACAAGGGTCCATGCTTTTCAAAGTATTAATACGTTTTTCGCCAGGCAAAAATCACTTACTTTACCTTTTTAAGAAAAGCCCTCATTAATCTCCCCAGTTTCAGCATCTTCCCTGTTTTTATTTTTGAGAAAAAGGAATGTGTCAGAAGGAGCACTTCTGACAGGCCCCCTTCCCAGGAGCAGCGTGCAGAGGCCCTCCGCGCCGGCCTTATTTCGTCACTGCTCCCTCACTGAGCAGACACACCACACTCTCCCCTTCCAGTTGTACGTAAGCTGTCACTCCCTTCCACATATATCTATCTGTGATACGCATACCGTATATAGGAAAAGTTAAAGTCCCTTTAGTAGGTAGTCCTGGATTCAGTGTTGACCTAAAAGTAAAATAAAGCTCCTGTCAGGTAACCAGGGTCCTGCCCGGACTCTTAGGCACTGTTCCTCCACCCTCCCATCCACCCACCATCTTCTAAAGGGACGTGCTGAAGCCCAGTGCAAGCCGGCCTTCCAGAAATGGCATCCACCTGGTTGACCGAAAAGCCCCTTGGCCGTGACCTTGTGGGGCAACAGTTGCCGTCCCTGTCAGAAGAAAGTGGCTCAGAAGGGAGGACGAGGAACACGTGTCCAGCCCAGCCACATACACGCACCAAGTCTCCTGCCCACAACATGCACGCCCTGTGTGCTGGAAGCCTTTGGGGGCTGGGGGCATAGGACGGGAGCGGCGTCTCAGACGAGTCCCGGAGGTGTTTGCCTGGCAGCCCTGGCCCTGTATTAGCGTTTGTTGCACGTGTCACAAAAGGAATTTTTATCAAGGAAATCATTGATCACTACCTGAGTGGCGACTAGCCCCAGAGTATGACAGATTTAGCGATCCAATGACCTACTGGCCTCCCTCAAATAATCATGTTAATTTTACAAAGTAACCAAGAGATGGCATTTACCAGATATCCCTTCTCCCAAGCCCCCGAAAACCCAAGTTCTCCCTCATTCTGTCCTTCGCTGTCCTTTCTGCTCCACTTGCATGACTTGGAAATAAAGGGAAAGGACCTCCCTCCCACCCTCTCCTAGGGTCAGAGCCGAGACCTTGTGAAGAGCAGCCTGCTCAAAACTCGTGACAGACCTGGCCGCCTGGTCATTCATGAGGCACGATTTGATGCAGCCCCAGAGGATCCATCCTCTGATTCAGAGAATCCGGGCAGATTTGGTGGCTAGTGTCCCCAGGTGTCAGGCTCGGTTTTCCATACTCCCCACTATCCCGGTTCCCACGGAGAGTCCCTGCCCGCAGGCACCCTAGGATATCGTGGATGCTGACAGCTCATTCCCAGCATCACCTACACACCACGAGCAAGTTTTAACTGAAACAAATCACTCCAAATCCACAAAAGGGTAAAGTTTGTGATTTTTCTATATCATTGCGATTACCATCTGATCCGGTAAGGAGTGCACTTCTTTGGAAGTTCCAACTTCTCTGATCTGTCCCAGTCGTTTGTGTTATACAACCAAAGTTCTCTACAGACTTTATTTTTGTACAATATCATTTTGTAACTTTTTACAAATAAAAACTCATTTCTATTGCTCCCTGTCCTTTGTACTTGCTCATGCGGGTGGACCGCAGCTAGGATGCACAGTCGTCCCATGCACTTATTATCAGCCAGGCCCCTGGCTAGAAGGCCATCCCCTTCACCACCACACAGCCCACTGGTTGGTCGTTGGCCTTGCCCATCAGCTCTCCACAACCAATCACCACCCAAGGGAGAAAACACTTGCCAAGTTGTTCTTCACTTATTCAACAAATATTTAGCTGCGCCTCCACTCTGCCAGGCACTATTCGAGGCACCAGCCATCCCAAAGTGGCCAAAACCAAACATCTTTGCCCTCGTGCAGTTGGTATTTTATGTTAGTGGAGACTGACAATGTTCAAAACAGTAAAAATATGTAGTGATCCAAGCAATGATAAATGCTATAAAGAATACAAACGGGCTATGATAATAGAAAAAGAAAAGGGACCTGCTTTAATCAGAGGTGACACTGAGGCAGGACTTAAGAAAACAGATAGTGCCTGCAAATAAGGAACGTCTTGACAAAACCTTGAACCAGGAAAAGAGGATGGAGCCACCGTGTAGCACAACTTTGGGTTACCATCCACCTTTGTTCTGTATGACAAGGTAGCAGAGTCCCTGGAGCTGGAGCTTCGTGTATTCTGAAGCTAAATGCACCAAAGAGAGGAAATGCCACAGCCCTGGGTTGGGGATGAGAGCATGCTTCCTCCCCCTCAGATGACACACGCCCTGTGTTATGTCACAGGTGGCCTTGTGACTATTGAAAGGTAGCCTTGTGTGCTGTTTTAAATCCCAAACAAAACTGACACTCTTAAAACTCATTCTAAGTGTCTGCCAGCTTGGATTTTCCAACAGACAGCATTCTGAGCAGTGCCAGGCTTTGCCCGAAATGCCCTTCCCTTCCTGACACTCACTGGTCCCCTGCCCGAGATGCCACAGTGTCTCCGGGCCCCACTGTGGGCTCCAGTGTTTGGAGTCCTTTTCCCAGGGCAGTGCTGAGGCCAGCCACGCTTTCTGTGAGCCAAACTCTGGTACGAAGTTAGTGACTTGCAAAGGGAATGCAAAGATTGTAAACTCTCACTTGCTTCTGCTCCCTTTTTAGAGTCATTTCCCCTAAGTGTGCTCCCGGGATGGCTAATTGGCTGAGATGCTCTTCAAAAACAAAAGGAGGATGGGGCAGTTCTCTGATCAAATACGTTTGGAAAACATTGAGATATAACACCAAACAGTTTTTTAAAGTTAAAAAGAGAAGTGTAGAACTTATCAGAGCCTTGATTAGACCAACAAGCACTGTAACAGTCCAGGAGGGGCGTGGTGTATGGAACTTCCCAGGTGGGTGTGGCCATGGCACTGACTGCTCCCTTGTTGTCTTTGTCAGAGCACCTGCCCACCAGCCCTTGAAACTACCTTGGCTGTTTTGCCTACTCCTGTAAGCATCAGGAAAAGGCTCCCACAGGAAGGACACTTACACACACACACACACACACACACACACACACACACACAGTGTAGATACTGTGGTTTCTTGCTCAACATGATTAACCAGTGGTCAGCGCTGGAAATTTCCTTTCCAAAGGGAGAATGTGAAATGAGTTTCTCCCACGTCAGGGAGAATGTGTTGAAAGCTGGGAAATTCCTAGCCATAAAAAAGAGAACTTTCACCGTGCTTACTGAAAATCCTCACCGGGCTCGAGTTGTTTTGAACCACAAGTGCTTTGGCTGCTCTGTGGTCTGGAGGGATTGATTCCCCCTTGCAATGGTCCTCAGAGGGAACACTGCTTTTGTGGGGCTCCAGGCTCTGAATTCTTGCGGCCGAGAACAGTGTGGGCACACTGCACTAGGAGCCCCGTCACCAGGCTCCAACAGTCTCATGTGAGCAGCCCACACTGATTTCCTCCTGTGTGGCCAGCGCTGAGTGAAGCAAAGGTTTAAGAGAACTTTTTGAGGAATCAATCCACTCTCAAGGTAAAGGTGGAAAATCAGAATTTCCTGAACCTATTAGGTCTCAAAAACAGAAAGCACAGCCGCCTTCCCTTCACATGCAAAGTCGCACTTGGGTGGAGGCTGATTTGCTATCTGACCCTGGAATCTCAGGGAGGAGGGAGCCCAAGACCCCACACTGTCCACCTCAGAGCACGAGGGCAAGGAGGGGATGTGGGTGTCAGCCACAGGCTCTGGGGCTTTTTTCCATCAGGTAATGAACTGTCTGAACCCAGAGTGTCTTCTTGGGACACAGCTTTGCTAACAGAATGGTTACTGTGATCGCATGCAACAGTTAACTCAACTTTGGTCCCATCACATCCTGAATGAAATTAACACCAAATACTGCCAAGTCATCCCTGAACATAAATAGCTAGTTGGGGTAATAAAGGGAAAGTGCCCATTTACTCATGTGCGGCAAGCCATGCACCGTCACATCCTGGCCCCGAGGCAGGTGAGGGTAACAGTGATGAGAATGCAGACGGTGGAGGATGTGTGGGGACAGGTGCACAGAGAGTGCTGGAATGCCCTGCCAGCAGCAGGTGAGGAGAAAACCTGAAAGGAAAATGAATCAGGGACAGTTAGAGAGCGGGGAAGCCAGGTCATTTGAATTTCAGATAAACATGTGCAATTTCTCAATATGACTATGTCTTTATGCAAGATTTGGGACTTGCGATATTTGGGACATCCTTATATTAAAATGGCTACTCATTTATCTGAAATTCAGCTGGGCACCCTGTATTTTAGCTTGCTACCCCTGGCAAGAGGAAGTGACATTTGAGCTGAGCTTTGAGGATGAGCAAGAATCTGTCAGGTGAACAAGGGCAAGGGCTGGGGGTGGGATGAGGGACAGACATCCCAGGCTAAAGGAACAGTGCGACCCAAAAGGACGGAAGGGCACTGTACATTCAAGGAGCCGNGCCATTAGGCACAGCAGACACCTTGGCTAGGGGCCACAAGATTTTTAGAGGGCCTTTTACTTAAATATCAATTTTAACATTTTTTAAACCAGGAGAAAAATTGAATAGAATAGTATTGAACATATAATTACAAATCCAGTCTGGATTATAATCCTCTTTATAAAGCAATGTGGTTATATAATTTTTAATATTTTTGACGGAGAAGGGGCCCACAAAGGGAAAAGCACCTGGGATTCACAAAAGTAACACAGCCCTGAGCGCACCGCTAATAACAGACGACGTGCCGTGGCCTCTGCTTACACTTTCCCTCCGGGTTTCCCTTTCTCACCCTATCGTTCACCCTCGTTGTGAACATCATAACGAGTGCCTGGTAAGAACTTTTATATATATTATCTCATTCAGTCTTCACAACAACAATCATGAAAACGTTCTTCCCACTCTTCAAGTTAGATTGTCTTCTCAGGATATTTGCATTTGCATCCTACTCAGGGAAACAAATCTAAGGGCAGGCCAGCAACATTCCAAGACTCACTGACCCCCTCGGAGAAGACAGCGTTGAGTTAGGCAGCCCTGAGCACGCTGGCAGCAAGGAGACGACAGTGGAGGGAAGAACTGGTCAGACAGAAGGCGAGAAAGTCAGAGAGAAGATATAAGGCTCCAAGAAACCAGACAGCCAGCAGAGTTGACCCATGACAAATAAGGATGAGGTTGTTAAACACGTGGACTAGATTATTTTAAGTAGGGAAATTCTTTAAAGTGGTGTATGTAAGGAATTTTAACCCACGTCTGGCTATGTGCCTGGGTTTCATTCATTCAATTAATTATTAAGCACCTATCTCCTATCAGGGGAGGATATAAAGATAAAAACATATTAAGATAAAGCCTTCAAGGGGCCCCCAGATCAGAGGAGCAGAAATAAAGTATAAAATACATGATGAGGACAATGATAAGGAAAACATAGTGCTACAGGAGCTTCAAGGATGGACCATACATCCAGAATCGTTTGCAGAGGTTGGGGGTGGGGCGGGGAGGTATCAGGGATAGCTTCCAGGAGGTGGATGCCTCAGTGTACTATTAAAGGATGAGTAAGAATTTTCCAGATTAGAGTTGGGGGAAGAGAGGACATTCCACACAGAAGGGACTTGAGAGCTGGCAGTGAAGCCAACAAGAGTCGAAACAGTCTGGTGTACTTTTGGCTTGGAAGGTGGAGAAGGGTCAAGGCCAGAGCTTTGGAAAGCAGGACTAATGATCCTTCCTGGGCATGAGAGGGAAGGAAAGAGTGAGGCTAGGTGTGGTGAAGGGTGGAGGGACAGAGAGCTCTCCCTCTGCTGGGCTCCAGCTCTGCATCCACCCTCGGGAAAGGATCACATTGACCTCCACGCCTGATCTCACCCTTTCAGATCCCTGTCTCCCCAAACCCTGGTCTGAGCCTCATTCTCTCAAAGCCTTGTCTGTCCCATTTTTATTCTCCCATAAAAAGCCCTCCAAAGACAGCTACTCTCCACAGGGGACTCACCAGGACCAAAAAGGCTTCCAAACCAACACTTCCCAAACTGCCCAGTTGAACTCTAAGGAGGCATTCATGCGTATAAGGGCTTCTTAATTTTAAAAATATGGGGAGATGCTGCATATTTTGGTTCCATCTCAGAAAGAGATAATACATATTAGCATATTAAACAGGCCCTGAGAAGGCCTGCAGAGGAAAACCTGTATAATTTTGTTTAACCCAGCAACTCACAATCTTATTAGACCAAGGAACATTTGGTGACACCTCTAATAGAAGTGTTCTACTGGACAAAACTTGAGAAATAGTTCTAGAAGCAAAGGAATGTTTCTTTAATGGAAGAATTGCAGATGTCAGATGGTAAGTTATTTCTGTGCAGGGGGATCTTTCCAGCCCACCATCAGGATAAGGCACTTTTGGCCTAAAGGACCTAACAAATGGCCACCACATTTTCCTGAATGCGTCAATTGGACTGACTCAGTAAGCAGCCCAACTCAGCCACGTTCTCATTCCTCCCTGAGCTTGAGCTGAAGTGACCAGGACTCCTCCCCTGTCCTCACCGTCCACCCACCCTCTATCTTAACCCTGTCTGGCCAACCCTGCCATAGCTCACAATTGCTGGGCTGGGAGATACACCGAGGGCTTCTAATTCATGCTAGACACACAGAAAATAAATCAGCTACTGTGGTCTTCATTAGGGCTGTTCGCCAAATAATTATGGATCCCTTCCACTCCTGGTTATGTGGTAAGATTACATATTTGGGTTCCCCTGTGGTTGACTGAAGCCAGTGACTGACCAAAGAGCGTGAGCAGAAGTGGCATATATTTCTTTTGAGCCTAATGCTGTTATGAGGGGCACCTGGGTGGCTCGTCAGTTAAGAATCTGACTTTGGATCAGGCCATGATCTCATAGTTTGTGAGTTCAAGCCCTGCATTGGGCTCTGTTCTGACAGCTCAGAGACTGGAGCCTGCTTTGGATTCCATGTCTCCCTCTCTCTCTACCTCTCCCCTGCTCACATTCTGTCTCTCTCTTTCTCTCAAAAATAAACATTAAAAAATTTTAAATTAAAAAAACAAATCCTGTTATGAAACCCTCAAGAGTCTCTTTTCCTCTAGGATGGCAACCAGAAACATTCAAGATGGTGGTTGTTCTGTCAGCGTGGGGTAACTATGATGGACAGAGCCACTCTGCCAACCCACAACACACATGCCTGGTAAATGAGGAATATCGCATTGTTTTTGAGCCACCGAGATGTAGAAGTAGTTTGTTACTACAGCATAACTTAGCCTATCCTGACAGAGGAAAACTTTTATCATGATGAGGCATATTATGGGCCATGAAGACAAAGAGAGCAGTCAGCAGGGCAGGGAGAGTAGCCAGTGTAAAAGCTCAAAAGGATGGGGGAGTGGTAGGAAATAAAGTTGAGGAGGTAACCAAGGGCCAGATCATGTAGAGTCTTTAGGGCATTGTAGGGATTTAGGATTTCATCCTGAATCAGGCAGGAAGACATCAGGAGGTTTTAAGAAGATGGATTACAGACAGGATCTGGTTTGTGATATTAAAGGATTGTTCTAGATGCTTTGTGGACTACATACCATCGAGGAACAAAATTAAGACACAGGGAGACTGGAGAGACCACTACAATAATGCATGTGGGTGATGGTGGTGACTTGGACCAGGGTCAGCATTGGTGGTGCTGGCAGGACTTGCTCAAGGTCTGGGAGTGAGGGGCCAAGAGAAGAGGATTACAGTTGTGATCAGAACGGCAGTGAGTCTGAAGCCAATGCAGTGGCATCTCTAAGAAGGTCAAGCTGTACATGCCTCATGAGAGGGAGTGTTGGAGTGTCATTCTGGACCTTTTCTGCTGGGAAGGTCACCAAGTAAGAAGAGAGATGCTCCCTCCTGACTCTGTGTAAGGCAGGAGCTAGTGCAGGGGCAGGGCTCTAAGAGAGTCTGCCAGGCCTTGAGGTCTGGAATGCCATTAAAAGTGTGTATGCCAGGCCAGTTGGCTCATGGTCAGGATGAATCTGCCACTGCTCCCTCTGACAATGTTTAGCATAAAACAAAAAATATGGCTTTCAAATGATACCACAAGGAAGATTCTTGAGCAAATATGGCCAAAGCTGCTCTGCAGAATGTTCTCAGAGGCAGGGATTCCATCCACCTCCAGCCTTCTTTTTCCATCTGGTCCTTCCCAGCCCTGCACTGAGGTCCAGCTGGACAATTGCATTGGCCTCCTCACCTTCCAGCTCATCCCCTCCAACTCCATTCATGGCTGCCAAAGCAATCATCTACACTTCGCTCTCTACCTTCCTGCTGCCAGTCAAATCCCACAGACTGCCAATCAAAGCCCCCACAATTTCTTTCAAACAAATATTTTCTCTAGTTGTTGTTTTTATGTCCCCCACATCTTACTTTTTAACCTAACCTCTGCCCTTCTGTCACTATGGGTGACCTACAGAACTTCAAAATACACACTGAGCTTTCTACACTTTCCACAGCTGGCCCCTTGCACAAGTCTTTGTCTCTGCTGGGAATATGATCCTTCTTCTCTTCAGTTCTCCAGATTGTCCCCACCTGGTGTCCATCACCCACTTCACTCTGGTACTGCAGCCAAGCTTCCCATGTGTGGATCACGCTGAGGGCATGGGCCTTCTTTCCTGTGTGTATGTGTGCACTAATCTCATGTTCTCTGCTAGGTTGAGGGCTCCTTGAGTGCATGGGCCACATCTGGATCATCTTTGAATCCTGAAGAGCCCTGAGCACATGCTTTCACATGTAATGGAAACTCAACTCAAGCTTCCTTAAACAATGAAAGGTAATTGATGATCTCATGCACCTGGAAAGTCCTGAGGTGGCTCTGGTTCAGAACAAGCTAAATCCAGGCCATCAATTAACATCATGTGGAATATCCCCCCTCAACTACCTCACTGTCTTCTGTTGTGTTGGCCTCACTATCAGATTGTTCTTCCCCCACGTGGTGGCAAAGATATCCAGTGGAAGTTACAGCTTAGGTCCCACTCTCATAGGTACCCGGTAGGGAGCAGAAAGAGTGAGGTGGTTTTTTTTTTGTTTTTTTTGTTTTTTTTTTGTGGGGAGAGGCACTCAAACAGGGGAACAGGCAGAGGGAGAGCGAGAGAGAATCGTAAGCAGGCTCCACACCCAGCACAGGGCCTAACTTGGGGCTTGATCTCACAACCATGAGATCATGACTTGAGTCAAAATCAAGAGTTGGATGCTTGTTGGACTGAGCCACCCAGGTGCCCCATGTAGTGAGTTTATTTGTTAATTCCATCAAGGATCTTGGAGCAGATTTTGACTGCCCAACTAGATCCAGAGCCAGATGCCAATGTGTCAGCTAACTGCTATAGCCAGAGGGAGGGCACACTCTGTACTGGCCTAGGACATGTGTTTATGTTTGGTACCAGCCAGTAGGCTGACTTCACTAAACTGCATGGGCTAAGAACATGGGAGGTCAGATGCTGTGAAGGAAATATGGGTGCTGCAACCTGAAGGAGGAATGAGGGATACTGAGAGGGCAAAAACAACAGATGTCCATGACGGTCATTTTCTGTGATAGCACATTCCAGCAAACAATTTGGCACCTATTTTTTAAGACTGATTTTGACAACCATCTGCTCAAAGAAATTAAGGTTTCCATCTTGGCTTATGTGCTTGGCCATAACAGCAAGTTCATATGACAATTCAAACAGAACAGGGAGTAGGGGGCATTAGTTAGGAAATAACTGGGAGAAATATGAGTATTGGCACTTCAATCTTTTTTACAAAAAGAAAAAGGAATATTGTATGGGTGTATGGATAGATGGATGGATAGACAGAGGGAGGGAGGAACGAAGGAAGGAAGGAAGGAAGGACTGTTATGTTGATTTGTGCCATTTGTCAGATTAAAACCCTGTTATAATGGGCCCTGTTAGAAAGTTCAAAGAAGGTTTAGTTAATAGAAAGCCCTATTGCAATGGTTTAAATAGGGGCTTACTTATCTCACGCAACTGAGTGTTTATGGATATGTAGATGGTGTGTGCCACAGGAATATTTTTTGCAGGCATATCTACCAATGGATATTAAAATTAGAGGGCATATGGTTGAGAAAAGGATACTTATATTATCTCAAAGTATCTCTTCCAATATTTATTAATTACAAAGGGACAAATAGTAAATTTACATTGGAGAAACTCAGCAGACACCACCTTAACCAAGTGATCAGGGCTAAGATCACCAGTAATAAGACATATTGATATCATGTTCCCTGACGTAAATGAGAAGAACACAACATCACTTCTTTCATTTTTGCCAAAAATTCAAAGCCTCAATCTAGCCTCGAGAAAACACCAAAATCAAATTGAAGAACATTCTACAAAATAATTGACCAGAAATCTTCAAAAGTGTCAAGTATGAGAGAGAAAAGAAAAGACAGAAGCATTGTTCCCAGCCTGGTGGAGACTAAGGACATATGACAACTAAATTCAGATGGGATCTTGCATTGGATCCTGGAACAGGAAAATAACATTTGTGGGAAAAATAGGGAAATATCTCTTAATAAGGCTTGTAGTTTCATTAATAGTATTGTGCCAAAGTTAATTCTGCAGGTTTGATCATTGCACATGGTTATGGAAGATGTTAGCATTAGGGGAAGTGGGATGAAGGATATAAGGGAGCTCTCCTCTTACTATTTCGACAGCTTTTCTGTCGGTCTAAAATTATTTCACATTTTAAAGTTAAGAAAGAAAACCATGTTGGTTCTTACTAAACTTATAGACCAGTTGTCACAATAATGCAAAGATTTTCTGGATTAGTGCCCAGATCATACAGATAAGTGATCTTAGAGTTGGAAGGAGCACACACTGTGACGTTGATACTTTCGATGTCTCTAGCTTTAGGCAAGTTGTGGGGCTTGTGCTAGACCTTGAAAGCATGGGCCTAGGGGTGAAAGAACTTCCATAAGGGACCTCAACTGAGCAAAGATACGGAAGTGTGAATTAATGCACATGGCATGTTCTGAAGGCTTCCCAAACTTCTTCCCAGGCCAAGAAATGGACTTTGGGCTCTGATTTGGAATTAGCATTCTGGAATTTCAGGACATGGGATTGGCTGTGGGACACAGAAAAAATGGGATTTAAAGGCAGCATCTTTGGAGAAATCGGTTATGGAAAAATACATACTGGATATATTTCTGTGTTCAAAAATAAGAATGAAGTTTGAGACGAAGAGCCAGGGCACATATGTTAGGAGAAAGCTTTTAAGGGCACCAAGCTGATTTAGACCAGGATATTGCAGAGTGAATATTCCTTTAGAGGACCAGTGAATGATGTGCAGTCAGCTGAGGACTTATACTAACCTCAGTCTCATGTCAATCAGACTTCCAAACTTCCTGCAACTCAGGGTGCACACAGAGCACCCAAGGATCTTGTTGAAATGCAGATTCTGGGTCGGTAGTCTGGATGGAGCCTGAGATTCTTCATTTCTAACAAGCTCCCAGGTGATGTCAGTGCTGCCAGTCCTCAAACCTTGCTTTGGGTAGCAACGATACAGACCACTGCAGATATTTGAGCTACAGAAAGACAACGAAGACAATAGAGAGCTGGGAATATGTTCAACAAGTCGGTGCAGGTTCTGAATACCTTCCTGGATTTCATGTATGGATGAATAGTCATAAGCAGAGTTAACATGGAAAGCTGAAGAATTTGTCTGAAAAGCCCTATCAGGCAAGTAGCATCAGTTTGAAGAGCAGGTGGTATCTGCCCTCTGGGAACATAGAATCCAGAGGTGAAGCCACAATGCATCTATAACACTGACTATTTCAACCAGACCATTGAACACAGCCCTGAACTACAGATGGATGGCACAGGGCCTCTCAGGAGCAGCAGAGACCCAGCCAGGTGAAGACTCCCTTATGACAACCTCACTGCTACTGATGTCTTTGGCCTGGCCTGGCCTGGCCTGGCTGTGCAATAGGTCCGGCAAGCTGAACTCTTTCTCATCCCTTCTCCTGTCATCACATACCAAGTCTCCTTACATGCCCTTATCCCTTTGCATCTCAAACATCCCATTGCCCAAGAAAAGACCTTCCAGTGTTCCCACCAGAATGTACCATTGTGTGCAAAAATGCAGGAGCTTGGAGGTAAGGAAAAGACCCTTTGACCTCTCCCAGGACTTATACACTGCTCTTCTAGAGGATAGAAGTGATTTCTACTTCCTCTCCCCACCAGGCAAGTCAGGAACACTATGGGCCTCTTCCCTAAACAATCAGATTCTATTCTACCAAATGAGCAGAGAGGGAATGCTTCCTGCCCACATTGTAGTGACCAAACCACAACCTTTGCTCTCAAGATGTTCCTCGTCAACGGGGAGAGAAGGCCAAGATAACACTGAAGCAGGTGCCATAGGCTGCAGGAACCCAAAGGAGGAATGCCCTGTGGACAGTAGGGGCTGGAAAACTGAGAGATACACTCTGAGTAAGGGAGTCTGGTGGCTTCCTCCTACGGCCCCACCTTCTCCCTATAGGACACCCTACTGTCTATCATCTCCATGTGGACTGTCAAGACCTTTGGCTCATGAAGCTTGCCTGCACCTAATAAGGTGCAGACTCTAGCAAACCACATAGACCATTTCAGTTCAGCCTCACATGGCACACTGTCTCTGCATTTCTCATAACTGAAGTCTTCCTTACAATTGCCTTGTTTCTCCCCAGGTCTCTAAATCATGGCCCCTCATTCTTCCTAATACCCTTTGTTCTGAGTCTTAGTATTCACTCACTGCCTTGGCTTCAGGGCCCCTCCCCAGAGCATGGATCATGCACCTGGCAGCCCCAGCACTGCCCTACCCCTTCTCTCCCCATGCTCCCCACTTTCTGAGCAGGGAAGAGGAGAATCATTCTGCCCTGTCCCCACCCACTCACCATCCTCCCCAGCACTTGCTTGATCCTCTTCTCATACTGGCTGGTTTGGGGGAACACTTTCTTCTTCACCCAGATCCTAGTACTTTAAGTCTGTGTTCCCCGACATTAACTGGGGATCAACTGTTAGATGGTTGTTTTCTATAAACCCAAACCCACCCCTCGAGTATCTGATGGATAATGTTTTTGAGGTTCATCCACAATGTAGCAGGTTTCAGAACTTCAGCCCTTCTTACGGCTGTTATTCCTTTGTGTGTATATGCCATAATCTGTTTATCCATTCATCTCTTGATGGACATTTGGGTTGTTGCTGCTTTGGGCTGTTACAAATAATACTGCTATAAACATGGGTGCAGGTTTCTGTGTGGATATGTTTTCATTTCTCTTGCCTATACATGTGGGTGTGGAATTGCTGGGCCATATGGTAAAAGTTGAACTTTGTGAGAAACCACCACAGCACCTGCATCATTTTACTCTCCCTTCCTATCATTGTCATTATCATTTTTATAGCAGCAATATTTATTGGGTGCTCAATGGACCAGACACCATGTTCCAATACAATAGTATGAAGTTGACATCGAAGGAAACCAGAATATGTCACCCCCAAATAGGCCTTTCTGATATAAAAATTATTTTGAGCTAAAGGCAATTAAGAAGAAAAAAACTCAGATTAAAAAAACCTCTTTTTCTGCCTCAAGGCAAGATATACATTCTCCTTTTACTGGAGACAGGCTCTGATCAGCCCAGAGGTGGCCCCAGAGGAACCTGCAAATAAATCTTACTCCATTGGTTCCCTCCCATATACTTATCTGCCACAGGCTGCCCCGCCCCCTAACACTGCTTTCCTTTGTCCTCTCATTTCTCCAAAGATGTACAGTTCTTTGTTGAAGATGCTAGAGAAGCCAAATTTCTAAGCCACTGCTTTGAGTTACTTTTTGTTCAGTTTTCTCCTGTGTGGTGTGTGCTGCACATGTTAATAAACTGTTTATCTCTTGTTAATCTTTTTGTTTAAAATTGCAGCTGAGGGGCTCGAGGGTAGCTCAGTCAGTTGAGTGTCCAACTCTTGGTTTCAGCTCAGGTCATGATCCCAGGGTGGTGGGATCGAGCTCTGAGTTGGGCTTCGTGCTGAACATGGAGTCTGCTTAAGATTCTCTCTCTCTGTCTCTCTCTCTCTCTAATATATAAATAAATAAGAAGAACAGATGAAATGTAAGACGGGTAGAGGTAAAGTTCAGCCTTCCCTACAATATCATCATTGTTTTCATTTTATAGATGCTTTGTGTGAGGTGCTTTATCTCCAGCACCTACATGGCACCTGGCACAGAGCAGGTACATGATACCATGTGCTGAGTGAAGAGGTTAGAAGAGTGAAGTAAGCGAGAAAGCTGGAGAGCTGGACAGTGTCCAGATCAAAGGGAGCTCTGCCTGCCTTGGTGAAGAGTATGTACCTTATCGTGTGGGGAACATGAAAACTTTTGAGGGCAGCATCATAATTATATGTGTGCCACAGAAAGACCACTGCAGCAACAGTGTGGAGTGTGGCTCAGAGTAGAGGCAGGGAACTCAGTTAGGAGGTGACAGCAATAGCCCAGGAGAAGGATGTGGGCAAAGGTATGAACCAAGGCAATAATGCATGGGATGGGAAGGAGAGAAACTAGCATGGTGAATGGAAAGAAAAGAATAATCTGCCAGCTGGGTTAACAGATTGGATTTCAGGACAGAGGAGGAAGGGAGAAAGTGGGATTGTGACTCATTTCTAGGTTTATGTTTGGACAATGGGACCAATGGAGGGCTGGCACTGGTGGGCACAGTAGGTGCCAAGGCTTGGTGATGTGTTCTCCACGTTGACTGTGGTGTATTTAGGCTGCATAGGGGATATGAAGGTGAATGATAGATGGCTGAGTCGCGAGCTCAGGAGAGAGGGAATGGGATCAAAAATTAAGGGTTGTCACCAGTGAAGAAATGGGCAGAAGATATGAACAGACACTTCTCCAAAGAGGACATCCAGATGGCCAACAGACACATGAAACGATGNTTAAGGGTTGTACCCAGGTCATTACTGACACCACTGGCTGGATGAGATGCCAGGGATATGGGGAGATGCAGGGAAAGAGTGGGCTGGAGACAGAGCACCCTGCAAATGGGCTGGACCTACCTCCACCACTGTGCCTTCCCCAATCCACTTAGAAACTTACAGCTTAGTTCCTTGCTCTCAGTACTGACCTAACCTAAGCTAGTCAGAATTCAACTGTCCAGTCCAGATCCCACCTTCCTTTCCTCGCCCCCACACATGTAGTCACATCATCACCTGCTTTCTTTTCCTTTACATATAGAAGGTATTTCAAGGAGGGGGTGCCTGGGTGGCACAGTCAGTTAACCATCCAACTCTTGATTTTGGTTCAGGTCATGATCTCACAGTTTGTGAGTTCAAGCCCCACATTGGACTCTGTGCTGATGGCTTGAAGCCTAATTGTGATTCTGTGTCTCCTTCTCTCTGACCCTCCCCAGCTTGTGCTCTCTCTCTCTCAAAATAAATAAAAACTTAAAAATAAAAATAAAAGAAGACATTTCAAGAAATATGTGGGTGCACCAATTTCTTTGCCATCCTGAACAGCTCATTCATTCACTTTAATTCATCATTTTCAGCCATTGGGGAATATCTGACTACAAGCTTCTGTGGAGGAAAGAAAGCTTTGTCTTTTCCTTAGAAGAAAGGATGTGCCTCTCAAAAGGAATTTGGTGGTTCTGGGAAGAGAGCAAATGCAGGTGTGGGCAGCTCCCTCAAAAGGAACAGAAGCCCTGGCCTAGGGACTCGGTGCCCCTTGGGGCCTGGTGGCAGGGCTGACTCAGATTCTCTTCCTGAGACAACTAACTGTCTCTCCCTCCCCAGTCAGACATTCGATGCCTCTGACTCCGCTTGGTTCCGTCTGCCTGCCGCAAGGAGGGACGGAGCTGGCAGTGAGGGATTCCAAACCTTGCCATGGTGATTTCGCGCTGGAAATTAACTAATCCAGCTTCTGCTTTCATCTCCGTCTTGGGAGCTTGAGGAGGGTGGGTCTGCCCCTGGACTTGCCCTTGATCTGTGGACAAAATGCAGTGACACAGCCTGTGGGCTAAGTCTCAGCCCTGAGACCTGGGAAAGGGCCCTGACTTCTGCCTGCCTGAGATGCCGCTGGGAAGCAGACAGCCCTCCCCCGAATGACCTGGGCTCTACCCTTTTTTTTTTTTTAACTTGGTCTCTCTACTTTGATCACCTGTCATCTCTTTCTGCAAACACTCTTCCTTGCTCCTGAGTCTGCCATGAAATTTTAATTTAAATGTTAATATGAAAAAACAGTCTCAATTTGTATTTCCTAGTTGAACTCTTTTAAGGTTGGTGTTTTTAGACTTCGACTTTCAGCCTGGGAGAAAGGGTACTCATAAAATAACAGTGTTCACATCAATTAAGTTCAATAAAGCACCATTTCTGGATATATAATGTGAAGTTACAGTTTAGAAAAACAAAACATTCAAATGGCTTTAAGAATGAAACCATTTTCAGATTGGCAATCAGATGAACTTATAAACATTTTCTCCTATTTATTCACGTTCACCATTCAAATGGGGAACATAGTTTGTGCAGAAATGCGTTGATGCTGCTGGGGGAAGGGGAGCTTCCGGGTCCCTGCTGGCCTTTGCTTACCCCCATTTCAACTCCCCTGACTCTCGCCATGAGCAAGCAGACACATGGACAACGGGCATGGCCTGTGGGGACTCACATAAAACCAGGAGGCAGCCAACAAGACTGCAGCTAAAATATAATCCACATGAGCTGCAAAACTGATTTCCCCATCCTTTTTTTTTTTTTTTTTTTTTTTTTTTTTGGTAGGCTTCATGCCCAGTGTGAGGTCCAATTCAGGGCTTGAACTCACAATCCTGAGATCAAGACCTGAGCTGAGATCAAGAGTCAGACACTTAACCGACTGAGCCGCCCAAGCATTCCCCCAAATTGCAACCCTTTTTAACCACAACCCCAGGGCTCACTTTGTCCTTCTGACAACTCCCTATTCCTTTTCTACCTAAAGGTTGGCCTTTTCTGACACTGTTCTTCTCAACTTAGTCGCTCTAGCATACCTTTGCTATTAGGACAGAGTGTTAATGGAGTGCCTTCTGTTTTCTCTGTACCCTAAAGGCACTACTTCATTCAATCCTGAACAAAGTTAGGAAGAGGCCAGGAGTAACCACATTTTACAGCTAAAATCCTAAAGCTCAGATGGGTGCCTGGGTGGCTCAGTTGCTTAAGTGACTCTTGATTTTGACTCAGGTCATGATCTCCTGGTCAGTCGTCTGACGCGGCTCCACTCCGGATGTGAAGCCTGCTTAAGATTCTCTTTTTCCCTCTGCTCCTTTCCTGCTTCTACCCACTCCCTCTCAAAGCAAAACACCTAAGGCTCAGGGAATCTCCTATTAACCTGGTGAGGGTCACCCAGTTGTTAGGTAGCAGAGCCAGGGGTTAACCCAGGTGAAGCTGACTCCACAGCACAAGCACACTCTTCCCATCTCGCCCTCTGACATTAGGTAGCTTCACCTGACAGATGGAGAGGTGGGTTACAGGTGTCACATCCACCAAATGAGCAAGGAAGAGAACAAAGAAAACTTTTTCTTTGCTTACAGCTGTGGCTCCCTGGCCAATACATATCTTACCAGAAATGGAGTTGCCCAAGTATTTATTTCTAAGAGGTGGAGAGTAGTACAGTAAGAAAAACATTCACCCAAGAACCAGAAGCTCAGGGACTCAGGCTTTTACACTTGTAAATTGGCTGACCTTGAGCATAGGTGTAAATCACTCATACCCTCTGTTCTTGTTTCTTCCTCTATCGAGTGAGGATAAATAATGCTTCCCCTACCTTCTTCTCGAGGCTGCCCTGAGGATCAATGAGGCAATCGAAGTGAAAATTACAAAATGTTCTACAAATCATGTATAACTACACATTTTTGTATGGATATATGTATGCTCATAAAAGAATATTTTGGTGTTATTGAATACATTTCTTAGCTCTGCTCTTGGGCATAATATTCGATTTCTCTTGGCCTCAGTTTCCCCCTCTGTAAAATATGGCCATGAGGTTTGTTGAACCCTAAACTTCTTTCTAGCTCTGACCTGCAGCAGATAGATTCCTACCATGCTTCCTAACCAGCCCTTGGTGACTAAGAGAACCCAGACATGGAGTTCCCTCGCCCAGAACCATCTGTCCTCTCAGCCAAGAGGAGGCTGGATATTAAACAGCAAAGGGGTCTCCAAGGATGCTCAACTGCAAAAAAAAATGGCAGAAGTAAGTTCAGAGAAGAATAAAGTTTGTCCCCTCCACAGTGTTTATAAATGGACATAATGCACCATATGGTATGCTGGGAATAAGACACGGTTGGAGGAACAGTCAAGAGCAGGAGACAGACTTTAAATATTTTCACACGTAATTATTTAATTGGAGTTGTCATGTAGAATAAGACTGGTGATCAGATTTTATAATGGAACAAGGGGGTCTCAGAAGGATTTCCCAAGAAAGTGGCATTTCCAATTATTTCTTGAAGGAGGATCTGGATTTGGTAGGGCATGGGAGGGGGTTAAGAAGAGGTTAGAGGATGTTCGACGGAGAAGGAACATCCAGTGCAAAGGTCTTTTAAGGAGGAAAGTTCTTGATGTATTTGAGTTGCTGAAAACAAGTTGATTCGGCCGTGATGCTGGTAATGATGGGGAGAGTGGCATGACAGGAGGATCTGGATATAGACAGGCATGTCTGCATGATATAGACAGGCACAGATCATGCAGGGTCCTATAGCTCAAGATGAGGAATTTGGGCTTTATCCTAAGTTCACAGAGATGCCACTGGAAGGTTTTAAGCTAGAGGATAGGTTCTGATTGACCGTCCAGAAAGGAAGCGGCAAGTCTGCTAGAGGGGTGTAGGAGTGGGGACACCCAAACCAGTCAAGAAGTTGGTACAGTGGTCACAGCCAAGAGCGGACAGTGGTTGGGACAGGATGGTGGCCATGGAGATAGAGAATTGTAGAAGGAATTGAGAGATACTTAAGAGGTAGAATGCTCGGGATGTGGTCATTGACTGAGGGTAGTGGGGGAGTAAAAGGGGGTAGTTTATATATATACTATACATTCTAATCCATTGGGACTGCTTGGACCAGGAACCCCAATTTCCAGATAAAGAAGGTCTCTGAGAGGCTGAGGGACTTGTCCAAACTGAAGAGCTGAAAAATTAGGTTCCCAGAACTCTCAGCTCTTACATCATAATTATTTCAGGTACGTTAAAGGCTCTTGTCCCAAGTGACTCATCCTAGGTTCTATCATTACTTCAGAGAAAACTCAATGAAGGTCTGATTTCATGTGTACTGAATTCCAACCACACCACGGCAAAGGCCATATGATGAGAAGGGACCAGAGTGAGCAAGTGACATCATGGGCCAAATAGAGCCGCTACTCAAACGTGCACTGTAGGCTCCCTACACAATCACCTAATTATAGTTCCTGAGGAAGCGCTGTACAATAACACACTGTACAGAAGCCAATGGATCATTGTCAGTGGGCCAGACGGTCTTTTTAATCTGGGTTGATATTTGGAAGATAATGTGCAACAAGCTCAATGAGGTTTTTGTGGTGGGGCTTTTGACTGAACAGGTCATAAATCTTTCATGTCCCAGAGAAAAGGCCTGTCCAGCTTGTGAGTGAACAGGCTCTTCCAAACTTTGGAACTAAAAGTATGCCTGACCTTAAAGTCTTCTCTCCTCACGTCCCAAAGAAAGAGAACAAAGAGGTCACAAAGTTCATATAAATATGTGTGTCTCCTACACGCAACGTGACATTCACCTACCGCCGCTTCTCCAGCTGCATTGACCCACTGTGGTCTGGCCAAGACAAACACAGGTTTCGTTCCAACTACTGTGGTTTTAATGACGATAGTTAAGTAACTTCCCTGAAGTCCCCAAACCGTGAGAGGCAGGGTCTGGAAGCTGTGTTTCTCCAAGCTCAGTGTCATACTGTCTCATAACCACTCTGAGCCTCTGGTTCCTCGTGCACATTAGGATGGTCTCTGCCTTGCAGCTCAGCTGTGACCGCAATACCTGGAAAGTGTCTCACACTGGGCGTGGCTCGTGGCAAAAGTTCAGCAAATGGTCTCTGCTAATTCCAGGACGGTGGCACAAGAGTACATGAAACATTCAAATGGAATTAAAATGAATATAAATTATACAAACAGTACACTCTGATTTACCCAGAATGACGGAGACTGACATTTGGGCATCAAACGTATACGTAAGCTACTATTTAACATAAAGTAATAACACATTTCCCGCTCGGTGGCTAAAATCTGACTGGTCATATCTGCTTCACTCTGCTCCCCCAGTCTGACTCACTCATTCATGGTTCCCCAAGTCCTTTAAGGTCTTGCTATGTTTGCGATCCTTGAACGCAGCACAGTTTTGGAAAATGCACATAATGATGCCAATGCTGTTTCCCTTCTAGGCTGGATTTTACTTTCTGTTAATTGATAAACATATATTACTCTTACTGAATTTATTTGTGACCGATACAGTGCTAGATGCTGGCTCTGCAAACAAATGGAAAGTATGGTCACTGGCATCACGTAGTTAACGTTCTAGTGGGGCAGAAGGCCTGGAAGCCCCAGGTCAGATGTGGCATCCTAAGGGCTGTAAAAGAAGTAGGTTGCAGCTGAGGGAATTTACAACTGAACCCCACCAGGATTTAGCCCCACTGAGTTCCAGTTCAGAGAGACGCAGGGGAGAGGCGAAGCTGGCCTCCTTGCAGCTGACGCAGACCCGGCCAGGGCAGCCCGTTCTCCTCACCTCACCCTACTCTCCTTAGCGTATCACTTTCTATCACCCTATCCTTAGCTCCTGCCATCCAGAAATTTTTCTCCAGATGGGAGGACTGGCAATCGGCTCCCCTCCCTTGTGTAATCAAATATCTCACCCTGAAGATATGCTCAAACTCTCTGGCCTGCACTCAGCCCTCCGGTTTGCAGCGTGGCATGAAGCAGCCAGCCAGCCTGCCCCAAGCCCTAGCAGTTTCTAATTAAAACAGAACAAGTGTTTCTTTAGACACAGAACGATTTCTTGGAGGAGAAACATCAGGTTCCTCTAAGGTTGGCCTTCAGGTCTCACACACACACGGGCTATTTGTGAAGGAAAGGCAAATTGGCTGTTTTTAGAAAGTACAAATGGATGTATTATTATTATTATTACCAATTATTATTTCGTTTTTAAAATTTTTTAAATGTTTTATTTATTTCTGAGAGAGACAGAGACAGCGTGAGCAGGGGAGGGTCAGAGAGAGAGGGAGACACAGAATCTGAAACAGGCTCCAGGCTCTGAGCTAGCTGTCAGCACAAAGCCCGACATGGGGCTTGAACCCACTAACCGTGAGATCATGACCTGAGCCGAAGTCAGACACTTAACTGACTGAGCCACCCAGGCGCCTCACCAATTATTATTTTAACTGTACTGCTACCTGACACTGACTATAAAGAATTGACGTATGTCTCCAGAATGGCATAGATGGCGGGGGGCAGGCATCACATTATTTTAATAATGCGTTGGAGCTGCAAAAATAAAAAATCATTTCCTGTCTCCCTTAGGTTATAACATTTTACCGAATCCTCTCCATATTGATCACATTCAGCACCGTGCTATGGAAATGTAAACATTTCTGAAAATAAAACAGCTTTTATAATTAAAAGCTAAAAAAAACAACAACAACCAACCCAAATTCCAAAGCAATTTGTGACTGACTGCATTCCCTCCTTCAGGAGGCAAGATTGTTTGGTTCAGCCCCAAGGCCACAGACTTCATCGCCTGGAGGCAGGGGTCTTATTCAGACTACTGAACAGCCATCTTGGTGCAGGGCAAGGACTGCCTGACAAATGGATGCCAAGAGTTAGCACTGGAGCAGGGAGATAGAGACCCTTGTCGTCAGATGGGACCTCTTTATAACCAGGTAGTCAGGAAGTAAGTTTGGGGGCAGCTGTTGCAGAATGTGCCCCAACTCCCTCCAAGCAAGAAGGGAGTTAAGGAAGCTTAGAAAAGCTATTTACCGATAGAACAGGAAGATTTCACCAATTTAGCAACTGGCTCAGGTGGAACCCTAAATACTGGCCCTGCCCAAAGGGAACAGGCATGAACCTAAATAGGGGAACAAGCTGGCTGAGGGGTGGATGCCCTGAAGGGGCAGGCATGACTTCATCCTAGCTAATTGCTGCTAGACCTTCTGATTTCTCGTGGGAAGCTAAAAATCTATAGGTCATAATGGCAAGTAATGCACATTAAAAAAATAAAGCCATGTGAGCGAGACCAAACAGGTCAGCAAGTGACCATTTTGTGACCTGTGATGGACAGTGGTCTAGGGAAGCAGGGCCACCTGTACCCATGACCTCCACAGAAACATGAACTCACCAAGTTGCTCCAAAAGCCCAAATCTCTCCCGACCCTGAAGCCCCTGTCCTGGTTCAGGCCACCTTGTGCCTCACCTGCATTACCACAACAGACCAAACTGGTCCTCCCCCAACATCACGGACATTCCCTTCTTCTAAACCTACCACCTCCTCTTGTAATGACTTGTCTGCCTCACCCAAAAGTTCTGTCTTTTTGTTGCTGTGTCTTCAGGGTCTAGCATAGAGTCTGGCACTATGCTAAGTGCCACTATGCTAAGAAGGGAGGAAGGAAAGTTTTGTTTTGCTCCTTTCAGTCCCTTTACTATTATGTTGAACAGTAACACCTAATGGTGATATGTGGTACTGCAACCCAGCTTTATTTAATTTGGGAGATGCTCACCCAACAGAAGAGGAAATAAATTAGAATATGACATTTAAATACTTTATAAGAGAAAGCCCCAAATTGAAAGATGCAGCAAAGGCATATATAATAGTCATGGTCACCATGTGAACTCTTTCTTTTAAACTCAACTACTGAAGGACTTTTTTAAAAGTTTATTTATTGATTTTAAGAGAGAAAGAGAAAGAGAGAGAGAGAATGTGAGCATATAGGGAGAGAGAGAGAGAATCCCACGCAGGCTCCGCACTGTCAGCAGGGAGCCAATGTGGGGCTAGAACTCACAATCCATGAGATCATGACCTTAGCCAAAACCAAAAGTCAGACGGTTAACTGACTGACCCACTCAGGCACCCAACTGAAGGATTTTTTAAACATAAAAAAATAGTGCCAATTCCTTGACAATTTTTTAGCAAATTGAATTTAAAGTGTAGAAAGGTAGGCTATATAGCCATTTCTCCTATAATATTTCATTCCTGAAATGTATGTATTTTTCAGATCTCAGGAGCTGCTCCTAAAAAGAGATAGTCCTCATTTCCCAACAATGTGAATATACCTAACAGAACTGAACTGTATACTTAAAAATGGTTAAGGTGGTGAATTTTTATGTTCTGTGTTTTTTGCAACACTAAAATAATTTTTAAAATAAATATATATAAAAGAATAGAGATGGTCCTCAGTCCACTCTCCTTAAGAGGTCGTCATAATGGAGAAAGCAATTGAGATGGAGCCTATACCGTGGTCCCGGCACACCACAGTCTAGTCCTATAAACAGTTGCACCCAGGAGTAAATTGTTTCCCTCTGATTGTTCTGATGCATCCTTTAGGTATGTTCATTCATTCAGCAGGCATTTATTGAGCGCTTATTACAGAGGCTCTGAGGAGATCATTAAAATATAGTCTGTGCCCTTCACTTACTCTAAACCCAGATTCCAGTGAGTGTGCCGCCAGTATACTTGGAGCTGGAGGTGCGGTAGGTACCGGTGAAGGCCCAGCCTCTCTGTGATTCATCAGAGCTTAGCAACAATTGCATCACAGGTCAGGTGGCCCCGGGGGAGTTCACGCCTGCCTGTAGCTAGGGATGCCCACTACTTTCTCATTCACTTTTAGGTATGAAAGCCTAGATATCTCCTCACTAGCTTCCTCCTTGCCATCCTGCTCCAACTGTGAGAGTGTCTGAACTTCCCCAGGCAGCAAAACAAAAGCTGAAGGCAAAATGAATTGTGAAGGCAATAGGCATCTGTTTATGTCCGGTGGGCAAGAAAGTGTAAACATAACCCACCGCCACGTTTTCTCTGAGCTCTGAGCCTTCTGCTTTCTGTGCCCCTGGAAATTCACCAAGTAGCAGTGATTTCTTCTCCTCAGGCCAGTCCCTAAGCAAGGTGCTCTGCAGTATATCCTTAGCATTCCCAGTGGATACTGGTGGAAATTAGATTGGAGGACACTAGGCCCAAAAGAGAGCTTAGAATCAAGACATCTCATTTTATAGATAAGAAACTGATATACTCTAAAAGTTGGTAAATTTCCTAAGCTCATAGCAAATTATTGGCCAACTCTGAACCAGAACTGAGTTCTCCTGACTCCCACCATGATCTATGCTGAGCACAATATCGGCACTAAGAGAATGGAAATAGACTATTAAACTATAACTGGTCCAGGTTCAGGCTCCAGTCACATAAAAGTTTTAAAAGTCCTTCCTATTCATTTTGGTAAGTCTCTGGATTAAGGTAATGGCAACACTTCTATACAATAGTCAATACCAAAAGCCACATGATACTCCATGGATTTTATACAGAAATGCAGGAAAGTCTGCCAGAAAGATCCCCACCCAGCTGACTGGATCATGTTCCAGTCTTGGCTCTAGTTCCTTGGGAGCTTGAGGACCCTAAACTTAAGTTCAGTTCTCCAGTCTGTGAACTGATGCATGTCACTGTCAGCTCTGGAACACATCTCTGTGTCTCTGCATCTTCATGAGGGAAATGATTTATTGTGAGACTCTAACCTGAGGTTATTGTGAAAATCATTAGATAGTGTAAGCTGTTGTCAGATTGTATGTGAGTTTAAGACAGGACACTTTTTGATAATGTGTATCAATGTAGGTTCATCACACTGTAACAAATATGCCACGTGGGTAGAGGATGATGATAATGTGCGTGTGTGAGGGCGGGGAATGTATACGGAAAACCTCTGTACCCTCCTCTCAGTTTTGCTGTTAACCTAAAACTGCTCTAAAAAACTAAGGTGTATTAACTAATACTTTTTTTCAAAAAGACAGAACACTCTTAATCAACATTACCTCTGTTATCATACAGTACCTTTCTTCTTAACTCAAAGTGTGGGGTGCTCTACTTTATGGGCAGAAATATAGAGACTTAAAAGGTTGTAGTGGGACCAAGACTGAAACATTGCATGGGGCTTCCCAGATCAGGCACCATTCTCTCAACTCAGTCCTATTACCGCGTGGTCTTGAGGGCCCCGTGGCACAAAGTTCCCCAGATCTACTCAAGCTCAGAATCAGAAGGAATATGACTATTCTGTATTGTCTTGAGAATTGTGTCACGGAGCAGTGTTGCTGCCCTCTTGCTTCAGAGTCATTTGTCACAAATGCAGAATCATGGCTCCTGCCCCAGGATCTTACCGAATTAGAATGACCGGGGGGTAGGACCCAGGACTTGATATTTCTAATAATCGTCCCCAGATGACTCTGATGCATCCCAGTGTTTTAGAATCCGTTTCTGCTGGTGTTGGAGTGCTCTTTCATGTCAAGACCATACACGAGAAGGCTGAATCCATAGCGTGTCTTAA
The DNA here is from genome assembly GCF_008692635.1 of Crocuta crocuta. Lineage (NCBI taxonomy): Eukaryota > Metazoa > Chordata > Mammalia > Carnivora > Hyaenidae > Crocuta > Crocuta crocuta. Next base: position 4,147,882 of record NW_027529996.1, read on the forward strand.
CCCGAAAAGCCTCCCTCCAGGCAACATTCCTTCAGCAACTAGTAAGGCACCACAAGCTGTCAGAAAGGGCGGTATGGACAAGGACATCACTGAGGGCATTTTCGATTTCAGAAGGGGGAAGGGTCCACCTCCCATTTCCCAAAGAATGACTGCTTCAGCAGATGGCTGAGTGAGAGGTTAGCAATGCAGCCGGAGCCACAACTATGTATTGCCCAGACAGATGCTGCCCAAGTTCATGACTTACACCCCAGTCATGGATTTGACTTTTGTGGGCTCTTGGGTCTAACATTTTCTAAGACCAAATCACTTTCCCTGTATCTGAAGGTTAACAAGATATTTATGAACTGTGCTCATAAAATGCCACGTGGGGGCTACAGAAACTCTCCATCCCAGGGTCACCTCAGCCACACCTGCTCCTTTAAGCCTGATTTAAGTCCCCGTGCTTTGGTTTCTTTAGAAGCAGAACAGAAACCCTCTCACCGCCCTCTTCTAAGGGGCATTGCCAGGAGAAAGAGAAAAGATTTGCAGAGAGCTAAGCAGTGCAGAGGAGAAACCTCAGCCCACCCTCAGACGCCCCTGTGGGAATATACGCTCTGGGATTTAGGTGCCATCCTTGTCTGAAAATCAAAATGGATTACACCTGCTGCGGCTCATATTCTGGCTCTGGCAAAGCCACACACCCAGGGAATAGAACTGAGGGGAAGCCAGCTGCCCCTTCTAATCCTACACAAGGCTTCCCGGTGTTTCAGCCCCTGGCTTTCCCCTGCTCCACTCCTTCAGCACATTTCAATTCAGCAGCCCTACACAGCTTCAATTCAATAGCCCTACTTGCCCACTTGGTGTGTGAGCCCATGGTCCCCTGCCCACACTGCTGGGACCCACCTGAGGCTTCGTACAAGGCTGGTATGCCCCTCCTCCTGCCTTCCACATTTCCCTCTCAGGCCATCCTGAGATGTGTCTTCATTTCACCTTTACTTCTTTCAAAGCAGCCTTGGAATTGTTGGTGTTTCTTTTAAAAAGAGCAAAGAGAGAGAGAGGGAGAGACATCAGGGAGCCTAGATTGCAGAGTGACCTACACTCAAAATCCTCGAAGTCTAAAGTCCTTTGTGAGGCTTCTATTTGGATTCTCCAATGACTATTTTTCCAAGAACAATCTTAATTTTAAGTGCAAGTCACAGATCAATGAAAAGACTCCAATATGACTAATAATGGCTCAGAAAGTGAGCAAGAGAAAATGAAAAAACTGATTTCAGTTTCTCTGAACCGTATTTGAAAGACTTGGGTAGAGAATTCAGATCTACCTTTGATAACCAAAGGCATATGGAAGCAAACCAAGCTGAGAAAAGATTAGTCTAGAATTGCTGGCAAATTCATTTTAGTTAGACTAAATTTATGTCATAGTTGAGCGACATATGCATTTTATGGTGTATCAGCCCTTGGCATAGCCATAACTGCCTCTTACTGAGCGTTTACTACTGTCTCCGCCATTGGTTAAGTCTTTCTCTCATATTAACTATTTTATTTAATCTTGACAACAACACCATGAGTTAAGTATTGATTTCTCAGATATTTACATGGGGACATTGAGGCTCAAAGAAGTGAAATCGCTTGCCCAAGGTCATACATGGCAGAGTAGGGATCGCAGCCTAAGTCTGTCTCCTTCCAGTCAGTGACCTCCAAGAACAGTGGAGTTCTGTTCTTGGCCTATCAAAGATCCTTCTTACAGTCCCAGCTCTACCATTAACTGCTGGTGTGTTCCGTCACAAGTGGCTGACCCCCAGGGCTCTGGTTCTCTCAACTGTAAAATATGGGGCTCAGGAGTGGATGGGCTCAAATGCCCTTTCCACACCTACCAGTCTCTAATTACAGCTTCTCTCTTGCCCATTATTCCAAAGGCCCTCTGCTGCTTTCTATGGACTTCATGATACATGGTTGGTCATAACTAAAAGTTATGGGATGCTTAGTTCTTGATCTCGTTGGCCTCCAAATTACAACATTGTTTTTATACGTAAAAAAATACAACCTGCTCAACAAGTATCTGCTTTGCCACAACCCATGTTGTGACACAGCTCCCAAGGCACATTGAGGCAAAGGTGAAGGAATGCCTGTCAGATAGCTCCAGAGATAAAACCAGTAACATTTGCTTGTGTTGTTCTGTCTTCTCATTATTTGCAATCCTGTGATCTTCAGTAAAGGGGAAAAGTTGAAAGCTACACATAACTAAAAGAATAATGTTGATTGTTGTTGACTGTTTATAATGAGAAAGATCTGTGCCTGTGAGTAAATCCAGGCACAGCTAAGTTAGGGCCACACATCTGGCTCTGAGCAACTTCACAAATCTCACCTCTGGGCCACACATTATCAGGCAAAAGAGAGGGTCAACATGCACGACGCTTGGGGCTTCAGCCAGCCTTGAGCCTGAATGAATAAAGAACATGGTCATTGCGGCAGATCACCAGGAGAGAGGCTAAGGGGAGGAGTCATAGTCTAATCCCCAACTTCCAGGTGGGCCCATAAATTGTGATGGGCACTAAACAGGTAAGGCCTGGATGTGAAGACCAGGGTTGCAAATTTCTGCAGCAAAGAAATAGCTCTGCAACACATTCTTCAGGACTGACTTGTTTTTGGTCAAATACACATATGCCACAATATAGCATTTCCAAGAAATATCTCGAAACCAGAATCTCAGAAAAGCTTGTCTCCTCCTGCAAGGGCACCTCTGCACACAGAAGCAGCAAGGAGAGCATTTGTGGAGTGTTTTATTGTTTGCAAAGTGCTTTTGCACTTTGATCCTCCTAACATCCCTGAGAGTCACAGGTTCCAAAAAGTTTCTGTAACTGACCTGACCCAGAAGCACTTTCCTCTACATCATGTATTTCGGAATAAGAAGATTTTTTCCACAAAGGAAATAAATCTTTATTTTAAAAATAAAATAAGAGAAAGAAAAATGACTCTGTACTTAGGCAAGATCGCTGCTGGCTGTCATGCTTGACTGGCTCCTTTTCATAAATAAGAGGCAAGAGAGTCAAAGGGAAGACCACACAGCACCCACTGAAGAGAACACGGTATTTTTCAATGCTGGGGAGAGGCAAGGGCAAATGAGAAAAAAGCAATATCAAAATAGCCTATGAGAAATGCAAAAGACAGCTTTCCCATTTCTCTAAATTTGGTCAGGTTTCAAATGCCATCACTGCCAGCACTATGAGGGTCACTGTGTCAAATGTGGCCAACAGCAAGGCTAACGGGAGGTAGATCAGGGTCCCAGTTGGCTCCATGAGAAGCTGAATCAACCAGGACCAAGCCCAGCTAAGGCAACTGTAGCCAAATTTTGGAAAACTTTCACATTAGATGACAAAGAATCAAATTCTACCTGTGGCTAAACTGCCCTATCTGCCGCCACAGTGATTCTTAATTATGGGGCTGATATGGATTTGGGCTTGTTTTCTAACAATATGCCTTTCTTGTATATTACTGAGATACTACTACTAAAAAAATCACAAGAGTGACCAACTACATTAACATTTCATAATTTGCAAAGCTCTTACACCACACACACACATGCACACAGACATGCACACACATACACTCTCATTTGAACCCTAAAACATCCCTCTGGATATAAGCTATTGCCATTCTTCTGATGAAAAAACTGAGGCTCACAGTTTATATGACTTCCCTAAACTCACAAAATCACCAGTTGCCAAAGGAGAAATATAAACTCCAAGCTTGTGACTTCATATTTCATGCTACTTCCAAGATACCAGCCATACCACTGATTAAGACCCCCCTGATTAATGTAGTAAATATGCTTGTCTCGTGTGTTTATCTTTTGCCAGGGCTGATCAACCTCAGAGACCTCAGAGTGGTACCAGACCGCGGTCACATCAGCTCTGTCAGGCATATCTGAGGAGAGAGTCCAGTTGTCAGCCACCCACACCTCAAAGTGACTTGTAAAACAAAATCATCAGCCATAGATGTCCCAGAATAAAGAAAGCTGTGAGGAAGACTTACTCATAGTCTTACAGTGTCATGGATACTTTTGATAGGAGGCTATAATGCTGTCTCTCTGTACTGAGGATGAGGGATAAGATCAAGTGTAGAAGGGCTCCTGGGTGGCTCAGTGGGTTAAGCATCCAACTTTGGCTCCGGTCATGATCTCACGGTTCGTGGGTTCAAGCCCTGCATCAGGCTCAGTGCAGACAGTGTGAAGCTCTGTTTCCCTCTCTCTCTGCCCCTCCACAGCTCATGCTATCCCTCTTGCTAAAAAAATAAACATGAAAAAATCATGTTTGGCATCAGTGTGGATGCCAAAGCAGCTCAGGGAACCACCACTTTTAGCCAAGTCAAATGAGGGGGAACAGAGAAAGGGAGCGACACTGCTGACTCAAAAGAACTGAAGAAAATACTACAATTATTTCCTCTAGCTATAATCTCTCGGTTTGTCCCAAGTGGTTCCTGACAGTCTTCCCATCCTATAGAATAAAATCTGTCCCTTCATCCCCATCCCATCAAGAAAAGTGACTCACTGCCTTTAAGGTGAATTAGTTTAGAGTCCACCCTCAGAAGACTGAACAGGAAGTCTCTCTGGAAACTAGTGGCTAGATACTCAAAATGTAAGATGAATTAGCTGCATTAGAAATTGTGTTAGTTGTCTATTGCTGTGTGACAAATTACCCTCAAAATTTAGTGGCTTAAAACAACAACTATTATAAAATTCAAGTCCATACTGACAGTTGGAGCTGGGGAACAGGGGAGGGAGGTAGAGAACAATAGAGTCTAAACTTTGATGTTGAATCTTGAAAGTCTTGTGAATTGTTTTTTCTTTTTTTTCCTTTTCCTGAGTGCTTAGTGAACTATGGTATGCTGCCTTGAAAAGCTCACATGGATCCAAGCATTCCTCACATCTTGTTGCAAGGTGTATTTGCTCCCTAGGGCTGCCTTAAGTGATCACAGACTGGGTGGCTTCAAACAATAGAAATTTAGTCTCTCACAATTATGGACGGATACGTTAACTACCAAGATCACAATAATCCTATTCAGCAAATACTAGTCATTCCTTTTGACCCTCCATAATTTTATTTTCATAACCAACTCTAAGAAAAGAATCCTATGTAAAGAAGCTTTAGGCATAGAAATAAAGCAAAGCGGCAATGCTTAGGATAGGAAGTTTAGAAACAATTTTTGTTTCTAATAATAAAAGAATGGTTAAGCAGAGAAAATATATTTGTATAATAAACTAAGTAGCCCCTGAAAATATGTATGAGGTTTGTAGTAATATAGAAAATTTACTTGTTCATTTAACAAGCAAAAAATACACCATATTTTAAATAAACATCATAGTTATGTTTCAAGAAGAGCAAATAATTCTCAAAATTGTACTGAAAAGTGAAAAACTGGAAAGGGAGTCATTAAAATACCAGCACTGTCTGTATTTGAGTGATTTCTTACCTTTCGTGTTGTTCCAGTTATATATTGCATAACAAACAACCCTATAACTTATTGCTTGAAATGAGAATAATCATTTATTGTTCTCATTGCTCTGCAATTTGGGCAGGGCTTCTAGGGGGTTAGCTCGTCTCTGCTTCTTGCAATGACAGCTGATGTTACTGAGCTGAAACAGAAGGATCTGCTTCCCAAGATGGCTCGACAACATGCTGGTGCCAGCCATCAGCTGGAGCTCAGTTGGAATTGGCTGGGGGCCTTGGTTTTTCTCCAAGTGGGTCTCTCCATGGAGCTGCTGCAGCTTCCTCACAGCATGGCAGCCCACATTCAAGAACAAGTGCTCTGAGAGAAAGGAAGTAGAAACTGCAAGTCATTTTATGGTGGGGCCTGGTATCTAGCACAGTGTCACTTCTGCCATGTTCTATTGGGCAAGCCCTCACACAGCCTGCTGAGATTTAAGCAGAGGGACTCTTCTTGATGAGAGGAATGTCTAAGAACTTGTGGCCATCTTTAATCTATCATTTTAAGTCAACATTTTCCAAATTTTCTTTAAAGAGTATTATTACAAGTGAGGGTATGTTAAGTATCTTTAAAATGCTTTTATTTAAAAATTTGAAGACCCTAGGGGCACCTGGGTGCTCAGTTGGTTGAGTGTCTGACTTCAGCTCAGGTCATGATCTCACAGTTCGTGAGTTTGATCCCCATGTTGGGCTCTGTGCAGACAGCTCAAAGCCTGGAACCTGCCTTGGATTCTGTGTCTCCCTCTCTCTCTGCTCCTCCCCCACTCACGCTCTGTCTCTCTCAAAAATAAACATTAAAAAATTTTTTAATTTTGAAGACCCCCAATAGAAATTTTGATAATTCAGAAAATTACTTAAATAGCAAATGTCTCTACTCTTAGCCCTCAAAGCCCCTTCTCCACCTATATAGCCTAGATCTATATGCGTGCACACACACACACAAGATCTCCCATCTATAGGCACTTTCCCTTGATCAGTTCTTTGATGAGAGTGTTGAGTAAAAATTAGAGCCATGGTCATGTGGCTTGTGGTAGTATCCTCCATTCAAGATAGATACTTTTCAAAAGGAATCTGTTAACAGCCTTCCCCCATTTCCTGATCTGCTCAAACACAAGAAGACTGATAAATGAATGAAGCATATCACCTCTAAAGGGCTACCGACCCAGGTTGGATGTACACATCTAAGCAGGCATCTGGTTACCCTCCCTTTCTCCTACCACATCTGACTCATTGGTTATTAAACACTGAAGGGCGCAGAGATGTCCAAAATAGTAATACCGATTCCTAAAAGCTTTTCTCAAATTGGCTCAAATCTCCTAATATTCATTCTGGGATCACATAAAGAAGTCTCACCTTTGGCTGCCACCTTCATGGAATCATAAAGCTCATCTCTTTAGCTGTTAGCAGGAAAGAAGGCTGATCATCTTTAAAGGATAAAAATTAAGGTCTGACAACAATACAATAAGACCAACTGGTTAAGATTAAAGATGAGCCAGTGTGTTAGTGGTTTTAGTCTAGTCTGTTCTGTTTGGTATTTTGTGTGTATGTGAATGTGTGTGACAGTTATGTCCTGATTCCCAAGTCTGGATGGCCCAATTTTACACGTAGTCTTGGGAGATGAAAGAGCTGCTAGCAGCACATAATAACCCAGAATTTTAATTAATGCTGTGGATCCTCTCTAAAGAATAATGTATGTGAGCCTAAGTACTGTGTGCTGCATACTTTGGGGGGTTCACAGACACCTTGCTTAGCTTAAGCACCGCCATGCAAGAGATCTCAGATCTTTGGTGATTCCAGATAGGAAGTGAGTGCCTGAGGATGTCACGGTGGCTTAGGGCCCGTTAGGCCATGCCAGGTGCAACACAGGCAACTGTTTACAGTGCTGCTTCTTCCTTTTTTTTTTTTTTAATATTTTTATTTATTTCTAGGAGAGAGAGAGACAGAGTGAGCAGGGGAGGGTCAGAGAGAGAGGGAGATACAGACTCTGAAATAGGCTCCAGGCTCTGAGCTGGCAGTCAGCACAGAGCCCAACGCGGGGCTTGAACCCACGAACCGTGAGATCATGACCTAAGCGAAAGTCGGACGCTTAACCGACTAAGCCACCCAGGCGCCCCTACAGTGCTGCTTCTTCCTTAAGCCATCACAACAGTCATCGGTGAATAGACCCTGACAGAGACAGGCAAAGCAGCCCAGATACAGCTGAAGCTTGCATGCTAGTGATCCTTCCCACTGGTGAGGCAGAACACTTCTCATACCTCATTCTCTTTCCATCCTTTCCTCACCCTTCCCTGTTTCTCTCTTTCCCTCTGCCAAATATTTAATGAGCACCCCTTTATCCTCTTTCTCAGGACTAGGGTCTAGGAATACAAATGTGAATAAAATGTGGCTCCTCTCATTCATTAAGCAAATTCATTGAACATTCACAGAACCCAATGTGCTTTCATTTTCACAATGTACATCCCAGGTGGGAAACACACACTCAGGCCCACAAGCCACATACATGTATACACTTACAATGAACATAAAGGAAGGCTACAGCAAAGTTAAGTAAGTCACCATGGGAGTAGAAGAGGGAGCAATTAACTGCCTACCAGGGTGAGTCATGGAAAGCCACACAGGAAAGGTGAAACTGATCCCCATATTCAAAAACAAACAGGCAGACACAGAAGGAAGAAGGGACAACATGTGCAAAGGGACTCAGGTGCAAAGAACAAGGTGCTTCCCAGGTTCAGAGTCGCTGGAACTCAGAACCATGTGCAAAAACCATCAGCAGGAGCTAAAGCAGGAAAGATAAGGAGAGGCCACATAAATGGGTTCAAACTACACACACAGACACTGGAAGGCTCTATGCGGAGGGATGAAATGATAGGTTTTAGTTTTAGAAAGCTAAGTCTGATGGCAGAATAAAAGATGTTACTTGAGGACCAAATAAAAAACAGGGAGATTAGTTGGGAGGGAGGCTCCTGGGAGGTCCTAGTAAGGGATAAAAGAGGAACTAAATTCTAGTGGGAGCAGAAGAGAAAGAGAAGAAGGTCAAATATAAGAGAGCCAGCAGACAGCATGGATTAAAAACTGGCAAATGTTTACATGGGAGGGGGTGAGGGAGAAGTCATTATTATGACTTCAATGTCCCTTATTTGTGTAGTTGAGGGACATGGGGAATATAAGGTTGTATGGGGTAAGATAATGAGGCCCAAGGGCCATGAAGAGTGTGAAGGCCTATGGAATACCAACTAGAGATGTCCACCCTGGTGATGGGACTACAGGTCCAATGAGCACCCACTATTCATCCAGTCCTGGTTCTAAGGTCCTCACTCACCAATTGATTCAAAAAGCCTATGGGTCCTTTATCAATCTTATGTGGACAAAAAAAAAAGTTTTTTTTATAAAATTCTCAAGTGAGATAGATCATCTCAAGCATAAAAAGGGCCACTTGTATTGCGGGTAACAATGAGAAAATCATCTTCATGCTAAATCTGTCTTTCTCTCGCCTTACATCATAGGCAGGCTCCACCAAGACTGCTATGATCAAGTTTTTATTCCCCCCTCCTCTCCAACCCTCCACGACAACTTTTGGCTGTGCAAGACGAATACTTCCATATGGTGCAATGTTTATGTTAAGACAGGGAAAAAATATGAAATGCTTTCAGTAAATTTCATCCAAGAAACAGTAGATTTACAAATGCTAAGCAGTTGGAACAAAATATTGGTCTGTAATTGATTCTGGATGAAGTATATTTCAACAGGAATAGGAAACTTGAGGCAGTTTGTTAATTAGTGATGCTTAGAAATCTTGGGTGTCTTTGTACAGCCCTCCCTGCTATCTCAGACTGATCACTTGACTTCCTGAATTTCTTCTCTTGTCTGTAAAATGGGTTAAGCAACTTTACCTACTCATGGGATTTTTTTTTTTTTGAGGATTTAATGAGCTATTACAAGTTAAGAGCTCAGAATGGTAGTCATGAGATAGTAGGCATGTAGCAAATGTTAGTTCTTACCTATTACCTATAAGCTAAGTGATGTGGGAAGAGGAATAGGAATGAAGATGGGGGTGGAAAGGAAAAAGGATAGAGAGCAAGTGACAAGAAAGGTTTTTAGGATGTATTTATAGAGGAATGTTCATTTCTGTCTCAGAACTGCAGGGGCAGGAAAGCTGTGTAGATGTGAGTAGTAGTTGTTAAAAAAGATTTGGGGAGGGGGTGGGTATGTGAGGCCTGCAACTTTCCAACATACATTTTGTATCATCATTCATTTTTTATAATTATTTAATTTACTAGGATAAATGAGGGCAAAAGAGCAGAAGGCAAGAGGCCTAAAAAATCCTGAATTTTCTAGCAGGGACTATTTGACATGCAAAATTATCCTAGGTCTGTGTGAAGCCAGGCCACAGAATTTTATTCTATTGACTCATTATTACGTGGACAAACTGCCAACTTTTGTTTTAGTTTTCTGGTCACAAAAGCACTAGGATCTTACAGAATGATTTTTTTTTTTTTTTTTTTTTTTTTTATNAGCCTGTCAGTGCAGAGACCACTTCAGATCCTCTGTTCCCCTCTCTTTGCCCCTTCTCCAACTTGTGCTCTCCCAAATATAAATAAATATTTTTTAAAAAAGAGTTGGACATTTAACAAACTGAGCCACCCAGGTACCCCTAGAATGATTTTTTTTTGCTATCTCCTAATTACATAGCTCTTACATATACAAAGCATTTCTACGCTTTCCTAACTTGATAGCGATAAAAATCTGGCAAAGTAGATATCATTAACTCTAATTTAAAATAGGAAATAATGTATCATAGATTTACTACATGCCAGGTCCTATATTAAATTAAATTAAAGGTCTCATCTAATCCTGTAACAAAACTATGAGGGCGGTATTATCATCATGTGAAGCTAGAAGAGAGAAGTTTAAGAACTCCCAAAGTGACCCAGACAGTGAAGGGCAAAGCCAAGGTTTGACCCCATATGGGACTGACTTCAAAGCCTGCTTCCTAAATCCTAACCACTGTATTCTGCTGCTTAAGGATAATTAGATACATGTTCTTTCCTAGTACAACAATGCTTTTAGCCTGACACAGCCTAATTATTTATAATCATGTAAACAACTATGGTGAAATTATACAGAAATACTGTATATGTCTATTTGATGTCTATTTCCATATTATGCTCCTAGAATTGCTCAAGACACATGTCCATCTCTATGTACATTTCCCTCCCCTAAGGTTATAAGAATCTCTACAAGACCAATAACTGTTGAATAAAGTTTCCAAATACCTAAAGTTCTTGGTAATAGGTTAAGAATCTGTTTCTCATTTATAATACAAATTCATAGTTGTAGTTAACAATATGTAAGCACAATTGTAGCAAAGGGTAGCTACCCATCTTTTGAATGGTTCAATAATGCAAAGTACAAAAGTTGCTCATAAAAATGTATTTTTTATTTCATTAAAAAAACCCTGTCCAATATCCCTCCCCCTCTCATGCAAACAGCTCTCATGTGAGAGTCTTCAAATTTTACGCTTTTTCCATTCCGGCTCATTCTTTGTTTCCTCATCATCAGATTCAACTTGGGCAAACATGGTTTTGGGCTGAGTCCTAAAAGAAAGTTAATGAAAAGAGGAAAAATTTAGTCGGCAAGTGTTTATTAGATTAGACCTTTGCTACTTTCATCAAGTGGAAGCACATTTGGGAATCCATTATATCTCAATTATTAAATATTAATCATTAAACTTCTGGCAAAGAGAAAGATAATGGAAATTTAATTATGTGCAAGAAAAGAGCCAAAGATTCTTTTAAAGGTTTTCTCTCTGTAGCAGACTATGTATGCTATCTTTTTCTTAAATAAAGCGAAAATGTATCAAATTCAGTACAGTCTTGAATATCCATAACCACCCTCTCCTTCAAACTCAGGCTAATTGGCATTGTCTAGGAGGCCAAACATAGTCACAGAGCAAGAATACACATGATCTGGGGCGCCTGGGTGGCTCAGGCCATTAAGCATCTGACTCTTGGTTTCAGCTCAGGTCCTGATCTCACAGTTCATGAATTCAAGCCCCTCTTCAAACTCTGCGGGTAGTGCAGAACCTGCTTAGGATTCTCTCTCCCCTTCTCTCTCTGTGCCCCTCCTCCACTCACACTGTCCTTGTCTCTCTCAAAATAAACTTTAAAAAAAAATAAAAAAATAAAATAAAATAAAAATTTAAAAGAAAAAAGAATACACATGATCTTTATTTATAGCTGTCTAGATTGTTCCTAGACTTAATAGTCCAAATATATGTGATTATGGTACACATCAACAAGAGAATGTGAGATAACAGCTTTTTTATTTAATGAGTCTAAAATAAGAGAGAAGATACATAGTAATTTGAGCACTGCCAGCAAAACCAGACAACAAAACAAATGGACACTCTCTGCACCCTGGGCACTGAAATGTCAAGCACTTTAGGATACATCACTGAGTATCGTTGCTGTAATACTGGCAAACAGTACATCAAGCAATCTTTGCATTAGGACTTTGCTTTGTAAACATACCTGGTTCAATGACTTTCCTTTTTATACCATTCACACAGAAAATAATTTCAAGAATGTGTCAAATGGTTATAATTTATGCTTCTTTTGGTCATGCTATTGCTGATTTCCTTCTAAAAACAGCTCTATCACATTAAAAGGAAATATTGAAACATTATATCTGAAGATGATATATTTTGGCTCACAACTTCATCTTGAACTCAACTCATATCATGGTAATTCCAGAATTTTAAAATAATGACAACAACAATTCCTTTTCTTTAACAAGTAAAAACAGGGCTAAAACCCTGCATTACTTGTTGCTGTTTTCTTATTATCCTGGGAAGAAGTATACACTACCCACATTCAAGCTCACGTTGCTCTGATGCAAGCCATGTACCAGAATTCCTCATGCAGGATAGTTACAACTCCTGTCTCTCTAATGACCCACACACCTACCTCAAGCCCAAGGTGTCCCCCCACACAATCCAGTCGGTTCAATCTCTTGTCACTTTGAGACACTTATGACATCTACAAATAAGTCACAGCTCTAACATTTCCAAAAACAGCTGTAGATTTTCAGAGGTCATGAGGTGCCGAATTACTAGAAAGCAGGACCCCTGGCCTTCCAGTATGCTACAATACGGCCACTGGGGCTCATTACATATTTCATCTTCTGGCAAAGCCGTGGACCCCTTACTTAGGTATGGACAAACCCAAACGGGTACAAATTTGTCTCGTTTAAAAAATCCTTTGAATTAGATGTTTAATTTCTAAAGAGAAAAAAATAACGGTCTCATAACAATATATGGCAGTGCTTCCTAGGACCCCAGTTCAGAGTTAGCTGCAGTGAGACTTGAGTACTAAGAAATTGTAATGGTGCTTTTATTGGATATAAAAAAAAGAAATTAAATGACAGATTACAAGAAGACTGGAGCTGAGAGCTTAAAAAGGCTATTTCAATTAAGTCACTACTCTCATATTCAACCTGCTTCCCAAAAGTATTTTTTTCAGGTTAGTAGCTAACTTGAAAGGCGTAGAATCGATGGAACTATTTCACAGGGGCCAGAAAGGGAGTAATAATTGTAAAGAGGCATGGGGAATGTTTTGTGGGGATGGAAATGTTATATAATCTTGATTGAAGTGATGATTACATAGTGCATACATTTGTTAAGACTTGAAATGGGTGCATTTTGCATTTTATTAGACAAATTATACCTCAATAAAATGACTTATAAAGAAAATCAAAACAACTGAGTAGAAGGTGAAGAACCAACGAATGAAAGAGTAAACATAATAATACAACACTCAATTTCCTAGTGGCCAAGATAAAGAAAAAGGAAAAATATTAATTTTTCAAAGGAGGTATCTTTTTCCCCAGCACTGAACTCAGCAAAATTTAATGAGTAAATCTTTATATAAGGATCACTTAAGACTGTCCCTTTGAATAACCAGACCATGCAGTTTCCTATGTCCTCTCTAGGTATTTTAACTTAGGGGATACGAATTTGTTTGGAAGGTAGAATGGTCTCTTTGCAAAACTCCATGAAATTTAGGATTTTAAATTCCATTTTTTATTTTTTTTAAATTTATTTATTTTTTAAATTCCATTTTTTAAAACAAATAACAGTATTGCCGGCAAAATAACCATATTATGTATGTATATGCAATATCAAATCATAACATTTAGCTTTCAAATAGCCAGGCTCTTCCCCCAGTTGCCAAAATCAAGGTATAAACTGGTGCCCAAATTCTTCCAGCAGTGCTGGTTTATCACTTTGTCTTTCATTTTATTGGCCCTGGTAGGGAACACCTGAGTGAAGGAAGTAGGCTCCTTTCAACAAATAGTGCTGGCAGAATTGTACCATATGCAATAAATAAAACTGGCCTCACCTTACATGATGCAAAAATTAACTCAAAATGGATCAAAGACCTAAACCTAAGAGCAAAAACTACAAAATACTATAGAAAAGTTTTATCACATTAGATGTGGCAATGATTTCTTTGATAAAAACGCCAAAAGCAAAAGCACAAAAGAAAAACAGGTAAATTGAACTGTATCAAATTAAAAATTTCTGTGTATCAATGGACACAGCTAACAGACTGAAAAGGCAACAACCTATGAAATGGGAGAAAATATTTGCTAATCATATATTTAGTAAAGAATTAATATCTAGAATAAAGAACTACAACTCAACAATAACAACAACAACAAAAATCCAAACAACACATTTAAAAACTGGGCAAAGGAGGGGCGCCTGGGTGGCTCAGTTGGTTAAGCATCTGACTTGGGCCAGATCATGGTCTCCTGGTTCATGAGTTTGAGCCCCGTATTGGGCTCTGTACTGACAGTTCGGAACCTGGAGCCTGCTTCAGATTCTGTCTCTCTCTCTCTCTCTCTCTCTGCCTCTCCCCTGCTTACACTTTCTTTCTTTCTCTCTCTCTAAAATAAATATTTAAAACAATTAAAAAAAAACTGGGCAAAGGACTTGAATAGATATTTCTCCAAATAAGATAAGCAAAAGACTAACAATCACATAAAAAGATGCTCAACATCACTAATCACAGGGAAATGCAAATCAAAACCACAATAAGCCCACCTCAAACCCATTAGGATGGCTACTATCAAACAAAAAACAAACAAAACCCAGAAAGTAACAAGTATTGGCCAGTATGTGGAAAACTGAGCCCTTTACACAGTGATGGTGGGAATGTAAAATGGTGCAGCCTCTAGGGAAAACAATATGGCAGTTCTTTAAAAAACTAAAAGTAAAATTACCATGTGATATAGCAATTCCACTTCAGGAAATATGACCAAAAGAATCGAAAGAAGGGTCTTAAAACGATATTTGTACACCCAAGTTCAGTGCATTATTCAGAATAGTCTGAAGGTAAGAAGCAACCTCACTGTTGTGGATAGATGAATGGGTAAACAACATGTGGTATATACACACAATGAAATATTACTCAGCCTTAAAAAGGAAAGAAATGCCGACAAATGCTACATGCATGAACCTGAGGGATATTTTGCTAAGTGAAATAGGCCAGTCACAAAAAGACAAATACTATAGAATTCCACTTCTGTGTGGTATCGAGGTAGTCATATTCTAAGATAGAATGCAGAACAGTGGTTGCCAGGACTCCGTAGAGGGGAACAGAAGAGTTGTTTAGTGAGTACAGAGTTTTAGTTTTGCAAGATGAGAAGAATTCTGGAAATTGGTTGCACAACACATGAATGTACTTAACACTACTGAAATGTATACTTTTAAAATGATTAAATTTTACCAAAATTAAAAAAAAATCTTTTTACTAAAAAAAGAAGAAAGAGCCGGACTCTTGGACTTGGGAATAAGGAAAGATGAACCCAGCTCTAGAGGAAACAGGAGGCACCGTGGAGAAGGTCTTAGCCTCTAATCTGGGGCCCTGCCTAGAGCAGTGCTCCTCAAACCATCTGTGGTGCAAGGCCAGTCTTTGTTTTCTAATTTCCAATCCCTTGCAGACAAATATACTACTTCTAAATAAATGGAAAGACTGCATGGGGCATATGGGTGGCTCAGTCGGTTAAGCGTCCGACTTCAGCTCAGGTCATGATCTCACAGTTCGTGGGTTTGATCCCCACGTTGGGCTCTGTGCTGACAGCTAGCTCAGAGTCTGGAGTCTGTTTCAGATTCTGTATCTCCCTCTCTCTCGGACCCTCCCCTGCTCATGCTGTCTCTCTCTCTCTCTCTCAGAAATAAATAAAACATTAAAAAATTTTTTTTAAATGAGAAGACTGCAAAGTACACATCCAAGTTTTTATTAGATTCCAAAAATATATCAACCTGCTACACAATTTTCTAAGTGCTTGCTTTCAATTCATGTGCTATCTCATGAACACCGGGCACTGGACGCCACTGAGTGGCACGTGAGGGCACCTTGCCTCCCAGGCAAAGCAGGGCTCTGAAATCAGGCTGAAAAGTAGGAATCTGACTCCTTAACATCAACTCTTGCACATGATGAGCTTCCTCCAATGTGGGAAAGTACTTCTCACCTCTGGAGAAGCCGGCCCTAGATGATGCCATAGAAGACTGGGTGCAGCATGGGGTTTGAGGCTGTACCCTCACAGGCCCACCCTTGAAGGAGCAGTCTTTACTTCTTGGGGGTTAGGCATGAGGAGGTGAAGGGAGCTGTGGACCACGGAGAGAAGTTTCCCTTGTTCCAATTCAACCTGCCCCTGACACCAACATTCTTCCAGCACAAGTCAGAGCCTTCTAAAAGAGCTACACGCTTGCTGAATAAAGACCAGGTTCTTCAAAAAAAGAGTATCTGACTTGAGTATACTACTGATCACCTCTGTCTAGTCTAGAGAATGCCAGTGTTTTATAGAAGCAAAGTGAGAGAATTATAGCTTTAAATCAGATAGCTATTCTTTCTTTTCAGCAATTTTTATCTTTAAATTTATTTCCAGTAGTTATTCTTTTGAAAAATTTTGGAAACTCATTTATGAGAAAGACCAAAAAAAAAAAAAATTCAATTTAGGATTATATAGGGCATTTAAAATGGATTTCTTCAGTCACTACTTTTTAAGACAATGAGAAACAGAGATGATTAAGCAGAGTTAGAAACAGAACCAAAAGATTTCTCCCCTGGGCAGGATGGTCTAATTTTCCCTTGGCATAGAAAACTACTATAAACATAAATCAACAGTGCCAAGCAGGAGTAAAACGACACATGAAAAAAAAAAAAAAAAAGTTAATGGATTTGAAAATGCTTAAAAGTTGGTCCAGAAATCCCTTCTTTTAAAATCAACGGGAAACCAACAAATAAACAACAACAAAAAATACTCCAAGTCTCTCTTAACATTGCCACTGGCCATAAAAATGGATTCTTTTCTGGGCTGCTTGAAGAAACGGAATGTGTACACTGATTTTAACACAGACTCTGTTGAGTGCTTCCCTAAGGAAGAGGAGAAGAAACCAAACCAAATGGGCAAGGGACACATGGCAGGAACTCAGGAAATACAAATATAAATAAATAACGGGCAAGAAATATTATCCCACCACCTTGAGAAAGCATTTCCATTACCGACCCATTACCTGTGTTCTATTAGATCAGTTCCTCCAGGATTCTATACTTCTTTTCTCAAGAGACAGGAAATTGTCAACTCAAACCTCTAGCATAAAATGCTATGGCAGATTTATGTCACTTGCTCAAAACAAAAGCCTATAAAGAGGCTGACTTGAAGATAAAGGAGGTAAGGGGAACATTCCATTCAGCCAAAGGTATAATTACTCCAGATGCTCAACAGGTTGGTGGGGACACGCTAAGCTTCACTGAGCCCCAGCAGAGTAACCCCCCTTACTGAGATCAGCATTATCCAGGCCACCTACTTTACTGGTTTGTGGGCCACACATACCCATTTTTCTAAGTATTAAATGAAAACTTAAGCTTACAAGAAGGCTGATGTAAAACTTGTGCTTTCCAATTTGATTAACTCACTTGGTGAACAGTAAACATTTTTCACTTGACTATATGTGTCAACTTTTTATTAGCCTTACCAAGACAAGGAGAACAGATTACATATCAACATAGTTATAATTACTAACCATTAAATAAACTCATCAGAGAGGGGCTGAAAGGTTTTTTTGTTTTAACTTCAGTAAACTCTGCATTTGCTAATAGTTAATATTTCATGAAGCAAATATAAAAGCTTAAGCAACTGTCTCTCGAATCTATAAATTCTGATTAGATGATACTTTGTGCTGAATAATTTTCCCCTTGGGACATTTTTAAAAACTGAATTGTCGGGACGCCTGGGTGGCTCAGTCGGTTGAGCGTCCGACTTTCGCTTGGGTCATGATCTCGCGGTTCGTGGGTTCGAGCCCTGCATCGGGCTCTATGCTGACTGCCAGCTCAGAGCCTGGAGCCTATTTCAGAGTCTATATCTCCCTCTCTCTCTGACCCTCCCCTGCTCGCGCTGTCTCTCTCTCTCTCTCTCTCTCTCCTAGAAATAAAAAAAAAAAACTGAATTGTCGAACTTATTTGTACGAAGTGAGTCTTTTCCAGCAACTGTGTGCTAACAGAAAAATGTCAGAAGCCCAATGAAAACTGAATCCCACCTTTGGTGTTTCTACCCAGAGGAATTTTGTATAGAACAGTCAGATTCCCCCTGCAATACTCTATGAGGGCATTTCTGGGGGACACTGTTTGTGTGAGAGATGTGAACTGTCCACAGGGCTGTCCTTTCTCTTCTGACTAAGCTCCAATCTAGGCCTTCTATGCTCCCTTTCTAGTGCTCAGGCCACAGAAGAACCTCAGAATGTTTTCAACTGCAATAGCAAGTCCACAGGTCACATTCTTGTTGATTGCAGATATTCTCCTCATAGGAATCATTCAAAGCGAGCTCTAGGGTCAGAGAATGAGTATGAGGGGAAATCACTCGTAATATTTAGTCATCAGTATGTGAGTAGAAACCACAAGCTTTTTTGGCTCAGGGCCCATTGTTTATTATGAAGGAAAACCTCAAAGCCAAAGTCAATTATAGCCATGACTTGACAATCTGACACACTTATTAACCCTGTTAGAATGAATACAGTCCAGATGAACTGTGACCCGGTCATCACAATTGCAGAATTATTAAGATTAAATAAAGGGCCTGACCAAAAGATTCCACTTGAAATGGTCCCTTCTTTCTGATGAAGAGCTAATCAAAGATAATTTTTTTTTAAATGTTAGGAATGCATAAGAAGATGAGAAGCAACAAGATGTTTCTAGATAAAGAATGTTCTATTTTCTTCAAAAACTGAACACATAATATTTTGGAAACTACATAAACATATCTCAGGCTCATTAAATAGGGTGCACTAACTCATAATGCCGGGCGTGTGAGTTCAAAGATGAGTGAGGGTGGGAAAAGGGACAACTGTAAAGCCTGTGGCAACTAGAAACAAAAAGAAATTGAGGAAAAGGAAAACAGAACTCTCTAAAATCACCACTACCTGTCTTGTCACCAAATAGTTAAACAAGTCAGAGCGAGAAAATCTTTGAAGAGTACGCAGGCCTGAAGGCACCCAGGTGTCATCAGTACTCTCTTCAGGCTCAGTTCACAGCCGAGTGTTACTGAAGCCCTGCTCTCTTCATTCCCCGTGGGGGAAACAGCCTCAGTGAGTGTAAGTAAAGTGTGGAGGGAGCACAACACCTCAGAACTTCTGATTCTTAGTCTAGTGTTCAGCTCTGCCATGCTGACTCACACGATAGTCTATTCAGCTTCACTTATTACTCAATTTTTTAAATAACTATTGGTTCCTTTGTGATGAGAAGCAGTACACCATAGCTGTCAAAAGCAGAAGCTTGACTCTGAAGCCAGACTGTCTGTGTTCAAATCCCAATTCTGCCACCTGCTACCTGTGTGGCTTTAGTCAAGTTATAAGCTTCAACTTCCTCATCTATAACATGGGAACAATGATACCACTTACTTCATAAAGATGTTGTGAAGATTAAATGAATATATATAAAGTTCTTACACAAGCCTGGCATGGTGTAAGTATAATAAATATGTCACTATTATTACACCTTTTGCTTTGACTATCAGGTGTTCCTCAGTTCATATAAAAAGTATGTTTTCAGGGCTCCTGGGTGGCTCAGTTGAGCGTGCAACTTCAGCTCAGGTCATGATCTCGCGGTTTCTGAGTTTGAGCCCCACATTGGGTTCTGTGCTGACAGCTCAGAGCCTCAGCCTGCTTTGAATTCTGTGTCTCCCTCTCTCTCTGCCCTTCCCTCACTCGCGCTCTGATTCTCTATCAAAAATAAACATTAAAAATTTTTTAAAAGTATGTTTTCAAAAAGTTGTATGTAGAATGTATTTGGTAAAATAATGTATATATTAAATATACTGCAACAGCTTGCTATTTAAAACATAGTTGGGGGGGGCGCCTGGGTGGCTCAGTTGGTTAAACGTCCGACTTCAGCTCAGATCATGATCTCACGGTTCGTGGGTTAGGGCTCTGTGCTGACAGCTAGCTCAGAGCCTGGAGCTTGCTTCAGATTCTGTGTCTCCCACTCTCTCCGACCCTCCCCTGCTCATGCTGTCTCTCTCTCTCTCAAAAATAAATAAAATATTGAAAACAAAAAAAACAAAAAAAACCCCCCAAAAAAACATAGTGGGGAAGATTATTTGGTTATCTGTCTTCATTATAAACCTCTATAATTAGAATAATCTACTGTGTACATTTGAATTATCTAAGTGTGAATCATTTATGGTTTATTTTAAATAATTACCTTTGTATTATTACTGAATTTTAGTGTGCAAAATAATCACCTGAGAAACTTCTTAAGATGCAGATTTCCAACTCCAAGCCCACAAAGTCCAATTGAGTTGTGAGGTGCAGTCTAGAAACCTGTACTTTTAACCACCTACCCTCACCCTTGACACTGACACAAGGCAGTCTACAAAACCACTCTGAGAAATGCTGGCCTGTATACAGGAATATGGTGGACAGGGACAATCAGTTACCTAAATATAACTCGGGGGAAAAAGTTATATTTCCCTCTGTGGGTTTATGTCTCTTCCTGACACAATAATATATAAACCTTTACTCACTTAAAGAATGACCTCTTTAAATATTGCCTAATGATTTAACATGACTTTAAATGGCTCCTTTATGGATGGGGATGATATTTTAATACACACACATATTCATGTATCCTGTATCTGACATGACATGCACACTGAAAACTCAATCGACCGAACCAGCAATAATGGCAGCTTCTCTGGCAAGAGAAATGACCATGGCTGACAGAGCTGTCAGACTGGCAGGCTACTGGCCAGGGTCCAGGCTCCCACGCACGTCCATCCCTGTCTGATGTGTAAGCTAATAGCATTCTGGATCTATATCCTGCCCACTCTCCAGCCAGCTCCTCCCCCACCCTCCAGCTACTTCTTTTAACAAGAAACTGTAACTGAATCTGGCATGTGTGGCTGAACAAGAGGCCTCTGTGATCCTGCTGTATTTTAAAACTTCCATGGCTATAACACTGCTAGCGCCAGGAATGAAACCCAAATACTCAATCGATAAAGGTAAAGTGCTCAAAGATTCTTTGTGATCACCAGTGGAGAACAAAGGTTTGTATATATCATGTGCAAGCCGGGAGATTTATGTAATGTCTAATTGTGCTCTTCTGTGATAAAGGCAGATACAGTAAATCTTCATTTCATCACTGACAGAAGTCAATTGCAGCGAAGAAAAACAACCAGACACACATTCTCAATTACAGTGACCTTTACAAAAAGATCCTTTTAAATATTAGCTTCCCTTCGAACACTTTGCCACTTGGCAGTAAACACTATACTCTAGCAGGTGAACACAGGAGAAATAGCACTTGCAATTCTGGCTAACGAATCACATGCCACAGACAGTGCCATGAACTTAGTTAGCAAGCAATAAATGGAAGGTGACAAAATTGGGTGGAAGGAAGGAGATGGGAGCAAAACACAGCAGCAGAAGGGTATATATTAAGAGAGAGCACAGTCCTCTGAAAAGCTCATTAGATTAGGGATCGAGAGAGCTGAAGTGCGGCTCCAGCTACAATCACTGTCCTCCTCACATGTGAGGTAAAAGACATGAGCTGATCTCCCCACTTTGCAGAGCTAATATTTAAACTAGCACATTATTCAACTGTAAATATAACTAAGTCACTTACAATGCAGGAAAATATCATTTGTTAATGGTCACCAAAAAACAAAAAGAATTGATGCTTCAATTAATTCTATTTAAAGCTAAAAATCTGGATGAAGAATTTCCCAAGAAAATACTAATCACTGAGCAGACTTGGAAGAGTAGGAAAATCCCAATAGAGTATTTATCAAGAGGGGATGGAAAAGAAAGTGAGAAATTAAGAAGATACTACTTAACTTCCCCTCCACAAAGCACCAGGGTTTCATAGTTTCACAGGTGAATTTTATCAACTCTTTACAGACTAGGTAGATTTAATGGTATTCAAAACAGTCTGAGAGTATATATAAAAAAATCATACAAAATTTTTATGAAGTCAGTCTGACACATGACAAAGAATAAACCATAACTATGTTAGGGGCATACCAAAGATGCAAATATAATTCAATATTAGGAAATTCAGTAATATAATTCATCATATTTGTTGATCAAAGTAGAAAAGTCATATGATCACTTCCACAGAAATACAATAAACAAATCCAATAAAATTCAGCATCTATTTCAGATAAACATACCTCTGGTCTTTGTATAGTATTTTCTTTGCATAGATGCTCTTACCTTGGATATCTACATGGCTTACTTCCCCATTTTATTCAAGTCAAAAATCACTTAGCAGAGGTTTTACCCTGATCTCCATAGCTAAAATATAGCACACTTTTCTCCCCCCAGGTACTCTACATGCCCTTATCTCTATTTTAGTTTTATTCTTTGCACTACCATCTAAAACTTATGGATTTATTTATTGGCTGTCTCTGCCTATTTGAATAAAGACTATTGTATCCTCATAACCTAGAACAGTACCTGATATAGGTGTTCAATAAATCTTTATTGAATAAATAAATAGAAGAGAAAGATGGATTCATCCTTAATGTCTTAAATGTGTTGGTTTTCATAAGTTATGCTTCATGAAGAAATATCATTGTTAGAAGTAATAAATGAATTCAGTAAAGTTTCAGGGTACAAAATCAATCCCCAGGAGTTGGTAGTGTTTCTATTCACTAATAAATAAAGTACCAGAAAGAGAAATTAAGAAATTAAGAAAATAACACCACTTACAATTGCACCAAAAATAATAATATACCTAGAAACAAACTTAACCAAAGAGGTGAAAGACTATACTCTGAAAACTATAGAACACTGATGAAAGAAATTGAAGATGACACAAACAAATGCAAAGATGTTCCATGTTCATGGATTAGAAGAACAAACATTATTAAAATGTCCATATTACTCAAAACAATCTACAAATTCAATGCAATCCCTATCAAAATACCAACAATATTTTCTACAAATCTAGAACAAATAATCTTAAAATTTGTATGGAACCACAAAGACCCTGAGTATCCAAAGCAATCCTGAGAAAAAAGAGCAAAAATAGAGGTATCAGAATACCAGATCTTAGTAAGCTGTAGTAATCAAAACAGTTTGGTACTGGCGCAAAAACAGACACATAGTTCAATGGAACAGAATAGAGATCCCAGAAATAAACCCACACTTCAATGCTTAATTAATCTAGGACACAGGAGGCAAGAATATATGGTGGGGAAAAGACAGCGTCTTCAATACATGGTGTGGGGAAACTGGACAGCTACAGGCAAAAAAAAAAAAAAAAAAAAAATTGGACCACTTTCTTCATACCATACACACACACAAAAAAAAACCCCTTAAAATGGATTAAAGACCTAGAAGAAAGCACAAGGCAGTAATTTCTATAACATTGGCTGTAACATTTTTCTAGATATGTCTTCTGAGGCAAGGGAAACCAAAGCAAAAATAAACAAGTGGGACTCCATCAAAATAAAACGTTTCTGCACAGCAAAGGAAACCATCAACAAAACTAAATGACAACCTACTGAATAGAAGCTATTTGCAAATGACCTATCCAATAAAGGGTTAATATTTAAAATATATAAAGAACTTATACAATTCAACACCAACCCCTCCCCCACACAATCTGATTAAAAATGGGCAGAGGATCTGAATAGACATTTTTCCAAAGAAGACATACAGATGGCCAACAGACTAATCACCAGGGACAAACTGATGGATGTCAGAGAGGAGGGGTGGGGGGTTGGGAAAAATGGGTGAAGGGGAGTGAACAGGCTTCCAGTTGTAGAATGAATAAGTCACCAGAATAAAAGGCACAGCATATGGAGTATAGTCAATGATACTGCAAGAGTGATGTAACAGGACAAGTGGTAGCTACACTTGTGGTGAAAATGGCCTAATGTATTCATCTGTCAAATCACTAAGCTGCACACCTGAAAGTAATGTAACATTGTGTGTCATCTAAACTCAAATTTAAAAAAATTTAATTAAAAAAAGTAAATTTAAAAAATTATAAAGGATGAGGCAAACTTATCATTATTTGCATATGATATACTTTTATGCCTGGAAACCACAAGCGAATGGAATGAAAAATTATTAAAAGCAACAGAAAAAAACATGGTAAGTAGCTGTATATAAAATACCTATATATACATTAATAATACATACATATTTGTATGACCACACAGCATTCCCATATACAAAGGAGTCATAAATTGAGCAGAAGAAAAGATTCTTTTTACAATGGTACATAAAGATAAACTAACTAGAAACAAAATTAAATGCGGCAGATCTATATAAAGAAAACTTAAAAATACTACTGAGAGATAAAGAGATGTGACTAAATAGAAAGACAGACCCTGCTCTTGGTTTAAAAGAATCAATACTGTAAAACTCCATCTAAAGTAATACATACATATAGCTCATTTCCAATAAAAATATCACCAAGATTTGAGGTAGGGGGAGGTGTTTCCTAGATAACTTAAAGTCAAGGACACCTGTAAAAATAGAAAAATTTTACTAAGAAGAATAATGAGAACAGGAAGTCCTACAACAATGAAAACAGTTTGGTACTGCTACTTGAAAAGACCAATTAAAGTCCGATCTCCCTTTGCTGCAGGCGTAGAGTGGCTAAAATGAACAAATCAGGAGACTACAGATGCTGGCGAGGATGTGGAGAAACAGGCACCCTCCTACACTGTTGGTAGGAATNAAGACCAATTAATAGAACAGAAGAGAGAGCCCAGAAATTGGCTAAAATTCATATACAGTGTGTATAATGATGTGATTTCAAATCAATGAGGAAAACTAGATCATTCAACTAAAAATTGTTACAGCAACTGGCAAACCAAGAGGAAAAAATTAAATTGGAGCACTACTGTGGTAGGCTGAAAACATGGTCCCTCCTGAAAAAACCACCTTAAATCTCTGGAAGCTGTGACTATTACCTTATTTGGAAAAAAAGGTCTTTGCAGATGTGATTAAGGACTTTAAGATGAAGAGATGAGGGGCGTCTGGGTGGCTTAGTCGGTTAAGCGTCCGACTTTCGCTTAGGTCATGATCTCGCGGTTCGTGGGTTTGAGCCCCGCGTCGGGCTCTGTGCTGACTGCCAGCTCGGAGCCTGGAGCCTGTTTCAGAGTCTGTCACTCCCTCTCTCTCTGACCCTCCCCTGCTCACGCTGTCTCTCTCTCTCTCCTAGAAATAAATTAAAAAAAAAAAAAAAACATTAAAAAAAAAAAGATGAAGAGATGATCCTGGATTATGTTGGGTAGGCCACAATGACATCATAGGTATCCTTGCAAGAGAGAAGAGGAGACCAACACAAAGCACAAGGCATTGTCAAGATGGAGACTGGGGCAATGTGGCTACAAGCCCAGCTAGCAGGCAACCTCCAGAAGCTCGCAGAGGCAGGGAACAAAATTTCCCCTAGGGCCTCTGTATGGAATGCAGCTCTGGTGACACCCTGATTTCAGACTTCTGGCCTCCAGAACTGTGAGAGAATTAACTTTTGTTTTTCAGGCTACAAAGTTTGTCGTAATTTGTTACAGTGGCCACAGCAAACAAATATACTTTCCTTACTCTCTTCACTAAAATAATCTCAGGTGAATAGATATTTAACTCTAAAAAATAATTTAAAAAGAGATATGAAATAGAAAGACGGGAGATCTGAAGAATTATCTTGGATAGGGAGGCCTTCCTAACTAAAACAAAACCCAAGAAGGAAAAACTTGCTAAATCTGACTACAATAAAATAAATTTGAGGGGCGCCTGGGTGGCTCAGTCGCTTAAGTGTCTGATTTCGGCTCAGGTCATGATCTCATGGTTTGTGGGTTCAAGCCCTGCGTCGGGCTCTGTGCTGACAGCTGTCTTCAGATTCTGTATCTCCCTCTCTCTCTGACCCTCCCCTGCTCATGCTCTCTCTCTCTCAAAAATAAATTAAAAAAAAAACATTATAAAATTAAAATAAATTTGATAGCACACTGTTCCAAATAGGTTTGTGTATGTTTATACAGAAAGTAAATTACTGAGGTATCTCCATAAATGTTGAAATAATACTGACCACTGATTATTAGGTGATATTGACAATGTATAATTTACAGGAAGGTGTCAAGATTTTACTTACTATTGAAGAGAATGAGACACTGAGAAGATAACTTTTAGCACCTACTGGATAGCAAGTCCTTGCTAGAACCAAGGCCAGGGAGCTGGCCTTAGAATTCCCAGGTTATTGTTCTAACTTTTAATGGCTGATTACTTTAATGAAGCATCTAACTTTAATATCATATGTAATTTTCATGTCTGAGAGTTTAGGTAATACATGTACACAATGAACAAACTTTCCGGCAGTGCTAATGGGCAGACTATGGAACTTGGAAGGCACCTTTCACTTTCACAACACATACCCCCATTCCTGTTCCTTTTCACTACTTAAAACATACCCACTACTTCCATTTCTTGTATCTCCTTCCAGAGGGAGTCCAGGTATAAATGAGCAGATATGTAAGTAGATACATCCACTGCTTAAAAACACAGGTAGACAGCATGTTTTACAAGCTGGTTTCTGTTTTTGTTGTAGGTTGGTTTTTTATTTAGGAGATTAGGCCACATCCATCCACATATATATCTTTATATATGGAGCCGATTCTTTATACTTTCTTGATAGCTTTCATTGTATGGATAGGTTATACTTTTCTAAAACAATACCCCATTGAAGGACATTTACATTGTTTGCAGTCTTTTGCTTTCCTAAACAATACTGAACTTAGTATCTTTGGACATACACATTTGCCCACTTGTGCAAAACTTCTAGAAATACAAATTTGCATTTTAAATTTGTATAGATAGTGCCAAATTTTTCTCCAAATGATGCTCACTATGTTTAGCAAATTTTAAAACATGGCTCTGTTTGTTCCTCTCTCCTCAGCTAATTTTTTTGTATGTTTCTAAACAAGTTTCTTTAAGTATTAAAAACCCCTAATAGTAATAGAAAATAATGACCCCATTAAAAACAGAAGTGTCAACAGAGTCACAGTTTATAAGCTTATCTGACTGCCAGTGATGTGTTGACATACATTAGCTTATACAAATTCTATACAAAAGGCAGCTAAGTGTGCACTATTTAGTTGGCCAGCCTTGATATGACCCTCTTAGCTGTTGTAATATTATCCAACTAATGGTTCAGAGATGTTCCATCTGTACTGTCTGGTTATTAGCACACACTGTGAACCACACCACTGACATGCCACAGTAAAGTCTGTTCTGCTACAACATGTATAGGAGAGATG
>NW_027529996.1:4175360-4389918 GCF_008692635.1 Crocuta crocuta
ACCCCCCCAGCCACAGCAAAGGAACTGAAATCTCTTTAGCATTTTTGTGTGGGGTGCTTTCATTTGTAACAGGGCACCTATCTGTCTTTGTCAGAGGGCTATCAGCAGGTTGCTAAAGTCCTGGAAAGCTGGAAGTACCTGGGAATGTCTTCCCTACCCCCTTCCAGCCATCACCAATGGCCAATAGATACTGAGCCATTAATACTCCAGTTACCATGGCTCTGACCAGGCTCTCCAGGGTTACCCTATAGACTGAGCCAAAGTGACCCCTTGAAACTTTGCTTGATACTCCCTTACTTGGTTTCATTACAGTCCACTCTCCTCCTGGTTTTATCTATGGATGCTTCCTAATAAATCACCTTTATATGAATCTTTTTCTCAGGTTTGCTTCTAAAAACCCAAGCTATTGCTTCTTAGTCTTTTGGCTAAGATCAAGTGTAGTACATGTTCTTACCAGTTTAAGAAACCCAAGCTAAAACAATGTGTTTTTTCTTTTATGAAAAGTAGCTCATATGATTAGCAGATAGGGAACTTATATTGCTATAACATGTACATTGATTTGGCTTATAAGTGATTTTTTCCAGCATATTAATGTTTTGAAAAGTGATCAGGGTCCAGCTTTCTCATAATTTAAGAGAAAACTTTAACATTATATAAAGACATCAAGAAAAAACATGAATATACCTCCAGCAATACAAAAATACATATGCACAAGTTTATTTACTATAGCACTGTTAGAAATTGCAAAATACTGAACCACCTAAATATCCATTCATAGGAGAATAGCTGAATAAACTATCATGCTTCCCTATAGTGGAACACTGTGCAGGTATGGAAAAAATGAGAAGGAACTCTGTGAACTGATACAGAGTGATTTCCAGGACATAATCCTAAACGAAAAACAGCAAAGCCCAAAAGGGTATTTATATGATGCTACCCTTCATGTGAGAAAGGAGAGGGTATAAGAAAATACCCAAAAATGTATTCATTTGCGCAAGAGAACTACAGGAAAGATAAACCAGAAACTAAAGAGACTGATTACGTGCAGAGGTGAGTGGGGAAGAGACTGGGTGAGAAAGGCTATGGGCAAGAAAAACAAAGACAACTGTGGCACATCTTGTGGTACCAGAAAGTAAGGAAGTGCTCAAAAACATAGGGATCTGTCAAAAGAGGATAGGAGTTATTCTGAAGGAGATCCTTCTGGCCAAAGCTGGAACAATTTGAGCACAAACCTAAATAATGATAATACTGAATTTTTTTTTATTTTTTTTTATTTCTAGGAGAGAGAGAGAGAGAGAGAGACAGCGTGAGCAGGGGAGGGTCAGAGAGAGAGGGAGTCACAGACTGAAGCAGGCTCCAGGCTCTGAGCTGGCAGTCAGCACAGAGCCCGACGTGGGGCTCGAACCCACGAACCACGAGATCATGACCTAAGCAAAAGTCGGATGCTTAACCAACTAAGCCACCCAGGCGCCCCTCAATAATACTGAATTTAACCCATAAAGCATTTTAAAGTCTGCAATGATATAAAAATATTTGAAAAATAAGTAAATGTGGGAGAAGGGACAATTCTTGCTCTAAGTAAAATTCCAGTTAATAAATATGGAAGAAAGAGGGAAATAGAAAATCACTATTAGGCAAACACCACAGTAATAACTACTGCAGGCAAATCTACCCATGGATAATAAAATTAGAGAGCCAAAGTTTAAAGAGGGGCAGGGTTTTTATAGCTACAAAATATCACCCCCAAATAATTTATAAACTCAAAATAATGACAGCAACTTACAATGAAGAAACTTGGCAGACATCACCTTAACCAGGTGACCAAGGTCAACATCACCAACAATAAGACATATTGACATGACATTCTTGATATGATGCACCCAAAGGGATACAACATCAGTCCTGTATTATGTTTGCCAAAAATGCATGGTTTCATTCCAATTGTGCAATATATCAGACAAATCTAAACTGAGAGACAAAATGTACAAAGTAACAGACCAGTGTTCACCGAAAGTGTCAAGGTCATGAAAGACCAGAAAGACTGAGAAAATGTAAAGACTGGATGAGACTAGGGGCACTGGGTGGCTCAGTCGGTTAACTATCCCACTCTTGATCTCATCTCAGAGTATGATCTTGGGGCTTATGAGATGAGCCCCACATCAGGCTCTGCATTGAGAGCATAGAACCTGCTTAGGATTCTCTCTCTCCCCCTCTCTGTGCCCCTCTACCCCACTTTCTCAAAATAAATAAATAAACAAACAAACAAACAAAAAGACTGGATAAGACTAGGGAGAAACAACTAAATGTAATACGGTAATATGGGACCTTAGCCAGGATCCTAGGACAGAGAAAGAATATCAATGGGTAACCCGGGGAAAATCAAGTAAGGTCTGTTCCTTCATCAGTAATATTGTACCAATGTTAATTTTCTGGCATTGCTAAATAATTATACTATGGTTATGTAAGGTGTTAACATTAGGGAAAGTTGAGTGAAGAGTGTACATGAGCTCTTTGAAATTTTTCTATAAGTCTAAAATTAGTTTCAAATGAAAAATTAAGAATCCAAAAATTCTACAATACTACCTTTCTTTTGTGTGAATATACCTGTTTTAGTGGCTTTAACTACATGTTCATCCACGTTGAGCTATTTCAGGGAATCTGAGCAGGCAGGCTCTACTCTATGTACGTGTTACTTACGTATATAGCTCTGCAAATAAAAGCAGTCCTTAATGACAGACCTGCAGACTGCTCCCCTTCATTTGCTTTTAACTCTCATCAACTAAGATAATGCTTACTGTGATTTTCCTTTTTTTAGTCATAACTAGAATGGGCTTCATATAATGGTTTCCACTAGGCTATAACTCTGATGAAACTGACCTACTTTAAAAATTCACCATTTTAGGGGCATCTCAGTGGCTCAGTTGGTTAAGCGTCCGACTTTGGCTCAAATCATGATTTCACGGTCCATGGGCTCAAGCCACACGTCAGTCTCTGTGCTGATAGCTTGAAGCCTGGAGCCTGGTTTGGATTCTGTGTCTCCCTCTCTCTCTCTGTTCCTTCCCTGCTCACACACTCTCTCAAAAATAAATCAAGATTAAAATAATTCACCATTTTAGAGTCCTAAGAGACAAACAAATGCCTCAGTTTGGGACTATGAGTACCTGGCTTATTTTTCATGCTCAAGAACAGAACAAGAAATGGGAGAGTGAAAACCTCAAAGCAGCCATTGTTATAGTCTTTCATATTCATTAAACATAATAATCTTTCCTATTTTAAAGGGCTATTTCCTTACTTTGAATATGCTGGAGAAACCCAATATGGGTTGTCTTCGGCGGCTTTAGCATGCCTCAAGATGGCTTCCCGGGGATTGCTGTCATCAGTTTTGTCCAAAGCAATGTTCTTCACAATGTATGATGACAGAGTGCCCCCATGGGTTCCAACCCGGCCACCACGACCTGTTTCACAGGAAAAAAACCCAATCAGAAATGGAATGAGCTTGACAGTATATATGTATACCTTGTATGCACTGTACTTATCTGAAAAGGCTGAGAATTCTTCAGTCCTGGCTTCCAACATGGCTGGTTAAATGAGTAACAGAGTGAGGCCACAGCTTCACGCTTACCTGATTTTTGGCATTCCCTATGGAATCAAGGTTTTGAGCACTCTGGAGCTTCTTCAGACTTTGGTTTGAGGCGCACAGATCTCAAGAGTACTTCAGTATCATCCGTGCAGCTTTCACAAAGTAAGAAATCACCAAATCTTAACTTCCCCATAACATTTTTAAATAGAAAGAGATATTTTTTGATATGTCTTAGCTGCTTAATTTACATAATGATATCAATGCAGGAGGAATTACAAATATTTTGCTGTGGATATGCCTTAAAAACATTCCTCAGGCATGAACATTTGAAATTTAATTAATAAAAATAACCAATATTTGTTAGACACTATTTTAGCTTTAAACAAACAGATCTTAGGACTTGCCATCTTCCAGGTACCTTGTAGAAGAGAAAATAAGTAAGTTGAATACACTGATTCACATTATTTTATGGTACTGGAACTGCTCTAGTAGACAGTAAGCTCATAAGGGCAGGGATTTGTTCTCCACTAGATCCTTAACAGCTAGCCTGGTGCCTGGTACCCAAAAATGTATGACATGTTAGGAAAAATTAAACAAACAAACGAAACAAAACAAAAATACATGAAGAGCCAAAAGCCAAGCTGTGCTAAAAGATTAATTCTATAAATCAAAGTAAGAGAAGACTAAATAAGGCAGGAAATAATTAATTGGGAAAGGATTTGTGTGGCCAGTAACTATTATGGTACTTGGAGGAAGGAGAGAGCTCTTCAGGCTGAGGTGGTTGGGGAGGTCTTTAGGAAGAGATGGATCCAATTTGGGAAAGCTCAGAAGGCAGAGGTCACTTTCAGTGAGCAGAATGGGTTAAGTACAAAAGTATAGCAAGAGGACAATTTAATGGACATTTGTGAGCAGAAATGAACCAACAGTCAGTCATATCAGAAGATCAGGGTAGGAGAGAAGTGAGGTGGAATGCTAGAGTAGACTGCGGAGAACCTTGATTCTCTGCAAATGTAACTGGAAGTGCGAAGCTTATGAAATTTGGGGGCAGTAGCAACATGAACGTCAGAGGAGTTGGGGCGCCTGGGTGGCTCAGTTGGTTAGGCATCCGGCTTTGGCTCAGGTCATGATCTCACGGTTTCATGAGTTCTAGCCCCACATGGGACTCTGCACTCACAGCACAGAGGCTACTTGGGATTTTTCAGTCTCCCTCTCTCTCTGCCCCACTTCCATTCATGCTGTCTCTGTCTCTCTCAAATAAAGTTAAAAAAAATTTTAAAGAAAAAAAAGGAAGAAAAAAAGCCAGAGGAGCTGTAAATAAAAGCAGTGTATAATATGCATGGAGGCAGGGTGGGGAGCAGAGAGAGACTGCCTTAAGATAAGGTGCCTAGTTAGAAAGGCTTTTCAATAATCCATGTAAGAATATTACCTGGGATCTTAGATTAGAACGGGCAGAGAAAATGACAAAAAAAAAAAGGTAAGAAAAAGATGTGAAATGTTTTTAAGGCTAAAGGTGCAGGCCAAACAGATGTAGGCTCACAGCTGAGGTTCAAGATAAATGAACAAGTCAAAAGCTATAGGCTTAGGAGCTTAAAACAATGGAAACCACACAAGTGATAGCTAGTAAAATGGGATTCCAGTAAAGATATGTGTTGCATGATAGCCAATGCTGCCTTGTTTCCTTCCGATCCCTACTTTCGTAAAAACTCTAAGGACCTTTATTCATCTTGTAGGGGAATGGACAGCTCCATTGTATCAACACAGAGCTCAGTGATGGCAGCTTTTTGCCTTGTGTGAAACCTAATCCAGTCTGGATTCTAGTTAAAGTACCCAAATGTCGTATATGAAGCCAATATTGAGAGCAGTGGTTTTATCACTGGGTTCTAGGAGCCCCAGAGTGTCACCACAGTCACCACAGCTCAAGTTAGAGAGCAAGCAGAGAGGGCTCCAGACTTCCTCTCCATTTTTATCAGTTTTATGCATCAGGATTCTGCATCAGATCGTTAAGCAAAAAGTTCTGATGATGAAAAGAAAATGTTTAAAAGCCAGCATGTAGTAAAATCTCTCTGAAGACAAAGCGGCATCCAGGCGCAAACCATCTTCCCAATTTTGTATCAGTGACCCCCGATGGGCCCCTCAACCCCCTCTGGAGATCACAAGTTAGATCAGAGTCACCTGGGCCCGCTACAGGAGGTTCAGGTTTATGAGACTTGAGGGGATCCAGTCTGTCCTTCTCCAGCTGTTTCCTTGTACTCCGTTGGCGGGGCTCACGGAACATGGGCAAGGCATGAGCTACAAGAAGTCACATTTGAAAATTTTATTATAATAATAACCCTTCCATCCAAAAACATAGCTGACTCATGACTAACTAAAAGATGAAATGAAAGTCATAATGACAGCCTTCATCTAATAATAAAAGACAGTCTTACTGTAACCAATTAGCCAATTTTGTTTCAGACCAGACTCACTGTTCACCTCTGCTGGCAACTAATGGCACTCAGGAAATACTGTCAAATACTGTCACGGAAACACTGGTGAGGCTCCCCATCTCCCAAGCGATGATTATCGCACCTCCCAAGCGATAAAGAATAGAAGAAACTTAATTTCTATGGTTTTGAAAAGAAACACTTAATGGGACTGCTTATTTTTTCTTATAGGACCCAAATGTGAATAATGCCAACAGCTTGCCTGTCAGCCCTGAAGTTTCCTCAGATGCCTCATAAACACTGGAATCACTTCACACGTTTCTGAAATGTGACCACCTCTCAGAAGGAGTTGACAACACTGAGTAACCGGAAGGGAGGAGCACTTATCCCACTAAACTGGGATAAAGGTTGCCTTGAGTGCACAGAGGTGCCTGAATCTCCTGGCACCGTGACTTGATGGGGACTTTTCCCTACTTTGATATGGTAGACAAAACAAAAGCACAAGAATCAAAGTAATATCTGCCCCATTGCTGTTGGTTGTTCACTCAATGTCAGAATTAAATTTCACAATATGAACTAGTATACAAATGTAAAAGGAAAACCGTGATATTCTGTGGGAGAGAAAGAGGGTTACTGGGGGAAAAGTTAAATAATGATCTTTTTCTTGACCAAAAAATATACCAGAATTATTTCTTTGGATCCTTACATGCTGAGTAAAACCTCTTTTAAAAGAGGAAACTTTTTTCCACGGGAGTGGGGGAGGGGTTCAAAGGGCATTTATAATATGAATGACAGAAATGTCTAAAATACCTCAAAAATTCTAGTATCCCCCCTACCCCTACCACCAGCTGGGGCCAGGACCATCTCTCGTACTGGTAAAACATGCTTGCCTTGAGTCAGGGGAGCTGAGACACACAGCTACCCGTCACTCTGTTGGGCAATACGACATAACAGTATTTTTAGGAGGGGGAAAAATAGCTTTTCACTTCAAACGACTGGAGGAATTTAAGTAGGCCGCGTGTAATTACATGAGCTAGACTGGTTGTGACACCGACTTTAACACTTCTACTCTTGCAAAAAGTGTCATGGGATCTCTTGACTGATCGTAAGCTCCAAGGACTTGCTTGGTCTTACAGAAGACCCACCAGTAGAGAGAAAACCCAGCAGTACAGCGCCCCCTGGGCTTTAGACTGAGACCCTGGTAAAGTCCACAGGGCATCAGCTCATCACAACTGCTACTGCATCCAAGATGTCCTTCCTAGCCACTACTTGTGACAGATCTGAGGCTGTGGCTCTGAGAAAGACAAATCTGCCAGATTAACAAAGTTGTGTTGAGAAAACTGACAGAAGCTGCTTATTCTGGTAAGATTTCTGGTACCCAAGGTAGTTCATTTCGTATCTACATGTCTCTGGATCTATCATATGGTCACAGAGTCTCAGAGGAAGCTGAAGGAGACCCTTTCCCTAGTCTCCTCACTCTCCTGGTAAAGTTCAGTTGTTCAGCATCATACTGCAAGTCAGTAGTAGAGCTGGACAAATCCAGGTCTCCTGATTCCAAGCCCAGCACTCTTTCTTGTTTATTCTTAGAACAGACTGTTATTCTTTAAAAGGCTGCTATGGAGTAATGCATTAGGCTCAAATAGGCTTTTCCCTTTTGGGTTGAAAGTTACATGAAATCACCCTGTCTCTGTGATGAGTCACAGAAGCTAAAGTGGTTAGCTGTTACATGACTCGCAGTTCTGTCCATATGATATTTTGTAATATATGCCTGGACTGTGAAAACTTTTTCTGTCTCTAAAGCCATGAGATCAATGCCACACTACACTGGGAGAAAGAGAGAGAGAGAGACTATGGAGAGACCATGCTAACAACTTACGGGTGATGATGTAGTCCTGGGTTAGAGTTTCGGCTTGTTTCGCCTTCCGCTGGGTTTTAACCACACATAATTTTGCTCCCCTGGGGGCGGGTAAGAGCATATTATTTTCTTTACTTGGTCTTATAAACAGAAAATCATGTCAAAAGCATTAGATACTTTCAGGAACACACTCTGTGCACACCATCTAGCCAAGTCCTTGACTTTCTAAGGGATGGCAACAGATGGGACGTTGGTGATAAGGCATCAAATTTATGGGAAAGCAAGTCTGTCAGTCAGTGGTTACTACTGAGTGAAAGGGTTGGAGAGGTAACCAGGCAACAGAACACTAGTTTTAAAAAACTATAGAAACAGCTTTTAAGATGTAAGTTAAAGAGAGAGAAATAAAATTAACTAATCTTTTCACCCTGAAGGTCACAAGGTTCAAATTTTAGTTTATGTCTCATATGAAAGCAACCTGGGTGGTCTATACCCCAAGTGGCATTCGTCCACATCTCAAATGTAAGAGTACAAGTGTCTGGAACTGAGTTGGCTTGGCAGTGTTATCACAGGGCTACCGCCCAAGAATGTTGTGGGGTTAACCAAAAGTTTGATTAGAACACTTCACTTTTTTTTTTAGCAATACTGAGCTATCCCTCTCAGGAGGAGCAAATACAAATAAAAAAAATTTCTTAGAGATTCCAAA
Source organism: Crocuta crocuta (assembly GCF_008692635.1). Taxonomy (NCBI): domain Eukaryota; kingdom Metazoa; phylum Chordata; class Mammalia; order Carnivora; family Hyaenidae; genus Crocuta; species Crocuta crocuta. Next base: position 4,183,922 of record NW_027529996.1, read on the forward strand.
CACAGAAACTTCCAAATGGGTGCTATCAAATGGGGCTCATCATTTTCTCAAATGAAACAGATTCTTTCTCTCATTCTAATTACGTTAGCATTTTCAATCCCTTTATTAAAAAACAAACAAAATCCTATTTGTTCTTAAACACAATAAAAACTTTACTTTACACAGCAAGGGTTCCAATGCTAGTGCACAAAGTTCCAAGGGAAGATGGGACTGTCTACTTCTATTCTGATCGAAATTACAGCAATGAATATTCATTAACAGCGGATGGGTTTCCTTTCCTCAAAAAGGATGTGGGAACTCAAAATAGGTTTATGGGGGACCCCAAAGAATTTAGTGTATGAACTTTAATACTAGCTGACCAAGTCTCCCTCTAAAGAAAGAACTGATCAAGCATTGTACCTTAACAGAGACAAACAAAACCATCCATTTTGGGGGTGGTGACAAATGTCTACCTTTGTGCCCAAAGAAAATGAAAATAATTGAGGAACTGGTTGAGCCTCCAGTGAAGTTTTCAGCCTTTTGAAACACAGGGGTATGTTTAAGTCTAGCATTTGGGGTGGGCGTGGGGTTGAAGAGGAAAGAATTTGTGCTGTCCCTTTCTGCTGGCAAAGAACAACCCCACATATCCAAACTGCTACCTGATAAAAGCCCAAAGAGAAAGGGAACAAAACAGACTAGCTGTTTCCGTTTCCTGTGAGTGGTGAGTTCCCTGCTTTGTTAATCCCCTACATGTATCACAGCTAATGCCATGTGCAGGGTGGTATGCAAAGTGGGCAGGACGTTTTCCCCCTTTGCACTCAACATTTCAGCTAAAGAACTGCAAATCCCCAGGAAACTTTCACTTTGAATTCTGTATGGATCAAGGGCAATATCCAAATCCTCTTTAAAGTACAATACCAGGAGTTTGAGGCTTTACTCTGTGCCAGCTGCATTTTCTAAAAGGGTGGATCCCCATCAAAGGGGGAAATAAATAAAAGCAGGGTGGGAAAAGAAACCCTCCCCCCAGTTGCTGTCATCCATCTAAAACAGGCAAGACTTATAAAATACCTCTGACTCTTGTTGGGGTCATAATAGACTTTAGCCAATCCATTTCCAGTTCCTACCATGATCTGGTTCAGCTTTGGATGCCACAGGCAGCGGACAACACTCTGAAAAAGAAAGGCATGGTGATCAGCTAAAGAAAGCCAAATAAAAATGGGAAAAATCCCACTTGTGCTTTGACGGCTAGAGCCAGTTTACTAAACTGAATATCCTCCTGATGGCTACCTGTAATTTTTAGGACATTTTCCTCTAAACTATAAGGCTGTGTCCCTGAGGTTCAGTTCTACTCCATCACTTGTTGTCTGTGTGATACCCTTTGAAGATGAAAAAGATGTTCCTTCCGACACCCCTCCTCTCATCTCTTGACAACCTTGCAACCACAAGGTTAGGCTTCCCCAGCTCCAGTGGCACGTGAGGCTGGCACCTTAGAATGCTGAACCCACATAACTCAGTTCTGCTCACCACTGAAGCATATTTAGATCTTGGCGTTTCATGCTTTTATACACACAATATGTCCCTCTGGACAGCAGATTGAAGCCAGGTGGTTATTGTTTTTAGTTCACAAAGATCCAAATCTCATAAAGCTTTTTCAGGAACAACACATATTTGCAGGCATTGAATAATATCTCCCTATCTATGAGATAAACCAGGAGGACAACAGCAGAAGTAAAACAGAGACACGGCATACAAAGATTTGACATTAACCTGAATGAAAAGCTATTTAAGAGAAGGTCCACTGGAAGTTATGCTCTTTTGAATTCATTACTGCTAAGGAAAATAAGTGGTACTCTGGGGTCAAAAAGAATGAGTTCTCAGTGAGAACTACAACCTGTTTTTAATTTTTGTCTGTAGTAAGGGCTGAGGTGGGAGGTTTAGCAGGGGGAAAGGATGAAAGGGGGGAAAGATGAAGCTAAAATTGGTAGGCAGAAACACCACGTACTAGGTTCTGTGGATCTCGTTCTGATAGAACAAGTAAGGAGTGGAAACATCAATTCAAGATTTATTTAGAACTGTCACGTGCCAAGCAATGCACAAGGACTAAGGAAAACTGGTACAATCAGAGACTGCTATTTTAGGTTCTAATAGTAAAATGAAAATCATGGCATCCTGGCCTCCCAAAGCTATGTCAGGCTGAATCCTTCTGGTTTCCTCTCCCTAACCATCCTGCTCCTTTGTTAAAACAGAGTATCTGTGAATCTCCTCAATCCCTTTTGATAGAAATCCTGGCTCCCACCTGCCTGGCAAAAAGTATGCACATAGTTATTCGGCTATGAATCCTTCTCTGAGATTCCTGAGGAACTTACAAGGAAATATAAGAGTTGCAGGACTTCTAATTCATGTCTGATAATACTCTCTAAGAATGGTTCTTAAGCTCTGCACCACTGAGGACAGCTGAGATGGTCTGTTGATAAAATAAACTCAGAGTGGCTGTTTTTTCTTGGTTGGTAGATGGTAAAATTAAGTTAAAAGGGTAGGTTTTTACGTCTTTAGATTTTCTTTCCACAATTTTTCTTAAATCTATGGTGACGGCTACTGAGTGTCCATTAGCAAGTGCTAAAAGATGATAAAACATACAATAGTGAGTATTAATTTAAAAAAACTTTGAAAATAATAAGTATATTATATGTAGTTTGGCTTTTGAGGGAGGGTTGCCATTTGGTACACATGCTTGTGAAACCCACTTTATAATGTGTGACTGTAAAAGACACATTTTATCTAATAAAACTCTGCTTGGTTGGTAAGATGGAATTAAGTATATCAACAGTTCATGGTCTTTACAAAGCACAGCCTGACTTACAGGTGCTCTGCCACTGAGATTAATTTGAGAACCACACCTTGACCACTGCAAATTTCCAGGTCATGACTAGATGTAAGGACACATGAGAAAAGTCACAAACATAGCTTCACAGACACTACCAAGAAGTTGTTCATCCGAGTCAATACTCATCTCCTTCAAGTCACTCCTCATATGTCATCACGCCAAGACTTCCCCATTTAAAACTGTACCCCCCAGCTGTCCTTATTCTTTTTCATTTTTCTAAAATGTGTATCACCTTTTAACATAACATATAATTTATTGTTAATTATCCTTATTATCTGCCTCCCCAATGTGCACATCTGCACACAGGCAGAGGTCTTGGTGTGTTTCAGGTGCCAGTGTACCCCAAATGCTTAGATTAGTGTGTGGTGGTCAATAAACATTTGCTGAAGGAATGAATTAAAAGTTACAGTTCACCCAAGTTGCTTTGCTAAGTGGAGTTAGAGACAATTTTCAAGTTAAAATCATTACTACCTATCAAGAACAATTTTATTTCTCTAGATCATTATCATACTCAAGTATCCTACAAAGTAGGGTTCATTCCCTCCCAGTGTGGTCCTAAATAGAGGGATGTGCATGACCCATAGAGCGAGAGAAGATAATAAGAGGGGCTTTCAAGGGCCCTCTGACATCGCAGCCACCTAACAGATGGCTCCGGGACAGTCTTAAGGACATAGTATTAAAGTTATTTCTCTTCCTTGGTTCTCTAGAGGTCTGGCTAAGCAGTCTAAAATTACTGGTTCTCAAATATGTTTTCAAGTGAGCAGGGTGCAGAATTGGAGAAGATCCACAGTGTAGGCCTGGTAAATTCCAAGACACCCAGCCAAATAGGCAGTTTCCAGGGGCAGCAGGTTACCGTTACTCTCTCCCTCTATGCTGAGGGTGTAAATGTTAGAGAGGCAACTGCCCAGGCCAACAGACCAATGTCTGATTGCTTTCTAGGGAGTCCAAACTCAGGGCACTGTACCTCTATTCCTGTTCATGTCCTCTACACTCTGGAGCTCTGAGACACACATATGGCTGGTCAGTATAAATGCTCACGGAGAAGCACATTTACTCTCGTTTTCACATGGAAGCAGAGAGAATGCAAATAAGACTCGATGAACTAAACAGTCATTCCAGAGCTCCATCTACTGTGGCGATGAGTCACCAAAGCAGCCAATGAGAGCTCTGTGAGCAGTCTAACTTAGGCAAAGGATACTTAAGACTCAATTACCCTAAGACTGGTTATTAATCAAATACTACAGGGATTCCAAAACATGGAATGAAGAAACAGAATTCAAAGTCAAAGGTGGGTGGGCCTTTTCTGTTTATTAATATTTATTGTGTGTGTTTAGCTAACCTTTGTAAACTTTGCAGCTAATGCGGCTCCACACTTTGTCCTGTCAAGGAAATGCATCTTCGAGCAGAGAGCTGGCCACCTGCCAAACCAAACAATCCCTGAGACAGCGGCGGGGCTGGGGAGCAAGCCGAGCTGCCACGCTGCTAACTTGTCAAACATACATACCGGGCTTTACTTAACAACAATGGGACACGTGCCTGCTAGAAACCCAAGGAACTATCAGAAGACAGATGAGCTATAGCTACTTAGAGAGAGTGCATTCACTCAAGCAACCATCCACCCAAGACTTCCTCTGTCCTCTCTTCTTGAGGAGGTGCTTCTGTGGTTGGGGGTTGACAGATCGACAAGATTTCCTGAGCGATGCAGCAAACATAGGGTACAGAACATGTCTGAATGGAAGGACCAGAGAAGAACATGGCACGAGAGCTACAAGGATCCAAGGGAAAGCCTTAACACTGTACCATGAGATTCAAATGGTGGAAGACCACTGTAATCCAAAGAACTAGATTCTGAAATAGTCTGCGTCTTTTGATATACTGATTTGCTTAATTAAGTTGGTAAAGCATTTTATTCTTACACTAATCTACTTCATCCTACTAAAACAATGTGGGTTCACTAATGGCTTCCTCTAGCTGTGTAAGCTGAACTCCATTTTAGCATAAAATTAGGTATGGTCTTGTAAACCAAAGCCTACCTTCATTTTAGCATTATAATTTGGTAGTGCAGAGTAACCACAATCTGCCCTAAAGGTACTTAGCTCTAGCAGCAGCCAGAAAGATACAGTAACTAGCGCTGGAGATCATAAGCAGGATGACAGGAAGGAGGTACAAGACTAATGTGCTAGACACAGAGATCGTTCTTCTCTGCAGAGGCCAAAGAAAAAAGAGGGTGGTGGGCTGGGGAGAAAAAGAGTACTGTGTACAAATAGCAGTATCAATATTCCAAAACAGAAATTTTGGAACTACCCCTTAGCAAAAATAAAAAGGCCACAAAAAAATTCCAAATAATTTATTTCTGTGGTTTTTCTGGTTTACTTTAAGTGAAATCATGGAAGCAAATAAAGACAGGAGAAGGAAACCAATGAGAGAAATGAATTTGTATTTTAGGACATGGTGGGAAGGAACTACTAAGTATCTGGAACTTTATATTATTTAAAGGAATTGAAACCTTGCAACAATACTACAAAATTAGTCACGTCAGTCTCATTTTTCAAGAAGAAACGGAGGCTTGTAGGAGGTGTGTAACTTTCCAAAAGCCACATAACTTGTACAGAGAGGAGCTGGGATCAGTGGTGAGGTGTTCCAATGCTTGTTTCCTGATACCACTTAATTATGCAAAGTCCTATTTTAGAAGATGGGGAGGAAGGGGTGTGGGAGATTTGAAATCATTCCCAAACCCACCTAAGCCAGAAGTAGAAATCTTAGCAAGTTTATATTAAAAAGCAGATGGTATAACTAAAATCATAAAGGAAAAGGCCCACTACTACCCAGGTCATAAATGTTACTATAAAAGAAATCAATGCCTGTGTAATATCTGAGGCGTCTGTAATGCACATATCTAAACACCACCCTTATTCTACTTTACATGCTAAAAGAAGCCTAACAACCTTCATAATTTTATATCTTCAACATGATTATGATGAAACACCATTTCCTGATCCTTCCCAGCTGCGGACCCACGCCATAAACCAAACTCCATCTGGTTTTTTCATGTTTGGTTTTTGTCACATAGTACACGAATGGATAAGCTAACTAGCGATCCTTTAGGAGAACAAGCACTTTTCAGAATTTTCAAATAAGGAGCCTTACACCTGTCTGTGAAGGAGACTGTCTATTTTGCAGACCTTTACAGTGGCAGCCTCACAGTCATGGACATCCTCGGGAATACCCAGTGCATTTGAGTGGCTGCTTGCGTGCTGATTCCCAAGGCTAAGATCATAGATCAAGATACAATTCCCAAATAAATATATTTTCTATTTTCTTAAGTTTTATTTATTTCTGAGAGAGAGAGAGACAGCGTGAACAGGGGAGGGTCAGAGAGAGAGGGAGAGACAGAATCTGAAACAGGCTCCAGGCTCTGAGCTAGCTGTTAGCATGGAGCCCGACACGGGGCTTGAACCCACGATCTGTGAGATCATGACCTGAGCCGAAGTCGGACACTTAACCGACTGAGCCACCCAGGCGCCCCGAGTCCAAAATAAATAAAAAGCCAGATGAAAGTGGAAAAATACTGGAGAAAGAACTTTCTTCAAATTTCATACACCCAAGTTTTATTTCACAGGAAGAAAAACTGCTTTCTAGATTAAAATGTGGAACCACAGAGGTAGGAAAATAAGATGGGAATTCTCTATATTTTTCTAGGCTATTTGTCCTGTCCTGCCAAAGCCCTGCTTTTCCCAAATTTGGATTATTCTGCAGCATGCATGGGCCATGGGGCTTGGCCACATCCCTAAGTTCAAGAAGCAAACCTGGTGAATAAGTCTCAGTCTCCAATAAATAAGACTCCTCAACACCCACCTGATCTCCATGGAGACATCCCTCAAATGGAAAAGATTAAAAGACATTTTCTCAGCTCTTCTCTCAAAGTCTACACCTATCCTTTTTTTCCTCCTCCACACCCCCTCCAACCCCCAAGAAGTCCTACCATGATGGCCAGACATGTAGCAACTGTCACTCTCTGCTGGAAATCTTCTCAACCTTCCCCCTTCCCTGCCCCAAATAATTTTCTGATAACCCAGAGAGCATCTCAATGGTGAAAAGAAAAAAAAAAAATGTCATACCATTTTTATAGATGTAGGGGTTTGCTGCAGAAAAATCAAACAAGGAGAAGTACAGCTCTATACCTGCCATAAATATTTGATAAAGATGTACAGATTATGCATTTTAAAAACTAGCACCCAATAATCAAATTATCCAACCCATGAAAAATTCATTTATTCAAATCTTCTCATTTACAGCCTATGCTCTAAAATTAAGGTAACAGCCAAAGCAACAACAATCTGAAACCTGGTAGTTGTCCTTGGCACTAAGTGAATCACATCTGTATCTGATAATAAAAATGCCTAAAGAATTTCATCACGAGAAAAAGTTCTCAGAGAAAATGGAAGGTCTCCTGGGTAAGAAAATTAAATACAATTTTCTTCATCTAATTCAAAACACTAAATGTTAGTTCACTCCAATCCACTTATTTGAGGAGAATTTATAAAGGCAAAGAAAGCACAGATAATGACTGAAGAAAATCTGGTAATTACTCTTATTGACAACAGCCTGGGAGCAGGAAACAAACAGGAGGCTGGAAGCTGGAGTCCACAGGATGAGTGACACCTGTGGTGTAGCCCACCAGGCAAATATCCCAGAGGCCCCACACCACAGTGATCCACACAGAAGCAGCACTTACTGGAGGCACTGTCCTACAATTATGGCAGAGCCTCTCACTGGTGGGCACAGGATGGTTGCAGGTGTGCAGAGACAGGGAGCTCATCGGGACTAAAATGGGCCTAGGGCACTAGAGCCTTAGACAAATCAGTTCCAGCAAGGAGTAGCCTTCTTGGTTTATACCACATATTATCATTATGGGCACCAGGTTGAGAAAAATCTTCCAAAGCACTACCTCAGGCCATGTCTCTCAATCTAGTCTACACAGACCCAGGCCTCTTTATCCTTCTTTATTTATAAATAGAGATGGCGAAAGCTGTACATCAAAAACCCACAGCTAAAATCATATTCTATGGTGAAAAGCTGAGAGCTTTCACCTAAGATCAGGAACAAGATAAAGATATTCACTGTCACCATTTTTATTCAACACAGTACTGGAAGCCCTGGCTATAGCAATCAGACAAGAAAAAGAAATAAAAGGCATCCACGTTGATAAAGAAGAAGTAAAACTTTTCTATTTGCAGATCACATGACACTATATATAGAAAACTCTAAAGACCACCAAAAACTATTAGAACTAACAAATGAATTTGGTAAGGTCACAGGAAACAAAATCAATATACAGAAATCCATCGCATTCCTATACACTGATAATAAAGCGGCAGATGGGGCACCTGGGTGGCTCAGTCAGTTAAGTGTCTGACTTTGGCTCAGGTCATGATCACACGGTTTGTGGGTTCGAGCCCCATGTCAGGCTCTGCGCTGACAGCTAGTTCAGAGCCTGGAGCCTGCTTCAGATTCTGTATCTCCCTCTCTCTCTGACCTTCCCCTGCTCATGCTGTCTCTCTCTCTTTCTGAAATACATAAAAAAAAAAAAAATAAGCTGGGTGTTATATGGAAACCAACTTGACAATAAACTATTAAAAAAAAGAAAAACAAAAAAAATAAAAAATAAAGTGGCAGAAAGAGAAATTAACAATCTCATTTAAATTGCACCCGAAATAATAAATTACCTAGAAATAAGCTTAACCAAAGAGGTGAAAGCCCTTTACCCTGAAATAAAAAACAGCAATGAAAGAAATTAAAGATGACACAAACAAATGGTAAGATGTTCCATGCTCATGGAGTGCAAGAAAAAAACATTATTAAAATGTCCACATTACCTAAAGCAATCTATGGATTTAGTGCAATCCCTATCAAAATACCAACAGCATTCTTCACAGGACTAGAACAAAGAATTCTTAAAATTTGTATGGAGCCACCAAAGACCCCGAATAGTCAAAACAATCTTGAAAAAGAAGAACAAAACTGGAGGTATCACAATCCCAGATTATCAAGACATACTACACCAAGCTGCACTAATCAAAACAGTATAGTACTGGCACAAAAACAGACACATAAATCAGTAGACCAGAATAGAGAGTCCAGAAGTAAATCCACAATTATATGGTCAATTAATCTTCAACAAAAGAGTCAAGAATATGCAATGGGGGAAAAAACCAGTTTCTTCAACAAATGGTGCTGGAAAACTGGGTAGCTACATACAAAAGAAATGAAACTGGATGTCTTCCTCACACCACATACAAAAATAAACTCAAAATGGATTAAAGACCTAAATTTGAGACCTGAAACCATAAAAATCTTAGAGCACAGGCAGGAATTTCTTTGACATTGGTCATGGTAACATTTTTCTAGATAGGTTTCTAAGGCAAGGTGAAACAAAAGCAAAAACAAACTATTGGCCCTACATCAAAATAAAAAGCTTCTGCACAGCAAACTATCAACAAAACTAAACAACAACCTACTGAACGGGAGAAGATATTTGCCTATGACATATCCGATAAAGGGTTGGCATCCAAATTAGATAAAGAACTTATATAACTCAACACCCAAAAAACAATCTGATGAAAGAACGGGCAAAGGGCTTGAATAGACGTTTTTCCAAAGAAGACATGTAGATGGTCATGAGACACATGAAAAGATGCTCGACATCACTCATCATCAGGGAAATGCAAATCAAAACCACAATGAGATATCATGTCATACCTGTCAGAATGAGTAAAATCAAACACACAAGAACCAACAAGCATTGGCGAGAATGTGGAGAAAAATATACCTTTACTCACTGTTGGTGGGAATGCGAACTGGTGCAGTTTTGAGGAAATGGAGGTTCCTCAAAACATTAAAAATATAACTGTCATATCATCCAGTAATTCCCCTACCTAGTATTTACACAAAGAAAATGAAAACACTAATTCAAAAAGATATACGTACCTTTGCTTATATCGGCATTATTTACAATAGCCAAATTATGGAAGCAACCCAAGTGCCCATCAACAGACGAATGGATAAGGAAGATGTGGTATATACATACTATGAAATATTACTCAGCCATTAAAAAGAATGAAGTCTTGCCATTTGCAACAACATAGAAGGATCTACAGGGTATAATGCTAAGTGAAGTCAGTCAGTCTGAGAAAGATAAATACCATGACCTCACTCATAAGTGAAATTTAAGGAGCAAAACAAACCAGCAAAGAAAAAAGAGACAAATCAGAATTAAGAGTCTTTTAACTATAGAGAACAGATGATTACCAGAGGGGAAGTGGGTGGAAGATGGGTGAAATGGATGATGGGGATTAAGAGTGTACTTCTCCTGATGAGCACTGAGAAATGTGAAGAATTGTTAAGACACTATACTGTACATATGAAACTAATATAATACTGTATGCTAACTACATTGGAATTAAAACTTTAAAAAAGACAGAGATGAGCATAAAGAAAATAATCATACATCCTCTGTTTATCTGAATAAACAAAGCACAAGTGGATAGCTATTAAATCCCTAACTCCAAGATAAGAAATATACATAATTAGATCTTGGAAATCAAGTATGTAACCCCCCCAACCCCCTCCGCCCAAATAAAGGAAAAGGTCAGTGTTAAAAAATGAACTATATAGGATATGTAAAGCACTATTTATCTTAATATAGTATGGGTAAAGATGTTTTACTAATCATACTCTCTTACTTAAGCCCTTTGGGGGTCTTGCAACCCCTCCTCACTCATGACATAGCATTATCTATCACTCCAAAAAAGAAAAAAAATCCACTATCCTGGGATATGTGTTAATTACAGACCTCTTTTTTCCTCACACTATATATAATTGTGGAAGTTTGGCCAGAGTTCCAACAGAACACCTGGAAAACTTGTTACCAAAGATCATTCATCAAATTCAGTTTGGGAGAGGAAAAATAGTCACAGAATATTCTATAAGACATGAAGTCCTTCACTGGTCTGATATCAGTGGGACATAATACGGTACTGGGGTTAGACAACAGAGTACTAGTCATTAGTGCATTATATGTTTCCACATTGTATAAAGAATAGTGTGTCATTCGAACACCTTCAAACATCTACAAAATCAAGTTCTCTTTTTCTGGTATTTTATAAAGGAGTCAAGTATGTTTCTCGTTCAGGGCTGTATTATCAAGTGGATAATTCTTCATCCAGTTTTGTCATTCATGGCAATCGTATCTATACAAGGAAATATAACTAAGTTTATTTTTGTTTTTAATGTTTTATTTATTTCTAGCAGAGAGAGAGAGAGAGAGAGACAGCGTGAGCAGGGGAGGGTCAGAGAGAGAGAGAGTCACAGACTCTGAAACAGGCTCCAGGCTCTGAGCTGGCAGTCAGCACAGAGCCCGACGCGGGGCTCGAACCCACGAACCGCGAGATCATGACCTGAGCGAAAGTCGGACGCTTAACCGACTAAGCCACCCGGGCGCCCCAAAATATAACTAAGTTTAAATACCAATTAAATAAAGTACCAAACTCTCATGTAGGGAAGGAAAAAAATGTTTCTGTTTAATTGAAAGGGTAATAGCGGCTCTTGCTACTCTTTTTGCTGGTCCAGAAATGGAAGCAAAACAGTAAACAGAAAACATTTCTTTGAAACTGCTGACACCAATAAGTAGCAGATGCCTTTTAATATAGCAATGTTACAGGGTTAAATGCCACTAGAAAATGAGTAAACTGTTAAACTGAACAAGCCCTCCTTTTGGTCCTCATTCTTTTGCTTTCAGTGATTTATGAAGTCTAAAGCAGCATGTGATTGCCACTTCAACTCAATATAACTCCAAAAATGGGATCATTTCACACAGATTCTCAAATAGATAATTACAGGAAAGACATTTCACTATAGATTTTGAATGTGAATTCCTATAGCAACCATTATTTCAAAGAAGAGCATGGCCGAAAAGACAGTATCAGAGATAAGAGAAATGTTGAGAAAATATGACCCCACAAGGAAATGTTTTTAAAAAAAACCCAACTAAGTTTGGTTCTCTTAGACAAGAGAAGATTGAACAGAAACTTTATAAGAGGAAACAGAGGATGTTGGCCAGCTGTTTTCCAACTCTATGAGGACTGGAGTAAAGGATGTGGGCTCTAAGCATACGAATGTGAGGCTAAAGTACAGAGGGAAAAAAAAGATCGGATAATAAGAGATTTCAACAACAGGAATGAAATCTTTGGGAGGGCTGCAAAATCTTCTGTTAAAACCAAGTCAAATTTCATATAGAAGAGGTAAGCTGTAATTCTCAGGCAAGAAGACATTCTGGAAGATAATACTGAAAACTCAACAATGTATGCTTGATGCCAGATGGCAGCTAATTAAGTAAAAGCCAATAGCTTTGCCTGTGGCACAATTATGTCAAGGGAACACAAAACCAGAGTAAGAGAAGAGACTCACACCAGGACCAAGGACATTATTTTATTTCCTACAATATGAATGTCCTCACAAATGTGCAGGAATCTTAGAAGCTTCCTCCTAGGCACATCTGCTGCCATCTGTACTATCTCATTATGTATTTTCCATTACCATTGTAATTTTTTTAATAAAGAAAAAAAAGAAAAGAACAGAACTGGTTTTGGGTGAGACAGAGGAAACATTCCACTCAGTCTCGCCCTCTGAACATCGCTATATAAGACAGAAGGCATGGAATATCTATTTATTCAAGGACTCTGAAAAGTAAATAGTATGGGTGGATTGGGGAATTAGTCCCAAATTCAAAGCATCACTGAAATAGAAGTGAATTTACTATTTCCCTCACTCTATGTTACTTTCTCTATCCTGCATATCCAATCTGTGATGCATAAAATATCAAAATTTTGAAAAGGACAGGTGAATCCAACTCAGCTTTCCTTTTGCCTTAAGCTTTATTACAGCTTGGCACAATACTGTTATTTATCCTATTTTTGTTTAAAACAGTGGTATTTTATTCATCCTGGATTTTTTGTAGTAATTTTCATTTTTTATAATGTTGCGTTAAAATGTCATTTATCTAGATTACTGAGTTTTTTGGTACCTCCTTAAATTTTGTGCTTGAGCCTGGCCTTAGTCCGGGCCCTGCCTCAACCTAATGCCTCCCTCAGTTACATCAAATTTAGCCCAAACTGGACCACCAGACCTAAATATAAGGCATAAAATTTTTAGAAGAAAATCTGGGTGACTTGGAGTCAATCAAGGAGTTCTTAGACATAACACCAAAAGTACACTCTATAAAAGAAAAAACTGATAAATCAGATTTTATCAAAATTAAAATCTTTTGCTTTGTAAAAGACACAAGAAAAAGAAAAATATAAGCAGGAGACTAGGAGGAAATATTTGCAAATATCCTAAAATGAACTTAACCTAAAAAGAACTTGGTGTCTAGAATATATAAAGAACTCTCAAAACTTAACAGTAAGAACAGTGGGGCACCTGCGTAGTTCAGTCGCTTAAGGGTCCAACTTCGGCTCAGGTCATGATCTCAGGGTTGGTAAGTTCGAGCCTTGCATAGGGCTCTGTGCTGATAGCTCAGAGCCTGGGGCCTGCTTCTGATTCTTTGTCTCCCTCTCTCTGCCCCTCCCTAACTCTCTGCTTCTCTTTCTCTCTCTCTCTCTCTCTCTCTCAAAAATAATAATAAAACATTAGAAAAACAATAAGGTCACAAACAACCTGATTTAAACCTGATTTTAAAAATTCCAAAAAATCTGAAAAACTGATGTTTCACCAATGAGGATAATAATGGACAACAGGAACATGAAGATATTCAACATTATTAGCCAATAGAAAAATGCAAATTATAACCACAACGAGATACCATTCCACACCTATTAGAATGCATAAAATAAAAAATGTCAACAACACAAAGTGTTGGTGAGGATGTGGAGCAAATGGAAAACATACACATCATTGGTGGGGATGCAAAACGGTACTGTTAATCTGAAGAACAGCTTGGCATTTTCTTTTAAAAATAATCATACACTCATTGTATGACCTGGGAAGCCACTCTTAGGTTTTTACTCTAGAGAAATGAAAACTTATGTTCACACAAAAACTTATATATGAATGCTTATGGTAGCTCTATCCATAATCTCTGAAAACTGGAAACAATGACATGTCCTGTAGTAAACTGTGCTATACCCACACAGTGAAATACTACTTGGCAAAAAAATATAACAACAAACTCAATATACACCATGACCTGGGGATAAGTCTCAAAAGGATTCTGCCAAAAGATGTTGGTCTAAGAAGGTTACATACAGTATGAGTCCATTTAGAAGACATTCTTGAAAGGTAGTACTACAGTGGAGAACAGATCAGTGAATGCTAGGGGTTAGGAGTGGGGGGGGGGTAGGGCAGGAGGCAGCAAGTGAGTGACCACAGAAGTATAGCACAAGGGAGTATTTTGAGGGTGATGGAGCTGTTCTGCATCCTGACTGTGTTGATGGTGGCTCCATAAATTCACACATGTGTTAAAAATCACAGAACTGGACATTTTTTAAAAATATAAATTTTACTGTATAATTTTCAAAAACCAAAACAATGAATCAGCACTAAACTAGTTCTCAGTTTTCCTTACTTAAAACATTGAAAGAGTTGATAACGCAAATATTACCATAAAATCAGGGATTTCTTTTCTATTTGCATGATGAGCACTCAACGGTATTCTTCAAATCCTGAAGCTACTGTCTGGGAGCATCCACAACATGATAGTTTTACATGCAATGAGAAGCAATTTCACCAAGTCTTACTGATACTGATACTCAGACATTGTGAAGCTAACAGCTAACTTGGTAGGGGACTCCAGCTGAGGTGTGTGTGTGTGTGTGTGTGTGTGTGTGTGTGTGTGTGTGTGTGTGTGTGTGTGTGTTTATGTATATATTTGTAGAAAGTGTGGGGGAGAGGGGTTAAGGAGAGGAGGTGGAGAGAGAAAATCTTAGGCAGGCTCCATGCTCAGCAAGGGGCCCAATGCAGGACTTGAACTCATGAACTGTAAGATCATAAACTGAGCCAAGATCAAGAGTTGGACACTCAAATCAACTGAGCCACCCAAGCACCCCGGTCCAGGTACTGGACTCTCATAAGTATGCATAAACTGAACTCTCAGAAGTATGGGGCTTGCTTCAAGAAATAATTTAGTAATCCAAACCAGAGAAGCAGCCAAAATGAAATATTGTTTTTTATCATAGCCCAATGGCATACTTTTTCTTCAATGACTAAAGAAAATACTCCTACAGAAAGTAGTAGGTGCTGATCATTGTGCATCCTGACAATAAGACACTGTCCTGATGGCCATCCTGGAAATCAGCTCTTGACCCTAAAAAAGGTAGTGCTAGAGAAAGAACCATGGTTCTGGCAGATTTACATGAAAACTCCATTATTTTCTACGTACTCCCAAGTTCTTCATCAAATATTCATACATCATGGAAAACCAGGAAACAACCAGTGCTCATGTACCCTGCCTTCCTGTTTCCAAAGAGCAAATGCTCCAAAGACCTATGGTGAATAAGTACTGTCTTATCACTTGGCTGTGGGGAAATACACATATTTTATTAAGTACAAATATGTTAATCAGTATCCATCTAGAATCTGCATTGTTTAATCCTCCCAAGAAAATTAATTGCAGCAAAATTTCATTAAGCTGATGCTGCTTTATGCAAAATAATACATAATTCAAAGCAACTGCTATTCCCTAGTCAACCAGCTGCCTGATAGTTCTTTAATAAAAATCAGATAATGGAAAGCTAGTTAAACTCAAAGCTCATTTTTTCCATCCCCTGAGCTTCACATTAAGAAGGTTTCACTGTATTTTAGAAGGCAGAGAAATGCCAAATATAGTCTTTCTTTAGAGTTTATTTTCAGTTGGCATTTGCACTGCCAATAGCTCCGGTTCCCTCTGTGTACTATTACCTGTATGATCCTGGCTGGGCAAAGACATTGCTTGACTCCTTTATTGCTAGAAAACATTTAAAGAGGTGCAATTCTGCCTGCGCTGGAACCTTCCATCAGTAAGACAGATCATTAGTCCATTACCAGTATGAAACAAAAGAACAGAGGAGTTGCTCAACTCTCCAGAGACCAGCTATCACAAGCTTAGCTTCATTAATTTGTTTGAAGTGAATTTCCAGAGTAGTTATATCCATACTCAAATTTAAGAACAAAGATACTTTCCAAAGCCATTTCTAAGGACTTCTGGAATAGCCATTAATTTGAATGACCTTTCTGCTCTCTTACATATGTACAAATAATGGAGGATGACTGTAGTCGGAATGGTCAGCATGTCCCCTACACTTATAAATTAAGATAAATAGCTAGCTAGCTTTGTGATGGGTCCATTATTTTATGGCCTTGTTATATCCATTTATTCTTTCCCTTCAATCTCTTTGGATTTAAAATATCAACATACTCTCCTAAGAAAAACACAAAATGTTTTATGTGAAGTGAAAGCGGTAATACTTTCATTTTAGATTATAGGTCATTCTTTAGGTTAACAAATACAGCAATTTTCCTGGACATCAAAATTTATTAATTTAAATGTCATATTGGGAATAATCTATGTGTGATGTGATTAGATATGATACTTACTTTCTTAGTTATCTTTTCTACATTGTCAGGTTTTTAGATTTAATATGTACTACATTTATAACCAGAAAAATACATTAAAATACCAAAAAGTTGGGGCACCTGGGTGGCTCAGTTGGTTGAGCGTCGACATCTTGATTTTGGCTCAGGTCATGATCCCAAAGTTGTAGGATCCAGTCCCACATCAAGTCCTGCATTAGACTCTTAATCTTAAGCATGGAGTCTGCCTAAGACTCTTTCTCTCCCTCCCTCTGCCCCTCTGCCCCTGCACTCACACACTCTAAGAAATTAAAAAACCCAAAAGTGAATCTGGTATAGTCCTCATTGATATATATGAGAAATCAGATCTTGCATGTTAAGGAAAAATAATGTAAACTCAAGTTCCCATCAGAACTTCACCTAATTAAATAAAGAGGGAAACATAGTTGATATGTTTATAAAAATTTTTGTTCGAAAGAAATCATTTTTGTACATAATATTGACCCCACTTTCTCTTTAGTGTATCGTATAGGCTATCTCTATAATAAGATAAATAGGTGTTAAATAAGATATTTTTCCTTCTTTTGGTACATATAAATGCTGTAACTTAATTAATATAATTTTAACAATAATTATATATTTTTCAACCAATAGCCATGATAATAAGGGGCAGGAATACAGCCTGTAGTTAGTAAATAAATAAATCTAGCAGAAAACCTACAAGTTCTCCCTATCTTTTAGAGGAAGGCCAGAGTTAATATTAATAATAAACAGAAAAGTCTTTTTTTAAATTTTACTTTCCTCCATTTGATGAAGATGCAAGTAACTGATAAAGCCCCAGGAAGACAGATCCAGAATATATACTTTTCTAACTGTAGAGTTGGACCATGAAAAAAATTAACAGTAAGACATCAAACTGATGATACCAATTACTTGACATTCTGAGTTTTCTTTCTTAAAGAACATAAATGAGATGTGCATAATCTAGATTTCATTTCTCATAAATAAAAGAGGATATTCTGGAGAACAAGTAATGGTGGAAAAGAAGCAAAAACCTAAGATAATCCTTGCTGTTTGCTATCTATTCTCTTTGGTGGTTAAAAAATGTTCCTAAAGATAATAAAATATGTTATAGTCACAAATGAAACTTTTTTCTTCCATAAAAGACCTTTACTATTGTATTTCTTATGTTGATACTAGGTTTCTCAATCAACTTTGAAATATCTAAAGCAGTTTAGTTGAAAATGAATGAATGAAATAAAGCAATCTAGTTGAAAATATCAAAGCAAATTTCCCTTCCTTTCCCTTAAGTGACCATATACCAGATCAGTTTGCTAGATGCTATAGCCCAAATAAAAGTTTATTTTTCTTTCTTTCTATTCCTCACTTTGTTCAGCCAATGTTCTTAGAAACAGAGGTCCCTCACCTAAGTACATAAGCTAACAAACAAATCAGAAGAGCAGTCAGGATCAAGTATGAAATTTCTATTTTTTTGCCTTTCTACCCTTTATTAAACTTTTTTTTTTTACTTTTTTTTCTGAGGAGTGGGGGGAGAGTGCAGAGGAGGGCCAGAGAGAAAGGGAGAGAGAGAATTCCAAGCAGGATCCACACATTCAGCACAGAGCCTGCTGCGGGGATTGCACTCATGAGCCGTAAGATCATGACCTGAGCCAAAACCAAGAATTGGATGCTTAACTGACTGAGCTCCCCAGGAGCTCCTTCCTTTTCACTTTTTCCCTCTTTACCCAATTTCTGTTAAATTATTGCCAAAAGCACCTGAGGTGAAGAGGCTACTATCTTAAATAATACCAGGTCAAAAAACTTTATTCTATTACGCTTGGGTTAAAGAGTATAAACGGTAATATGTTAGTATAATTGTATAAACCATGTCCCTTGATTTATATGAGTTAAAAAAGAGGGAAATTCTGTTAGTCATTTTATAACAAATTATAGTTTGATGAAAAATTACTAAGAATAGTTCATAATGTTATGTCAGGGCATCTCCTGAAATAACTAGAACTTTGAAAAGGTTTGAAAATGTCTATTTTTCTTCCAAACATAATTATTTTTTAAAAAATTGATACATCACCTCCAAATTATACGTTCATTCTTTCTCTCCTATACTTTGATTACATAAAATAGAGTAATGGTAGCTTTTTACACAATATATAAAAGCTTAGAATCCCATCTTACACAAAACTAAAGTGAGCTTATAAACTCAAGATTCAAGTTATATTCTGGAATTTATCTTAGAGAAGAGGCTAAGCACACTACCTGAATCATAAAAAATTGGATGATAAATGAGAAATATGCACTTTTTTTAAGGTGAGGAAACACAACTGGACTACAGAGAAACATCTAAAAATAATGAACATCAGATAATAAAAATAGTAAATGTTAAAGAAACATTTGTCATCTCCTTGTGAAGAGTATCTCTACACTAAATAGAGAAAAAAAATTTTCAGAGCATATGACACAGAGAATGGAATTAAAACCAGTTTTTCCTTTATGTTTGTTTAAAAAATAAATATGGAAAATGAAATTTTTATATTTTTAAAAGCTATTTATGTGAAAGTTATAGTATAACTTTTAGTTATTAGGAAACTGTATAGTTGTTAACATCCCCGACTGAAAACATTGTTTGGTTCCATATACGTGCTGAGCTTGGCATTCTAAATAGAATGAGCTAGGGTGTATTTTATTTTATAGGAGGATGTGAGAATACAATCACTCATATTTTACTCAAGTAAATGGACTCATCGAGGACAGACCTCAAGCCACCGTTGTCTGTGCCTAGTCAAGCAAGCAAACCACTAAATGCTGAGAGTAAGGATGAGATGTTGCCTTTTATGTGAATTAAAACTCAACACAGTAAGTACCTTACCACAGCAGAGTGCAGTATTTCCAAAAGAAATGACTATTCTGGCTTTTAATGACAGAATCACAATAAAAGAAGAGACATTTTTGGCCCTTCTAACAAAATGTCCACCCTCTTTATCCATTCCAAAGAATACACTTATTTTCTTACATTCCAAGAAGACTTAAAACTTCTGCAAATAAATCAAAGGGACATTTTGAAGTTCCTTTAACATAACATTCTACTTACTATGAAGACAAAAACAATGCTGTCTGAGGGCTGCCTGGGCAGCTCAGTTGTGGTTAAGTGTTCAACTCTTGATTTCTGCTCAGGTCATGATCTCAGGTTTTAGTTTGGGAGTTAGAGCCTGAGTTGGGCTCTGTGTTGATAGCGTGCGCAGTCTGCTTGGGATTCTCTCTCTGCCTCTCTCTCTGCCCCTCCCCTGCTTGTGTGCCCCCCCCAAAAATAAACAAACATTAAAAAAAACCAATGCTGTCTGATTTAACAACAAAAATGCAAACCAATCCTAAATCAATTATGTAAAAGACCTGTTTAAAGTGCCATGGCTTTGTCCCTATTTGTAGTTTTCTTTTCACCCATCTATTAATATGGATCTCAAAATCTGTTTTCTGACTTTCCAAACACGATTCAATGTACGGTATATTCCATTTACATAATGACCGTTCCTTTTTGTTAACTTCTCTTCATTTGCTCATGCCTTAAACATTCAGGTTTCCTAGGGCTCATGTTCTCCATCCTTTGTGCCTTAGACTAATCAGTAGCCAATATTTCAACTATAACCTGTAAATATTTCTCCCAAAACTGTGTCTTCTTCCTCTTAGGCACCAAACTCAAGTACCTATCTGCCTACTATCTCCACCCAGACATCCTGCAGGCCTTTGAAGCTCAACCTATCAACAATGCACTGTATTTCTTCTGAATTCTGCTTTCTTTTCTTTTACTTTCTTTCTTTTTTAATCTCAGAGCTAACACTGACCCAGTTTCCCAAGTAATAAACCTCAGCCTTCATACACAAATGAATGCCAAACCTTATAAATCTACCCTTCACACTTCAGTAAAAATGAATGGTTTTAAAGCGTAAATCTGATTGTGTCATTCCTTTGCTATAAACAAACAAAGATAAACTCACCTTATTATGAAGGTATACATGATCATGTTACTTTTCCATCTCTAGATACTTCTCTCCTGCCTCACTCTCCAAATATACACCTGTGCTCTATAGAATGCATTATATATGCTTCTCCAGTATACCATTCACTTTTTCAATAACTATTGATTAAATACAACCGATGTGTCTGTCAGTTCTAAGCACTGAGGATATCACAGAGAACACAACAAAATTTCTGCTCTAGTGGGCTTACATCTTGAGGAAGAACACAGATAAAACACACAAACATATAACAGATGCAATGGCTGTAAGGACTATGAAGAAAAAGATCTAGCTAGAAGAGCAACCCAGAACAACACAGCAAACGGCATGTTCCATACACTACAAAAACCTAGTGTGTCTTAAAAGTGCAATCATACATCCCTTAATTTATTTAGATTTCAAATTTAATTATAATTTAAAACCACACATCATGAGTAATCCTAAAATGTATAGTCACTGAGAGGCATAACAGAACACAGCTTACTTCTGGAACAACCAATTATAATAATTTCATTTTTTGAGACTAAAGTTGATCGAGTCAAGAGTGTTTTCTTTGATTCTAGCATTTTAGTTGGCTCTTGGCTGTTCCCCAAAATAATTCTTATTACTGCTGGCTCATTTCAAATTATGTCATGAGATTAGAATCTATAAAACCCAAGTACTCATCTAGAATTGGTCTCATTGTTATCTCATTGTCTCTAACTATACCATGGTTTCAAATTTAGGGCCTACAAATTAAGACTCCATAGTAATACTAGAACATTAGAGATATGAGCTTTTTACTGGTGATTTAAAAACAGTTGTTCAACTGTCTGAATCATTTAAGTACATAATATGTCCCAACTGTTTACAAAGAGCTGAAACAAATGGGAAGCCTACATAAGGGCACTGTTTAAGATATAGGATATTG
Source organism: Crocuta crocuta (assembly GCF_008692635.1). NCBI lineage: Eukaryota > Metazoa > Chordata > Mammalia > Carnivora > Hyaenidae > Crocuta > Crocuta crocuta. The sequence continues at coordinate 4,205,325 of NW_027529996.1, forward strand.
CTAAAGGATTTGACAGTGAGCCAAAGGAAACTTACAGACACTAATTGGTCTGTTTCATACTCAGAAAATAACAATGACTTACCTTACTATCGAAATAATAATACATACTTTAAAAGACTATAAAGGAATTCAGATTTTCCTCTGGGAAACTTTACTATTACTGCATTACATACAGCTCCAGTCCAGGACAGGAATGAATGAATCAATGAGTCAGTGCATGCATGCTAGTGTTTTAGTGCTTATATAAATATGTAAAGAAAACTAATTAATTTTTTTTTTAGGTAGCAGAAGTTAAATCTGAAATGTTTTAAGCTCCCAAATAACTAAACAGAAATTGAGCTCAACAGAAGCTCAGCCTTACAGCAATGACAATTCTGGAAAGCCAAATTCTGTCAAAGATTTCATGGTTTCAGAAACGATGACACAATTCATCACTTTCAGGGGGCATAACTTTCATTTCTGTCCACAATCCCTGAATCTTCACAAACATGTACACTGTGGGACACTCCCTTCTATAGCCTACATGATGATTAGATTAGCATCTGCTCTCTTCAAACTGGTTGGAAGAGGGGCAAACATCCCAGCCCAGCTGAAATTCTGACTGAAGTGTGACAGACCCATAGGAAATACTGGGTCAAAGGAAGGGAAAGGGTAGATCAGTCAGTCTGCAACAGTCTAATAATTCCTGTGTTGGAGAAAAAAGAGCAACTACCATTGCACTGTAAGGGCCAGGGCTTATGTTCTATTTAAAAACTAAAACCAAAACAAAAGATGATTAAGAGGCAAACTTCACTTCATTCTCAAGGCTGAGGAGAAAAGAATTTACATACCGCATCTGTGATGTCTATTTCATACACCCTTTGGAAAGTCTTGCGCTCAAAGAAAACAAGTTTGCCGCTGCCACATCCCCTTTGAACGGATGTCCCAGTGACCACGAGCTTGTCATCTGGACTGAAACAGCAGTCAGTCCTATAGACAAAAACAGTGTATAAGCATAAGCTTGTGACTCTACAACAGTGAGTTAAATAAAATATAAACACCACCATTGTAATAAGAAGTAACTCTTAAAGAGGGCTTATAGTAAGTCAAGCACTTATTATTATTTTTTTGCTTAATCTTCACAATAATCTTATTAGATGGATACTATTATTCCCATTTTACTGATGAAGAGACTGAGGCAGAGAGCGATTAAATAAACCTTGCCCAAGACCACAAAAGTAAGTGGTGCAGTTGGGCTCCGAACGTAGGCAGTCTGATTTCAGAATGTGTGCTTTTAACTTCTACACACTGTATTTTTTAATGTAAAGGAAGTGTGGGAAAAACTCAATATAGACATCGACAGTGCTATAGACAAATAGACATTGTATGACTAATGTCTAAGTAGTGATTATTTTGTCCAGTTTTGGAATTATGTTTTTTATCACCACTAACTACCATCCCCAAATAATTTGAGTTTTGTCAAGTCAAGCACCATGAAATGAGGAGCAGGTTGGACCGCTGGAACCTGACTGATGGCTAGAATTCAACAGCCCTTGTTATTAGAGATCTGGACACCTGATTGCGAACAGTCTAAGACATGGTCCAAAGAAGTCATGCAGTTAGCATAGCTTGTAGCAGGCGTAATAGCTCAAAAAAGTCTCATCATCTATAAATTCATGTTTGTTTGTCCATCTGTTTGTTTTAACAGATAAATGCCATGGGCAATGGACCGCGCTAGAATTAGTGCTCTGCTATTATTACACAGTTTCCTGAACTTGGCGCCTCCATCAACTTCACGCTCTCCCTGTTGGTCATTATTTAACACAGATGTGAAATTTTATTTCTACATAAAGAGAAAGCTTTGCTTAACAAACTGTAGGACTTAAAGTTCAAATCCCACCTCAGCTGCCTCAGAAAAATCTTTATGTGCTTCAGTTGTCAACTTAAGAAAATGTTGAGGACAGTGTTCAGCTACCTTGAGCAGAATACTCTGAACAAGTGAAGGATACTGAGTTATTGACTGGAATGAAGATAAGAAAAAATTGAGAAAACAATATATAATAATGTTCAGTGACTATGAAAAACTGCTTTAATGGAATGGGATTCAGATTTTAAAAGACAACAAATACGGAGGCCTACCCTGTCATTTATACATATTAAAAGAACAACTCAATCCCTTAAAATATTTTTACTGCTCCAAGACCTATGTGTGTATACACATATAGTCACACATACAAACACATGAACATACATCATTTCAACCTCAAAAGAATTTTAAGGTCTGAAAAATGTGCAAATCAAAAGGAAAAATAAAATGCATATTCAAGAAGAGATTTTAAATTCTCTTCATGTCCCTTTTAAAAAACATATGATATAAATTAACATTAAGGTGAAGATATTTCTTTTCCATTCTCTTACGTTTATCAATTATTTAAAATACGTTACTTACATTGGGAACATGGTAGGAAGACCCGAGGCTGAAAAAAGTGGCTTATTAAACTGTCGAATGTCCCATAATTTCAATGTATCATCACCTGAGAGAGGAATAAAAAAGAAAAAACAAAGAAAGTGAATTGTGCAAAAAGAACTAGTTCCAAGTTTAGAGTTTGCTAACCTTAGTGTATAACTATAGGAAGGAAGGAAGGAAGGAAGGAAGGAAGGAAGGAAGGAAGGAAGGAAGGAAGGAAGGAAGGAAGGGGAATAAGAAAAAGAAAGAAGCACATAAGTTTTATTTTCTTAACTGTTTGGGGAGTTTGAAAGTAGTAGATGTGAGAACAGTAGAAAGATATATGATAATGAACTGGCCTCCTAGAAATAAATTTTCAAACTGATGTAGCATCTGTAGGCTAGAAGGAACCCTGGAGAATCTACTCTAAGGAGTGATTTCACAGCAGCTGGCAGTTCCCCTAAGGTATAGTTGAGCATAACCTGACTGCTTAAGAAGATATTAATTTAACAACCATCAGGACTGAAAATAGTTCAATTCACAACAGATTCTTTCTCTCACTGGTGTGTAGATGAAGCTATCTATTAACATTAATGAGGGTGAGCCATGTGATTCCCTTCCCTCCAGTGTAACTCCACCTGTGGCTATCACTCTTCACTTTGCTGGGGAGTACGCCTTTTCCAAGCTCTTTAAAGTATAATGGATATTCTTCTAAGGATCACTTTTTTTTTTTTTCCTATAGGGCTACTAACTAATACTCCTGACCGGAATGAAAGCCAAAACTCATATAAGTAATGTCTTTGCTGCTCTTTCTCCCCAGTGTCCACAGCTGAGACCTGCCTCAACCCCTCGGGTCCAATAAGGAATCAATATCAGGTACAAGTGAGGTGAGTGGAGAGTTCAGTAAAAGTCTCTACTCGCTCCCAAGTGACCCTTCCTCTGAAACACAACTTTTGGCAGGTGCACTAATCCACAACTGGCTGGACTGGGGACCTGCTTATACTGGAAGAACTTTGTAAGATTCACCTTTTTGCTTTTAGTCTTAAAAAAAATTACATATCCTCACAATTCTCAAACAGTTAAAAAAAAAAAAAAAAAAACCATTAGTCTGCATTAAAGAGTTTAGCTAAACTGGTAGGTCTGGACTAGCAGGAATACCTTACAACACCCCGGGACTCTGCTGAATAGACTTCCATCTGTCATATTCTATACACCCAGGAAGGAAAATGATGGAATATAGTATACCTGTTGTGTTGGCAACATGTTACCCAACAGCTATTATAGGATGGAAGGGGAAGGTAAGAATTATCACCAACATGGCTTTGATTGAAATGGAATTAGTCCTATACTTCTAGTACTTAACAGCTGGGTTGGGGCTGGCCTGTTTTAGAATACTCTGAGAAGGATTTTCAAATTACGTTTCTCTCTCAGTCCCCTCCCCACTCCATGTTGGAGATTTGGGTACACCTTCTAAAGGGGCAAGAGTGAATGTGAGAATTTCTAGGTGAAATATCTATCATTTGAAAAACTTTCCCAGGGGCACCTGGGTGGCTCAGTCGGTTAAGCGTCCGACTTCGGCTCAGGTCAGGTCATGATTGCACAGTTCATGAGTTTGAGCCGTGTCGGGCTCTGCTGACAGATAGCTCAGAGCCTAGAGCCTGCTTTGGATTCTGTGTCTCCCTCCCTCACTGACCCTCCCCTGCTCTCTCTCTCTCTCTCTCTCTCAGAAATAAAAAAATTAAAAAAAAACATTAAAAATTTTTTAAAAACTTTCCCAGAAGATTCAGATACACACTCTTGGGGTAAAAGCCACTATTTGTAAGTAAAGTACATATATAGTTTTAATTAAGAGTCATCTCAGGACTTGAATAGGTTAGAATTGATGAACCAAAATACATATTTTATAAATACCCACCTTTTCCATACATACCACAAATAGAAAATACATATACATGGGCTTTGATTTTTTACAATTACGTAAATGAGGGTACATTGGGTATAACAGAGAGACTTTTTCAGAGGAAAGAGCATCTGAATGCCGTCCCCAAGACACACAGGCATGGAGTGGCTGTAATGAGCAAAACCTGTGCCATGTCTCTCCATCTCCTCCTCACTCCCGCTACTCTCTACAACAGATTGCAAACTCTTTTAGGAAAGGAACTCTGTTATTGATGTTCACAGTTTATACTCAGCACCTCGCATAAAGGTAACTCAGAGTAGTTGCTCAACATAATATAGTAGTTGATGGAATGAATGTATGACTGAATGTAGTGTTGCTAGATTAACTCAGCCTATGGAATAAAGATTAAATACTTTGATATTTAAAGCCATCTGTAACATGGCTCCCATGTTACATGGGAGTACTCCCTACTCACTCTGCTGTTTCTTTCCCTCCCTGCAAATGGGCCTCCAGGAAGATCCTCAGTCATGTCCCATACTTTGTGTAACGCTTTACTCATAAGCTGCCCTCCTATCTCCTGTCAACACTTAGCTTATCCATGTGAGAAAGATTCAGCAAAAAGGTACAATTCATATTCAACCATATGAGTGCGGATAAGTAAACTTATAGTATGGTCACATAAAACTATGTAGCTATTTAAAAAATCACACCCAGGGGCACCTGGCTAGCTCAGTAGGTTAAGGGTCCAACTTCGGCTCAGGTCATGATCTCACAGTTCATGCGTTCAAGCTCCATGTCAGGCTCTGTGCTGACAGCTTGCAGCCTGGAGCCTGCTGTGGATTCTGTGTCTCCCTCTCTCTCTGTCTCTCCCCTGCTCTCTCTCTCTCTCTCTCTCTCAAAAATAAATACATATTAAATAAATAAATAAATAAATAAATAAATAAATAACATTCAGGTATACTTTTTTTTAAACTGAATTGTTATAGTGTTTGAACTGAAAAAAAAATTAACGGTGAGCAAACAGAAGACTCTAAATTAAAAAATAGTACAGAAATACTGTAGAACATCATCTACATAAAATAGAGAGAAAGATCATCCTTGGAGGCTTCAAACTCCAATGGAATTTGAAGTTAAAATAAAAACTCAGGCAAAAAAGTACATATTTTCTAAATTTTACTTGATATCTTCTAATAAAACAATTTTGCCAAGTTGGATATGCTTTTTACTGAAAAAGAAGTCAGACTGGCAAACATATATTAACAAAAGCACAGCTATCTTTACTAATTGTTAGGATATTAATGTAATATTTATTAGAGTTAATTATCATCATTTTATATATAGAAATACAGCCAAAAGAAAGTTTTTAACCTACCTCCACGAGAAGCAAGGACATTGCCATCATAGGAAAATGCCACACAAGAAGTGTCTGTGCCTGGGTCATGAGCCTGTTTATAGTGGAACTTAGGATGAACCTATTTGCAAAGACAAGCAAAGGGTTAATTAACATCTCACCTGAATTCACACAAGAACATTTCTGTGGTAGGAGTATTTTACTCTATGATCCAGAAAATGATACATGTAAAATATTAATTTTACTTGACTATACTTTTCTTTATTCTGGAAAAAAATTCAGATGGTTTCCAAAAGCATCCATTTGCTTTTAATAATAAAAAAGAGATTAAGTAAGTCCCATCTTTCAAACTGCCTGAGGAAGTTTTGGGCAACACAAGATTAACACAGTATTCAGTTCTTATAAAGTTCTTGGGACAATTTCCTATAGTTATCTGAAAGAGTAAATATAAATAAAAATTACAAGTGAACATGTTATTTACTAAATCGAATGTATCATTGTAGGGCTGCCTGGCTGGCTGAGTAAAGTGTGCGAATCTTGTTCTCAGGGTTCTGAGTTCAAGCTCCATGTTGGAGCTGTTTTATATATATATGTATATATATGACTGTATTCCTAGTACAGGAATGCCAGACACTGTGCATGTGGTTGTAGGCCTTGAATTCTCTTGGATGTGCCTGTAGGATAATGTTGTGGGGGAGGAGGAGGAGAGGTAACCCTGCCGCGTGGCTTATCACACTCTAGGCACTCCATCCTCTATGGTCTTGCCTACTTCATTCTCACAATCTAAAGGTTCTACTATGATCATCTCCATGTTATAGTTGAGGAAACTGAACCCCAGAGACTAATCTAAGGTCACAGAGCTGGCAAGTGGTAGAGCTGGGTATGTAACCCAAAAGGCCTGCTCTTAAACACTACTTCTTCTCTGAGGATGTGCGTTAATAGTCCTTTTACTCCTAATATTGCTTCTTCACAGTTAGCGACTTTTAAAAGTAACTCGACTATACTAATCCTGTCACTCAGTTGTGACTCAGTAACCAGCTTAGGCTAAAGGACTAGGGAGTCAGTTATCCCAGATGTACCAGTCTGGAAAATTCCAGTGAATGGACAGGGACACTACTAGTGACAACAGGATGTAGGACTCTCCTGGGGGCCACAGGTATAGGAATACAAGTGACCTCATCTCCTTTGGTCTTACATCAACCTGAACAAGAATTAATCACAAACCAGAGCTTCCAGCAATATCCCTGACACTCTGTCAGTGAGCTTCCACTAAAAGCACAGTAATGAGGCATACAGTACTTTACAAATGCAGGCTAGAGTTTTTGTTGTTGTTGTTGTTTCTAATAATTTATAAATATTGAGTTAAATTTGTCTTCTCTTTTCCTCCGACAGTCTTAGAAATTTGTATTAAACACGGCTATCATGCTTCCACCTTTCATGGGTACAAGTAATTTACTGATTCAACTTTTGTTTTTAACTGGGCGTCAACTGTATGGCAGACATAATGTTAAGCAGGGAAATGCAAATGTGTCAAGATAAACATGGCTTCTTCCCTCAGAGAGTTGACAGACAGTCCCCTCAAACAATACAGATAAGCATACCAAGTGACAAGTGGTACAATGGGGATGTGAAGAGTCCTAAGTGAGCACTGAAGAGCAATGCCTAATCTAACCCTGAGAATGGGGGGAAGGGGTAAGAAAACCTCCTGAGACCCAGTAGATGAAGGTATGAGTTAGCAGATGAAGGAGCAGGATGCAGAGGCAAGAACGAGAGTACTGTGTCATAGTAGGCAGAATTTTTAACCCCTACGAACTCTCCTCCTGCCCCCACCCCCAGTGTCATGCCCATAAATATGTCATTCTACATGGCAAAAGGGACTCTTGAGGTATAACTAAAGTTACTAACTGGCTATTCCTAAAATAGGGAGATTATCCTGGATTATCTAGGTGGGGCTGAAAGAGTCACATGAGTCCTTGCAAGGAGAACTTCCTGCTGGCTGAGGACAGAAGAGGAAGCCACACAGACATGACAGGAGAGTATGTCAGAGAGAGGCTGGAAGAATAAAAAGTGTCGGACATGTCCCTGCTGACTCTAAAGATGTGTCAAGGAAATGGGTATCTGAAAGCTGCCAATAACCAGGGTGTTTGAAAGAGGATGCTGAGCCCCAGATGAGAGCTACAGCCTTGGCTAGTACTTTGATTTTAATTTGGTGAGACCCAAAGAAGAGTATCCCACCACACCACGCCAGACATCTTACCTGATGAGATTGTGAAATAATAAATTGGTGGTTTTTTAAGTCATTTGGTGATTTGTTAGGAAGCAATAGAAAAGCTAACATGTGCATAAAGGTAAAAGAGCTGGTCGCAGTCAAAGAACTAAAAGAAGTGAGCCCTGACTCGAGGGAAATGTGAGGGGAGGGGATGGTGTGAGCAGGGCCTTGGGTCACCAGGAGCCTTGTAGGCCATGTTCAGGACTTAGACTTTATCAAAGAGAGCTGTTTAATAGAGTTTACTCAGAGGAAAACATGACTAGGTTTGCTTATTTTAAAAAGATCATTCAGGACACATGTGGACATAGATTAGGAATATTTTGTTCCTCAGAAAAACAAAACTTTGCTACCAAACTCGATTAGGAAAATTTCCCAATTGGTCATGTTTCAAGAAGTCATCAACTACTAAACTCTAAATAAAACTTCTGAAAGATACTGTAGGGGTAACAGTTTACCATCAAGTCTGTACCCACATTTGGCCTCTCAGTGAAATTAACTTATTTTTTTTATGTTTATTTTTGAGAGAGAGTGGGCAGGGTAGAGAGACGGGGAGAGAGGATCTGAAGCAGGCTCTGCACCGACAACAGAGAGCTCAGTGTGGGACTCGAACTCATGAACCATGAGATCATGACCTGAGCTGAAGTGAGACGCTTAACCAACTGAGCCACCCAGGTGCCCCAACTTAGTTTTTGTTTATTTGTTTTAAATGTTTTGTTTATATTTAATGACCCATCATTTCAGGAGCGGTAAGGTGGTACAGTACAGTAAAACAAGCACTGGGCCAGGACCAGGAGATAGGAAATCTAGGCTTAGTTCAGTCACACATTAGCAACTAGGGACAAATGAGCCTCTCCAGATCAGAAGTCTATCTTCTGTAAAATAAACAAACTGCACAAGATGATTTCTAGGGTCTCTGACAGCTCTGTGATTCTTAAGGAAAAGACAAAACTGATATATATATAAGTACATATAATTCAACTAACTGATCAATGTGCACTTTTTATTATTAATAGGACAAAAGAGATTTTGAATGCCAATGTCTGAACATAGAAATACATATATACACACATATGTGTATATACACATATACCAGTAAAGTGGGATACAGACCCTTAAAAGGTATGGAATCCAAGACACGCTTCAGCATGAGCCCAGTGGCAAGCAGGTTGCTCTCTGGGACAATCTAACTCTCATCCTTGTTGCTCAGACAGGGGTGAGATGAACTGCAAATCTGCTGTTCCCTAAATTGGTCTTGCTTCCTCTTTTTTAAAAATTTTTAATGTTTTTTTTAATTTTTTATTTTTGATAGAGAGAGAGAGAGCATGAGCAGGGGAGGGGTAGAGAGGGAGACACAGAATCCGAAACAGGCTCCAGGCTCTGAGCCGGCTGTCAGCAGAGCCCGACGCGGGGCTCGAATCACAAACCATGAGATCATGACCCGAGCCAAAGTCGGACGCACAGAGCCCGATGCGGGGCTCGAACCCACGAACCGTGAGATCATGACCTGAGCGGAAGTCGGACGCTTTACCGACTGAGCCATCCAGGCGCCCCAGGATTTTGCCTTAATCTAGTAAGAAAGGACTTTACCCAATATTCATCTACCATACTTTTATGCTTTTAGGTCTCCTCATTTAGGAACTACTTGTTTTTTTTATTTTTTTGTTTGTTTTGTTTTGTTTTTTGGACTTCATGCCCAGAATGGAGCCTAATATGGGGCTTGAACTCATGACCCCGAGATCAAGACCTGAGCTGAGATGAAGAGTTGAACTGAAGCACCCAGGTGCCCTCATTTAGGTACTACTTTAAAGAACCACTATATTGGAGGTTGGGTGTTTTGAAACTTCTACAATTCATTATTTGTAATGCAAAATGTATGAATATATGCCACAAAACAAGCCTCACCTTGTTTTTGTGACTTCCCATATTTTCTATTGCCCTATTTCTATTTTCTATTCCTCTATTTCTATTGATTCTATTGTATCAATTTATACCTCAGTGCAATAGTCTTTTAGAGTGACAAATGGCTACATATTAATAACTAAGATTTTGAAGGAGACACTGCACTCAAAATTTCTAAATCATTTCCTTTTTTAAAGGACCCAGTAAAGGGGACCTGTGTGGCTCAGTCAGTCAGTTAAGTGTCCCACTCTTGGTTTTAGCTCAGGTCATGATCTCACAGTTCGTGAGTTTAAGCCCCGTGTCGGGCTCTACGCTGACAGCATGGAGCCTGCTTCGGATCCTCCCTATCCCCGTCTCTCTCTCAAAAAATGAATAAATAAACTTAAAAAAAACTTTTTTAAGAACCCAATAAAATAAAGAGGCAAAATGTCCTCACTTGAGATGGAGAGCTCACAGATTTTATGTCAAAAGTGCTCAATTATTAACTTCATTTGAACCAGTAACAGAAGTTTCTTCTAATGAAACAAAATAGCCAGAGGGGATCTTAAATTTTTGTAAAATATCAACACTTGGACAGTAACAATGATAAATACCCTCACACTCTGGAAACAGAGTCAACCTGACTAAAAACACTTCTGGAGTACTATGGGAAATCTAAAACTGAGACTTCTCCTTTAACTGATTTTATGATCATCCGAGGCAAAGAACATTGTTCTTATGGGAAACGGAGATTATTAACTCCTTTCTATACATTTCCTATCCTTGGGAGTGCCTTATGTTATGATATGGAGAGTATCAAGTCTCACATGTGCTCACTGCCGGAAAGTGCAGGCACAAATGCTAGTTTTAAAGGCCCTCTCCTGAGATACTGTACAAACTCCAGCGGGTACAAATGTCCCTACATCCTCTCTTTGCAGCTGGTCAGGAGCCTCTGGCAGTACAAACTCATTACATTATAAGCAAAAACCATCCATTTCTGGGTGGCTCTAATTGGGAACACTTTAAACTGGGTCCAAGGCTCCTTCCTAGAATTCCAGCATCTACTTATGGGTCCTGGTCCTGTCATCTGTGGTTATGCTAATTCTAGTTTTTCTTCTCTAATGCAGTCTGCCAGAATCTCCAAGAAAAATACGACGTCTTCCACAAAGTCTTAAATATACCATTCCTGAAATCCTAACCATAATCGAAACATTCAGTGAGTGTACATACATCCGGGGGCTGCCCAGATCCCAGTACCTTTATCATTCTAGTGTGTGTTAGTCAATGCAAGAGGAACAACAGCCCTCAAAATGATCAAAACATGTTGTGTAATTAATAGAGACAGTGGAATAAACTATTTTAAATGAAAGAATTTAAATAAATTGCTGGGCTGAAAATAGAGAAAAATTTAATAGAAAGAATATTGGTCCTACAGCCAAGCTGACTTAACCTAAATTTTCAATTTGATACATTTGAGTTTGACCCTGGCCAAACTGCTTAATCTTTCTGTTTCTTGGTTTCTTAATTTTTAAAATAACTCTCCTTACACATCTTCCCACCCCTAACTTCTCCTGTGTTATATTTGACCAACTAAATCCCTGCTTGTCAATGCCACATACAGATTAAGTCACTAGTAGGTACCTCTTTTCAGAAAGTTGCTGAAACGCAACTATGCTAACAAAACACAAACTCCAAGAGCAAGATGAAGCAAATGCTGGACTCTCTAATAAATGAGGTTTACTAACACTTGTCCTCTCAAATCTAGTCCTAGGACCCCCCATTGGATATAAAATTTCTTTCTCATTGGGATCTATTTTCAAGTTTAGTGATAACCAAGCAATTCTGTATTTTCAATTACATGCTACAGTTACATTGGGATTAAAAATATGTCAGAATGTTTTAAATGGCAAGATTGAAAAACAGAATAAATGTATATCTAGACTGAACATAATTTGCTCCTGTTTCTCTGAGTTTGGAGACTTAGTAAAGAGAATGAGGAGAAAATATACAAAAGAATAAAAACAGTCATAGGAACATGTTTTGCCATTCCCTACTCCCATGAAGCCTTCATTCTAGTGAGGAAAAACAGACAATACGACCTGTCCAACTGATTCTATAATATTCGGATTGATACATTGTATGAAAATATGGCATAATAATAAAAAGCACAGACTGTGCAGCCAGACTGACAAGTTCAACTCCAGGCTTCACCACTTACCACCCATATGATCTTGCACTAACTAATCTCCCTATGCCATTTATTAAATGAGAATAATAATAATAGTATCTACTTTAGTTGTTGGGAGAATTTAATGAGTTTATGCAAGTGTAGCACACTCCTTTAGAATACAACTTTGCTATTCTTTTCATCAAAATGTGTGCCTCTTATGCCTCCCACTGCATAAACTGAATGCCACTTTCCCTGCTTCTGTGACTTGGCCAGGCTTTCCAAAGGCTGCTCCCAGCCAATGACTGAGCACAAGGGATAAAGGACTCCTAATTAATCTGAATGAAATTTTCTTGACATTGTGCTATAGTCTAAGACTCCTTTGGCACAGTCCTCTTTTTTTCTTTTCCTTTAATATAACAGTTTTCTTGAGACATAATTCACATAGTATGGAATTTGCCCACTTAAAGTATGCAGTTCAATGATTTTAGTATTTTCAGAGAGTTGGGCAACTACCACCACAATCAATTCTAGAACATTTCCATCACCCCCGAAAAGAAACCGCATACACATTAGCAATCATTCTCCATTTCCCCCCTAACCCCTCAACCCCAAGCAACCACTAATCTAGTTTGTCTTTGTATATTTGCCTATCTGAACATTTCCTATAAATTAAATTATACAATATGCTATCTTTTGTACCTGGCTTCTTTCACTTAGCATCCTGTTTCTGAGGCTCATCCATGGTGTAGATATGTATCAGTATTTCATTTCTTTTTATTGCCAAATAAGATCCCATTGTATGAATGTACCATATTTTATTTATCCATTCATCATTGAATAGACATTTAATACTCCTTTCTTTCCTGTCTTTCACAGAGGTATGACCTGTATCATGCTCTCAGATTTCCAGATTTCTCAGGCTCCCTCCCTTTTTCCCCTTACAGGCCTTTTCCCAGTAAGTCTCGTATGTTTAATTGTGGTCTTGGTGTATGTTTTTGGAGGGCCCAGACTAACACAAGTAGTGCTAAGAGTGACCCAACAACACAACAGCTAAGATAGGAATGTGGGACTGGCTCATTCACTGCCTGGTAGGTAAAGAGGACACTGTCCTAAGTGGACTATGAGGTATAGATAAACTCCAGCACTTGGTACTGGTTCAACTCCTACGTGACCTGGGAAAACTTCATGGGATAGAGGAGTGTCCTTGTGGGTACAATGTTTTAGGCATCTAAAAAATATGGGAGGAGCAATGCCTACAAAGGTAATCATGTTGGATGGCTACTGCTAGGTCGTACTGATACCCTACAGAGGGATAATGAGAAACTGAGGGCCATTAACAGTTTAAGGATACACGGGAGAGCCAGAGGGCCAACTTTAGTACCCTCATGTCCTGCAGTGGAAGAACAGACACAGCTGAGCAACAAACTAAAGAGATTTGGTAGTTAGATTTACAGAGCTCCGGAGACATTTAAATGCTCAGCGAAGCCAGGTCTGCTATCCTAGGGTCAGAACTCTAGTTGCGAAAACCTGAGACCCTGAAACATAGGACAGGATATCTGGATGGATGCCCAGAGAATGCTGGATCTGCAGACTACCCCCAACCCCATCCCAGGCCACCCTTAGAACCCTCACAGCTTAGAAAGGTGGCCAACTCTTGCCCTAATAAGAGCTAGAAACTCCTTTGTATTAGAAAATGCTACAACTGCCTTTCCCCCACGAGGACCTGCCCCTACCTCCTCCTCTCCTGGCTGCTAGCCCAATAACTAGGGTTGAATCCCAGGATTACTCAGCTGGGGAAGTAGCTAAAAAGAGGGAAGAGATTATAACCAAAAGAGATACAAGATTAGCTAGCAGCTATTGGCAGGAGCCTTGATGTGCCTTGAGTTTAAATTGTGAGAATGCTTAATCGAGGGGGCTTTGGTGTAAGACTAGATAAGCAGGATACTGTGGTTTGGGGGTCAGATTTTTAGAAAAGGGTCCCAGGGGACTGGGCAAACAAGCTGCTAGGATGCTGTGAGAGGCCTGGAAATGTGATAGCCAATGTTGAATGAAATAAAAACACCCTGATTGCCCTAGCAGAGGACACAGAAAAAGACTAAAAAGGCTTGGGGGAAGTGGGCATGCTGGAATGGATATATTGTGTCAAGCTAGAAAACACAGATTATTACTTTTCATGGGAGAGCCCAGAAGAAATACCATTCACCAAGGCCAAGCACAGGTGAGCGAGTCAGCATCACCAAGTTCAGGGGCAGCTCTCCTCTGCAGCCCAAGGATAATGTCACGGAGCTAGACCACTGACATCCACAGGGATGATGAGGTCTGAAGTAATAATAGCCAGATTGCAGAACTTAATTACTAGAAATCAAAAGGCTGCAGCTACTACAATATAAATAATGACTGGAAGGCAGAGAGACAGCTAAGGGAGGCTTGATATGGAGGGAGCTGTGGAGAATGTTGGCAGAACATGGCATCCCTAAGGGGGCAGAAGAGATGGGCAGACAACATAGGTACTGCTTAACCTCTACCATCAAAAAAGAGAGGTGAACAGAGGAGACTGAAGGTGGTCACCCCAAGAAAGGTCATATCTGTTCTGTTCCCATATCTGAGCCTATTTTCAGATCAGGAGCCTACTGACTACACAGATAGCCAGATTCGTAAGAAAAAGGACAGTGCTACTCAGAGGAGCAATAATTCTCCTAGTCCTTCCACAAAGGGATTGCTGACTGCAGACTTAACCAAGGAGTAGTCCCTATTGTAGCTGTTGTGCTGAATGACAGATCATAGCTGGAGCAGATTAATAAAACCTTGAGATGATTCTGGCAAAAGGGCTTCCCACTGGTCTGGTCAAAGCTTTGCTAGAACTGTGCTGCTATCTAGATGCTTCCTAGCCAACCCTAATTCCCTCCTACCTTCCTTCTTTCCTGCATAGGAGTTGCACATGTATCCCATGTGGTAGCCTCTAGCCTCCTCTGACTCCTCACTTGCTTGTTCCATTACAGAAGTTTTGGCAATAGATAGATCTCTTACACATCTAATGCTGCCTTAGCATCTGCTTCTCAGAGAAGGCTAACAGGGGACACTAGCAAACAAGACACAAGCAGAGAACTGTAAAAGGCCTATATATTGGGATTTGCTCTCTTATTGTTTCTGGAAGCCAGCCACCTTGTGAAAAATCATGGGCTAGCTTCCTGGTTGACCAGAGACATGCCCAGTCATCCCTGTAGCACCAGCTGACATCTAGCCAAGAACCAGACATGTGGGTGAGGCCATCCTAAACCACCCAGGTGTTAGTTACCTATAGATGCAATAGAGAACACAGGAGAAATCAGACTAGCCAGTTCAGACCAGAAGTATTGCCCAACTGACCTACAATAGAAGTTTGTTGTTTGAAGTTACGAAGTTTTAGGGTAGTTTGTTAGGCAGCAAAAGTTAACTCATATAAAGGATGTGAACAATGCCTGACAGATATTAAACATTGTATGTGTTGGGCATTATTATAAGTCAGATGATACTACTACGGAAGCATACCTTTTTAAAGAAGGTTGATTCATTCTCCCCTACCTCAGCATTCTACCAAATAATATCCATCATAAACTAGTCTTGAAATCCAATAATTAAAATTTCTTCAACTTGATCATATCTTATACTTTACATAATCATTATGCTCCTCCCTCGCCTTTCTGCATCTGCCTGTGAGAGCAAGAATTCTCCCTAGCCATGTCTCCTGATCCTTGCTCTGGTCGCTTGGGATCACTACTATCTCTAGGTAGTTGTAGTCTGGCTCCAGCCAGTTGCAACCATTCTTATATATATTCTTGGATACTGAGTAAGACGGCTCCAGCAGCCAATACTGAAGTGAGAGAAGTGAATGCTTAGAAACAGCTCATTCTTGGAGGACATGGAAGGGAGGATTGCGTTTAAGCTACTTTTCTTTATGTTACTAGATAAAAGCTCTTTCCCCACATTTGTGATCCTTTCTTTCAAGTAGGTCAGCCTTAGATTCTTTCTTTCCCAGGCACATCTGAACTCCAAGAACACCAGTGAGTCTCCAGGAACAGTATATGTTATACATCACATATTATGGTGCTTACAAGAGGAACAAACTTAATAAATACAGCAAATGAAACTCAGAACTTGAGCATGTTTCAAGGAAATAATATATTTCATAGTAAGTTGACAGTTTTCCAAGTTTCCAGCTTTTTTGAAAGAGATAATTATGCTCCAGCCAAGATGTTTTTCCCTTCCCTCATTCCTTCCTTCTCTCTCCTTCCCTTCCTTCCTTTGTTTAAAAGAGATAATTTAAAGTCAAAAGACAATACTATCTGTCAAAGGTTTCTGAAAAGTCTATTCATCGTGCCCCATAAAATAAAAGTGTGATAATGAAACTTTTAGAACCCACATTTACAGCATGAACCGCATTTACCAAGGACCTATTATACATACAACAGTGAGATACATAAATGAAAAGACCACATGGAATGTTCTCAAAGTGATTTGCGAGTTGCAAAAGGGACACACATACACAAGACCTCTTATTCTTTCATAAAACATTTGCTGCATCCACTACAAACCAGGCTTAGAAGGCATCAAAATGACAAGGATTTGGCCTCTGCCTTAATGGGGAAGCTTACAAGTGAGAGAGAGACAGGGACCGAGACAGAATGGGCAAGCACGAACATTTATGACCGGAGCTGAACTCTCCAGCAGGCCTCTCCAATCTTAGTCTAGGTTCACTGTTGCAACCACTGTGATTTCAGAAAACAGGTATGACTTAGCATTTATTTTCCAACTGTGTTTGGCAAAGAGCTAGCCAGCCTTCATTCATAACTGGACAGTGTTGCAATGACATGCCTGTTGGGTCATCTCAAGGCAGGTGACTGCAGTGTGGGCCTACCTAGGGCTCTGACGACCAGCTGGAAGCTGCGGCTGCAAGAGAAAGCTCAGCCACTGAGACGTGTGAGTCACAGGCTGCATATGACGCCACTGCTCTGGAATCTTCTGGCTCCCTATGTGCTTGCAACTTGAAATTCAAGGTGTTTACTTTAGTCTATAAAACAAACCCCTTATGGCAAAGCACAAGTTACCTTCACATTAATCTCCCTTCTTATAAACCCTAGCTGTAAGAGTGGGTACACCAGTTAGTCACTCTAGATTTATGCTTCAGAAGACTGGATGCAAAAAATGTTAAAGCCCTACAGAAAACCAAAGCTTTTAGAATTTGAAGAAAGCATAAAATGAAACTCTGGACTTTGAGATTCCATTTATAATCTTGAGACATCATATAGGACCATTTAAAGATGGGGATATTATCTGATTAGAACACTTAAATAGCTGATATATTTTACTGCCCTGACTTAAAGCAAAGTATCATTTTTACTGGGGAACAAATGAGGTAATGTAAAATCTCATATGATATTCTGTAGGTTTCTAAAGGAGGATATCACCTAAATTACCAAGAATGATTTAAGAAAAAAGTCCTTCCAGAAATTGCCTAACAGCAGGGTTTCCCAGAGGATGTTTTGTGTAACATCATTCTCTCCAGGGGTGAGGTGGGGGTGGGGGGCCAAGGAAGCCTGGGAAAATAGAGTTTATTTGCAAACTCTTGCCCTTGTCTTGCAAATTCACAATGCGCGTTAGTGTATTAAAAGCCAGCGTCTTTTAAATAGTCATCTTAGTGGCCAACAGACACATGAAACGATGTTCAGCATCCCTCCTCATCAGGGAAATACAAATCAAAACCACACTGAGATACGACCTCACGCCAGTCAGAGTGGCTAAAATGAGCAAATCAGAGAACTCTAGATGCTGGCGAGGATGTGGAGAAACGGGCACCCTCCTACACTGTTGGTGGGAATGTAAACTGGTACAGCCCCTCTGGAAAACAGTGTGGAGGTTCCTCAGGAAACTAACAATAGAACTCCCCTAGGACCCAGCAATAGCACTGCTAGGAATTTACCCAAGGGATACAGAAATGCTGAGGCATAGGAGCACATGTACCCCAATGTTCATAGCAGCACTCTCCACAATAGCTAAAACATGGAAAGAGCCTAAGTGTCCATCAACAGATGAATGGATCAAGAAGATGTGGTTTATCTATACCATGGAATACTCCATGGCAATGAGAAACAATGAAATCTGGCCATGTGTAGCAACATGGATGGACCTTGAGGGTGTTATGCTGAGCGAAATAAGTCAGGCAGAGAAGGACAAATATCATATGTTTGCACGTATAGGAGGATTAGGAGGAACTTGACGGAGGAACAAGGGGGAGAAGAAGGGCGGAAATGGTGGGGGAAAGGGAGAGAAGCAAACCATGAGAGACTCTTGAATGCTGACAAAAACTGAGGACTGATGGATGTGGGGGGAGGGGGAATGGGCATGGAGGAGGACACTTGTGGGGATGAGCACTGAGTGTTATGTGGAAACTAATTTGACAATAAACTATTAAAAAAATAAATAAATAAATAGTCATCTTAGAATAATTCAACTTCTTTAACATTTCTGATGCTTACTTGACTAAAGAACTTTTTTTTATTCAAACAGTCCTTACTAACACAGATAGAACCAACATTCTCTGGGCCTTAATTGGGGAAATACAGTATCTAGAGCAAGAGTTAGTAAACATTTTCTGGAAAAGGCCACACAGTAAATATTTTAGGCTTTGAGGACTACAGTCTCTGTTGTAACTCTTCATTTCTGCTGTTGTAGTGTAAAAGCAGCCACAGACAATATATAAACAAATAGATGAGGCTGTGTTCCAATAAAACTTTATTTACAAAAAGAAACGGCAGGCTGGATTTGACCCACAATTTGCTGACCTCTGATCTAGCGAGAACAAAATTCACTGTACATAAACTAAACACTTCCTTGTGATTCAATAATAATTTAACTTGTAATACTAATGGTGGTGGCAATAGCAACAATAATGACAGGAACACTTATTGAACGTGCTGCTACTTGGTTCAGTAAAATGTACATTTTTAATTCCATCCTTAAAACAAGCCTCCTGAGATACGCATACCCTGAGATGTATGTAACTACCTCACTTTACAAACAAGAAAACAGAGGCTTAGTAAAGTGACTTACTGAAAGACATATGACTAGTAAGTTGTCAGAGCAAAAATTCAAACCTTAATTCTTACTCTTCACTAAAACATCTCTTTTTATTCATATATTTTATATTTATGTATTTCTATGTAATATACATATGCATATATGTATGCTGCCCTGTTTTACCAGGCTTCTTTTGGGTTTGTATAGATTATTACAGTACCATTACTATAATGAATGAATTGTATGTCCTTATATCCCCACGAAAGGCAGTGAAAGGAGTTGGGGGGGAGGGTGGGTAGATAACATGAAGTAACTTTTCTCCTTCAAAAAACGTAACACATTTAAAAAAAAAACACTATTAGGGATTTGGGGGGGGATTGTATTGTATTACAAATTCCATCTAAGGCAGAAACTAGTAGTCTTTTATCCATAAAGGAGGAGCAAAACTTAGAAGCCAGTGATTTTTCACCCCCCTCTAGTTCCAGTCAATGAGTTCCGATACATGATAATAATAGCTAATATTTCCTGAGCATTTACTGTGGGCTAGATACTATTCTAAGTGTGTGCTGTGTATTAACCTCTTGAATCTTCTAATGGCCTTATGAGCTAAATGTTATCATTATCCCCACTTTCCAGAAGGACATGGCAGTACAGAAAGGTAAGGTCAGTTGCCCAAGTCAAGTGGCCACTAAGTGGGAGCCAAGATTTGAACCCAAGCACTGGCTCATGGCCTACACTCTTATCCACCACTATACACGTACAATCCCACAGTTCCTCTGACTTCAGTCTCCCTCTGCTCAGACCCCCTTTTGCAACTAAGATAGGGCTAGACTTTGTGCAGACCTTTGCTCTTTCCTTACGAGGCCAGTCCTCACCCCAAACACCAAAGAAATTTGAAAGTTGAAAAGTGGAGAAGTACAACAAGAGAGTGTAGGGGGGTAGGTGAGCACTACACAGGTTTCTGGAAACAAACAAAACCATTGTCCATGGCTAAACCCAATTCTAGGTCACTAGTTAATTCAATCCATAAACATAGGTTCTTTACTCAAGACGATCACACCAAGAGTCCTTGAAGCAATTAAAAACTTGGTAAATAACACAAGTTACAACTGGCAATGAGGAAATACTGCTAACCGCTGTGGATCTCCTTAGCTGCCCTTTGTATGATGTTACCTTTTCCCTCCATTTCACTCTTAAGTATGGGGTAAGAGGGGTGAGGATCTTCGACCATTTATATCACATCAGAAACACAAATGTGAACACAAGTGCAGCTTTCCATTCAGCTCTTTAACTGAAGAAGAACTTGAAAGCCACTGTGCCAACACCGGAAGCACAGTGCTGTGGAATGACCTGCCTAGACGGGAGGGAAAGCCCAGCGGTCCCCCCTTTGAAGTCCAGCTGCCTGAGATTCACTGGCAGGCAACCTTCAAAGAGAGCCGATGCTTCCTTCCCTCGGCCTGGCCGCCAAGCTTCCCGGGCAGCTGGGCACATTTAGCCACTCTCTGCCCAGCTGTCTGTGAACTCTGGCAGCCAGTTCAAGTAAGGGATAGAGAGGTGGCAGAGAAGGGAGGGTGAGGAAGAGGGAGTGGCGGGGGGAGGAGGGTGGCGGGCCCAGTGGCGCCAGGGCAAAGAAGATGCTGGGTTTCTTTGGAACCGACCTTATCAGTGTCAGTCAAAAGACCAAGCTTCCAGGAGCACATAATCCAACTCCACCACAAAGCAACCAGGGAGATTTCAAACTCCTTCAAAAGCTGAGTGACTCTCAAATGTACTCTTCTAAAGATGGTCCAGTTGCTGCAGAAAACAGTCCAATCTCTCCATAGGAATGTAGCGGACAAATCTAAGATCCAGCATCAAAAATGCACAGTCCTTTACTAATTTTGATTTTCCAGCAGCATGAGTTTATGCTTCTTGGGGACTTTTGGGGTTGTTTGCTGAGTTTGTTGTGGCAACCCTTCTGTTCCCCTGGCAGCCAATAGCCAAAGCACTTCTCTGTTTCTGCGCCTGTGCAGCAGATGCTTGGAGAAGACTGGCTCACTTAACATAAACTTACCAATGTGTTGTTATATTTATCCTCTGGAACAATATGCTTGGAATAGAGAATAGTGAGTGTTATCAGCTGCAGGTGCAAAAAAGGACGTTAGAACAGTTCTGTTAGTGACAACAAACGTCTAAAAGAAGTCCGACTAAGAACGAGGTCTTAAATTTGGTAAAGTGGGAGACTATGAAAGTGACTGACATAGAGGAGAATGGAAAGGAAGAACTGAAGAGTCACGAAGAGAAGAGTAAAACCATCAGATCTACATTTCAGATGGAGTTCTCTGGCAGCTATGGAGACAGTGAGGGAGATAGGAAGCCAGGAGAAAAATCATCATAAAACCATGAAACCTCTTCTCGAGTTTTGTACAGTTTGGTTAGGGAAAGAATGAATGGATGAGCCTGTAACAAGCACATGGTACAGGAATGAGGAAGAGACCAAGATATTCAGACAGACTATCATATTAAGTCACTAGCTACAAACCATCCTCCTCCCTGCTCTTCAGATCTCTTTAAAACTATATGACATAATAGCCAGTGTCAACTACAGTGATATCTAAAACATATCATCCAAAACTTATTATTTGGCTTTAAAAGTCGATTAAGCATCCGACTTTAGCTCAGGTCATGATGTCAGTTTGTGGGTTCGAGCCCCATATTGGGCTCTGTGCTAACAACTCAGAGCCTAGAGCCTGCTTCAGATTCTGTGTCTCCCTCTCTCTCTGCCCCTCCCCAACTCATGCTCAGTGTGTCTCTGTCTCTCAAAAATAAATAAATGTTTAAAAAACATTTTTTAAAGTATAACACCGGGCTTACAGAAGATGCACTAATTAATATTTGCTGAAATTAATCTAACTGTTCATTCATTCTACAAACACCTATGGAGCCCTTGCTCTGTTCAAGGCACTACCCCAGGTGTTGAAGATGAGTCACAGATTAGTAAAATGGCTCCTTACTCTCAAGGAGATTTGTCTAGAAAGAGAAGCAAACAAAAAACAAATATTTCAATTCATTGTGTAATAAATAATGGCAGTATACACATAATTATATGGTGAACTCACAGAATAATGGTCAACTCTGCCATGGTAGCAAAAGGGTGATAGGCTGGGAATGGAGTGAGAAACCAGGCAAAACCTGGTGACAATGCTTGACTGTGGTCTTTGAAGGATAAGTAGGAGATCACTAGGAGTACCAGGGAAAGTTATTCCACTGAAGGACTCATAATATAAAAGACTCAGAACTGTGAAATAGCAACTGCTTTTGGAACTATCGGTGGGAATCAAGAATAAAACCATATCACATAAGACTGGAGAGCTGGAGGTCAAATTATTGTTGCCCTCAGATATCTTTCTACAGAGTTTGAATTTGTACCCTATGGGTAATGTTGAGCCTCCGAAGGGTTTTAAGGAGACGTAATGTCGTATCCGTATTTTAAAAGATCACTCTGGGGCGCCTGCATGGCTCAGTCAGTTACATGTCCGACTTCAGCTCAGGGCATGATCTCACAGTTCGTAAGTTTGGGCCCTGCATCAGGCTCTCTACTATCAGTGCAGAGCCTGCTTGGAATTCTCTCTCTCCCTCTCTCTCTGTCCCTTCACTGCTCACTCTCTCTTGCTCAAAAATAAACATTAAAAAGGGTTTTTTTTTTCCTTAAAAAAGGGGAGAAAAAAGATCCCTCTGCAGTAGTGGGAAAGATAAACTGGAAAAGGAAAGACTAAGGGCAGAAAGATGAGTTAGGGGATCCAGGTGAGAGGAGGTGAGGGCTTGAAGCTGGGGAATGGAGGAGTACAACTGAGAACAATTTAAGTTATAGTCAGTCACTTTGGTATATGTAGTTTCAATGAATCCGTGACATAGCAAATATAGTGTACTTTGGGTAGATACCCGACAAAAGAGAAGGAAGATTTGGAAAAGGCTTTTGTTAAATCAAATAAATGAAAAGTAGGAGCTTGAACATACATTCTAGGAGCCAACAGGGATGAAAAGGATGAAAATACAGGAAAGGAAAAAACTGATGGAATGAGGTCTCATAGGAGGCAGGAATGGCCCGAGATCAAGCACACAGGTGGAAAGATTGGTGAGGAGCTGGAAGACAGACCTCTCCCATGGAGCTGCAAAGAAGGAGCCTAGGAGACAAGTAATCAACCCAGAGATATTTACATACATCATGGGGAAAAGTCTGACTGAGGTCCAGCCCACTGTCTTTACTTTTCCAGACAGAGAAGGGGAGATAACTGAGTAGAGGGTAGACCAGAGAAGAGCTCGGTAAGTTTGAAAGTACCCATTGAGGTGAAATGACAGATATAACTAGATAAGAAAAAGGAAAGGATTACTAAAGGCAAGGAGGGCTCAGAAGAAAAGGTATATCACGAATCTGGAATGATACCCATCTTCAAAACTGTGTGATTTATCAAACTGGACTTAGAGCCAGAGCAAAGCAGCAAAGAAACCACACTACTTGGGCCACGACAGAGGAAACAGAAAATAAAGCACAGTTTAAATCTTGGTAAGATGTATACCGCAGAGATCCAATGGTCTTCTGCTTTTTCTCCAAGAATTGTGCCCCACAGTTAACTTGTTTAAAAGTGCATTTTTGCCCCAAAAGTCAAAGTTGAGATCCATGTAATGTGACTTTTAACCTAGCTCAATTACAACAGAATGTTTTCTCTTCTTTAAATGTATACTTTGTTAGAAAAAATGCTTT
Organism: Crocuta crocuta; assembly: GCF_008692635.1. Taxonomy (NCBI): domain Eukaryota; kingdom Metazoa; phylum Chordata; class Mammalia; order Carnivora; family Hyaenidae; genus Crocuta; species Crocuta crocuta. Next base: position 4,229,112 of record NW_027529996.1, read on the forward strand.
CACAACAAATAAAAATGATAGTATCAATATTTTTCTTATACTGAGCACAGCATTATTTCAAAAAGCAAGAGTTCCAATTTCACTCAAGAAATCAACCAAAAGCAAATATGTTGAAATGTTAACCCCAATGTAATGGTATTTTGAGGTGGGCTTTTGGGAAGTAATTAGGTTCAGATGAGGTCATGAGGGGTAGGTCCCCACGATGGGATTAGTATCCTTATAAGAAGAGGAAAAGAGATCTGCTCAGTAGTCATAGTTCCCACACCTCCTCCCTTCCCTCACACAGGAGGACACAGCTATGAGAGGGCTGTCATCTGCAAAGTAGGAAAAAGGCTCTCACTAGGAACTGAATATGCCAGCACCTTGATCTTAGACTTTTCAATATCCAGTACAGTGAGAAATCAATGTCTGTTATTTAAGTCACCCAGTCATGGTATTTGTTATGGCAGCCGGAGCCAACTAAGACACAAAGTGTTTAGAGGAGAAATTTAGAGTTTAAGTATATATATTACAAAAGAAAAGAGGTCTCATGTAAAAGTTCTAAGCTTCCACTTTTAAAAAAATAAAAAAAAAAGATGAACAAATAAAAAGGAAGAAAATAATGAAGAGCAGAAATCAATAAAACAGAAAGCAAAAATAGAGAAAAAAATCGGGTGCCTGGGTGGCTCAGTCAGTTAAGCGTCCAACTTCGGTTCAGGTCATGATCTCACAGTTCATGGGTTCAAACCCCGCATCGCATCGGGCTCTGTGTTGGCGGCTAGCTCAGAGCCTGGAGCCTGCTTCAGATTCTGTGTCTCCCTCTCTCTCTGACCCTCCCCTGCTCACTCACTCTCTCTCTCTCTCTCTCTCTCTCTCTTTCTGAGAAATAAATAAAACATTTAAAAATTTTTTTTAAAATTTAAAAAATAGAAAAATATCAGTAATGAGAAACTGAAATAAAAACCATTTATAAGAGTATCAAAACAATGAAACTCAAATAGAAATCTACATCCAACTGTGACTTCTATGCCTAACAAAACAGAGAGGTTAATCAAAACACAAATGTCAAGGTTACTGCATTAATTGTATTAGGTCACAAACAGCTAAGAAGTATTAATAATTTGTTTTCTAACTATAGAAGCATTTACTTCAAAGTCTACATAATCTAAATATTTACCTTAAAATATATGTTACTGAGGATTTAGAACATAATTTTTTCCCCTAAAGAAATTAAAATAATATTCTACTTCTGAGTCATTTTCTAAGAACTGGCTGAAGGGAAAATGATGGAATGAAATGTGTACAGATCATTAAGACTCTTATTGACAGAAAATATGAGGGGCGCCTGGGTGGCTCAGTCGGTTGAGCATCCGACTCCAGCTCTCATGATCTCACAGCTCGTGAGTTCGAGTCCCGCATCGGGCTCTGTGCTGACAGCTCAGAGCCTGGAGCCTCTTTCTGATTCTGTGTCTCCCTCTCTCTCTGCCCTTCTCCCACTCACGGTTTTTCTCTCAAAAATAAGTAAAATCATTTAAAAATTTTTAAAAAAAGAAAATATGATTAGTATCAAAGAGAGTCTTCTAATATAGAGATCAGGAATTAATTAGCCCAAGTGCAGAAATGGGAAGACAAAAAAAAAAAAAGGAAACTAAAACATCAAATGTTTAATTTTGTCTTAAAACAAAAACTATGACTGGCAAATGGTCAAGACAGAGCAAGTTGCTAGCCTGTCACTCTTGTCAAAACCCTGAATTTGGGGCTATTTGTAGATTTCTATTTTACTCATTAACTCATTCACTAGTTCATCCAATCTCTAAACATTTATCGAGCACCTAAGCCCTTGTGAAGCAGGGGCTACAGGCATGCCGCTGTTTAGGGAACTCACAGTGGAGTGCGGAAGCAGAGCTCTAAGGGGTCTCATACAGGCAGACAGAGAGGAGTAAGTAACGAATTGTGTATAGGAGCAGGAATGCTTTGGCAGAGTTAATGACATTTATGGACAGTTTTGAATGATAACTAGGAGGTCACCAGGCAGAGAAAAAGGCAAGGTATATAGCAGGTAGATGAAACATTATTTTCTAAGGCAAAGAGTTGGAGAGGTATGGTACGTTTAGAGACGACAAGCAATTGTAGCCTAATATTCATGCTGCACCTTCTAACCATCACAGAGGATTAGAGAGGTGGTTCTATTTTAATTTCCACTGCAAAGGTATCATCTGTGAATATAGAGATCTTATTTAACTAGCATGTTCAATATTTTATGGGGAAATAAGGACATATGTATCTAAGTATTTTCCATTTTCATTGTAAGACAGAGATAGTATGGGAGCATTAATCTATACATTAACAGAGAGTCTTATCTTTGGTTAATTAAAAATAATGCATCACCTAAACAATAAAAAGTTAACAAATTTAGGCTTCCTGTCATTTCTGTACATGGTTTTTAGTCCTAATTCTTCTTTGAAAAGTTATCACTTGGGTATAAACATATTCATTATGTAATGAGAAGTCAGTGTGTAACACAATGAATGTGTGTGTGCCACAGTATATGTGAGAGGTGGTGTCAGAGTAAAAATGGGCAGTAATTTATAGAGAAAATAAAACAAAGTATTACCCTTTTAAATTTGGATTTGAAGACACCATAGTTTCAATGGAAGACAAACCAGACAGTTGCTGATCCTCCAACTGACACTCAATTGGCTGCTCAACTCATATGATCAATTACGGAGTTCTATTAAGCCCCCTGGGGAGTAAGATAACTATGACAGGGTCCTGGAATTCCCCTGCCTCCCAATCTTTCAAGGAGACAAAAATGTATACAACTATGAATAACAAAGAATGAAACCACTTTTATGGTTTCAAGATAAAATAATCACTATCAAATACCTTAAAATTTTTTATTTTTAAAGTTTATTTATTTATTTTGAGAGAGAGAGACAGAGTCAGAGAGAGAGAGAACACAAGCAAGGGAGGGGCAGACAGAGGGAGAAAAAGGCTCAGCGCAGAGCCTGATGTAGGGCTGGATCTCAGGAACCATGAGATCATGATCTGAGTCAGAATCAAGAGTTGGACACTTAACCAACTGAGCCACCCAGACACCCCTAAAATACCACTTATTAAAGCACTTGTTATGTGTTATTCACAGGGTAAGCTCTTATTTATTTTATTTAATTTTCATTAAAAAAAACATTTTATAGATGAAGAAATAGTTATATGCTTAATTAGAGCCAGGATTTAAATCTAAAAAGTCTGAGTCTAGAGCTTGACCTCTTATCTATTCCTGATATAAAGTATTTTGGGAAAGTAAAGAAAGGGACAGTTATTCCTCACCGAGCATACTGGTTAAGGTTTCACAGACACATCTGAACTGGGGATTGAAGGGAGAGTGGTTTTCCATGGCCAGAGGAAGTGGGGAGGAGGTGTTAGGGCTAAGGAAAGTGCCTAGTCGAAGGCATGGAGCAGGTTTAAAAGTACATGGCATGTTCTGGAAACACTGTATAGTTAGAATACAGAAATGTAGACAGTAAGGCAGAGAACACATAATGGGTTCAGATTATCAAAGCCCTTAATGGCAGGGTACGGTTTGCACAACCTACCAGATGGCCCTGCTGCAATGGCCCAGGTTACGGGATTTGGACTCCGGTAAATATCTTGTCCCCAGGGCCACATTAGCAGATTGATTCTCAGCCTTTCTCACTATCATGCCAATTGTACTGCCAGAACTGCCTAATCAGTTCAAGGAATGAAGTAGAGGGATCTACCCAGAGATAAAAAGACTTTCTCTCTCCCCTTTCAAAGCTAAGGATAAATAGCCAGTTAACTCCTTTAACACTTTGCCCCTATAAAAACAAAGCACATTCTGTTGATTGATGTTCTGAAAGCCCTCAAGGAAGTTCTGTTGAAGGAAGTGTTGCTGTTTCCGGACAGTATAAAAAAAAAGGAGTGGGTGGCTGAGTAGTGGAGGGAGTTACAAAGGACAGTGTCTTTTCCTCCTCAAAATAAGGAGCAAAGCATAAGAGAAAGTATGTGAGATAACAAATTACATGCGAGGTTTTATCCCTCATGTCTGCTCTCCCCTCCATACCTACTACCCAAGAGCTCATGAATGTACTTCAATAGCTACCCACCATGCAAATGATCCCCAAATTTCAATCTCACTATGTTCTATAACTTTCTCTCAAGCAAAGCCTTTTATGTGTAATGATACTGGATATTTCCACTTAGATGTATTATTATCTCCTCCGATCAATACTCCTAGAACTGAACTCATACACTTTTACCCCAAACCCGTTCCCAGTCTTGACTTTTTTATTTTAATCAACGTTTTATACTTTTTTCAGTCACTAAACTTCATCTTTGATCCTTACCAAGTATCCCTTGATATAATACATTTCTCACATCAATGCCATCTATCACATCCAATTCCTCCTTTTAATTTTTTTTTTTGTTTATTTATTTTGAGAGTGAGCGAGCATGAGCAAACCAGAAGCAGGTTCTGCTCACTGTTAGCATGGAGCCCTGTGAGGGGCTTGACCTCATGAACCACAAGATCATGACCTGAGCCAAAATTAACAGTGCCCTTTACCTGATTGAGCCACTCGGGTGCTTCCTTTTAGTAACCACTAAAATGGCTAACACCTTCTGAGTGTTCTAATAAATACTGACAATGATATAATAAATAATATCAGGCTAAATGAATACTAACTTCACAGTTTACAAAGCACATCTACTTGTACTATCACATTTCTTGATCATAACCACCCAGTGAGACAATTAAGAAAGATATTTTTATTATATCAACTATCCAGATGTGGAAAGCACACAAGATCAGAAAGGTTAATGAACCTGCTCAAGATCACAAGTCCCACTTCCCATCATGCTTTCATGCTTCATTCCAATTATTATAATAACTCAAAGTAAGAAAGGATCGTTCTCTCATCCCAACCATCTTGTATACCCCCAACAAATTAATCATTCTAATGAAACATTTTGTTCATCATGTTACTTCCATATGCACAGAACTTAGAAATTGACACTAAAAAATAAGAAAGAAAATAAGTAGGTAAATAGGTAACAAAGTAAATATGTGAATGAGTGAGTGTATGAATGAACGAATGTCTAAAACCAAGCACAATGATGTTCATGGTTTTCCATGATCTGTACCCAACCTAACTTCCTGGTCTTACTTTCTACTGCTCCTGATGACAATCCTTTGATAAACTCAAATTGTCACTACCACTTAGCAAGACTTCCATTTTCAACTTTACATTGTTGCTTAAGCTGTTCTTTATCTAGAGAGCCTGCCTCTCTCCTCTCTGGTTACCCTGAAATTAATCTGTATGTCTTAATGCAGGCACCTTTTGCTACATGAGCTTTTTTATAATGCACACACAAGAACCCTTTTTAAAATATCTTTTTAAAAGTTTGATTTAATTTTTATAAAGTTGGGTACAAGAATATGCTTTTAGGGAGCCTATCACTGAAAATTTATTGTTTAGTTTATATCATATCTTTGTTTTTAATTTTTTAAGCTTTTTATTTGTTTATTTTTGAGAGAGAGAGAGAGAGAGAGAGAGAGAGAGGAGACAGAGAATCCAAAGCAGGCTTCAGGCTCTAAGCTGTCATCACAGAGCCCGACACGGGGCTCAAACCCACAAGCCGTGAGATCATGACCTGAGCTGAATTTGGATGCTTAACCAAATGAGCCACCCTGGCACCCTTCATATCTAAATGATTTTTAAAGATCATTTCAAAAATCATTTAGAGGCTACTGACAATGTTAATAATGAAAAACAAATCAATGTCTTAAAAATAAAATTCAAAAGGATCAATGCAATTTACAAGAGATAAAAATTTTTTAAATGGCAGGGAAAATCCTTGCTCCAAATTACCATTTTTATATATGAAATAAAATCTTCATATTTGAAAATTCCAATCACTTTTCCTTTCATAAAAAAGACACATGCATTTTAGCTATAATTCAAAACCCTTTGAATAATGAACTACAAAGAAGTAGGAAGTACTTGACTTTACAATGTTGCTTTGATCAAAGCCAAAGAAATATATCAAACCACTATCTTTTCATAAACTCTAGACAACAAATAATGGGTAAAGAGTCTCAAACATGTTTGTTGTTTAATTTTTTAGTTTATTTGTTTACTTTATAATTACTTCTGACAGAAGAAAAACTATCTTTCTCTGGAAAATATTATTTTCTTTTCAAAAGTTATTAACTAGTTGAAATCAATATTGGGATTAAGCACTGTGGTTTCTAAATTATGGCATCACACTTTACAGTGGAGTGGCTTCATAAATTTAGATAAAAACAGAAGGAAATTCAGCATGCCTGAGAGACACGGTCTTTCAGGAATTGAACCCAAGGGTTCTTCATACACAGCAGAAACTTTCAACACCTTAACTGAGCAAGTAAAGGAAGGAAAGATACTGAAGAATAGTATTTATTAGGTACATCCTCTCAAAATAAACATTTTTCAGTTGATCTTTCTTATATTTACTGATGAGCTTTTTTTTTTTTTTAAATATGGGGGACGTTTCTTGATGGGGAGAAAATTGAAACATTAATTTGTCTCAAAATAACTATTTTTTAAAATATATTTGAAACTTCCCTTTTATATATGTTTCAGTCTGTCAGTAATATTTTTTGAATGCCTCCTTGGACTAAGGCACTCAAAGCTAAAATATAATATATTCTTCAAGAGAAAACTATTGGTATTTAGCATTTCATGTCACACAATGAATATGTAAACATTTGGATACAGTTGATGTAGGACAGTGTAAATGAGGAGAAATGTCCAAAAAAGTTCAAGAGTATCACAAGACACAACACAGAATAAAAGACATTACATTTATTCTACTGATCAGCAATGTTTTTTAAATTAATTTCTGTTTTTTTCTAAATTTGTTTTAACATGGGATATAGTTTAGTAAGACTCGAAATATCACAGACAATCAAAAAGCAGTGCTATTGTTTTTCTTTTAGAAACTATAAGTCATATAGAAGAGCAAACATCAGCTCTGGTTTCAGACCTCATGAAAGATTTTACAAACTTCAACCAGGCAGCCTTTTGCTAGATGTATCTGGTAATAGTCTGTATGGTATCACAATAGTCACATATTATATAAAACTCATTGGTAAAGACCCCACCTATTTCACAGTCTTTTCTGAAATTGTTCAGAAGCAACAACCACAGAAAAAAGTTCTAGTCTTTCTATAAGGAATGATAGAAAGGAAATTATTTCTCATCTTGTCTTTTCAATTGGGTGAAGGTTAAAACATTTTAGAAAATCCAAAAATTATTTCCCAAAATGCCCAAGGAAATCAAAAAAATTTGAAGCCTTACAATGTTGTTGAAAGTGTAAGGTTCATTTCCTGAAGAACAGTTTTACTTCTCATCTAATCCCACATTTGGTAGATGTAAGAGCTATCATTACAGATTCAAAATACTTCTGAGTTTACTAATTTTTTAACAAACAGGGTTTCATTCTCTTTAGGAAAACATGTAGCTTACTTATTGCTCACCAAAAAACAAACAAAACATTAAAAAGGCTTATGTATAATTCTAGTCAGTTTTGAATTGTTTTCATACCTTGAAATGGATCATAATCTTATGAAGATAATGGACTGAACTATAGTACTTATACAATAAATATTAGTTGAACTGCATATGCTGGGTCATTTTCTCTATTTATGAACATCTGATAAAATTAGAAGCTGGTATAAGAAACTGAAGACAAAATATCATCTACAGTATTATTTTTTATTGATCTCTCTCTTTATGCTTTTCTTTTTCCTCTGTCATTCTTTCTTTGTATTCCTTAGATAAGCGGAAAATGCCTTCTCACTGTCAGTCCATTGTGAGTCAGTATAAAATGCATTTTCACTGTGTATTCCTAGGCATTGTGCCTCCAACAGGGTTCTCCTTTCTGATTCTAATTATACTTCCCCACATATACCATGAATACCTGGTATATGTCTTATCTGGACAGTTTCATGCTGAAAATATTCTCTTTTAGACCATCTTAAATGGCACCCTTAGGGGCACCTGGGTGGTTCAGTTGGTTAAGCATCTGACTTCAGCTCACATCATGATCTCACAGTTCGTGGGTTCGAGCCCCACGTCGGGCTCTGTGCTGACAGCCAGCTCAGAACCTGGAGCCTGTTTCAGATTCTGTGTCTCCCTCTCTCTCTGACCCTCCCCTGCTCATACTCTCTCTCTCTCAGAAATAAATAAAACATTAAAAATTTTAAAAATTAAATAAATGGCACCCCTTAAATACTGATATAGGATTATAATCTACATGTTCATTTTCAATAGTCTCCAGGCTCCCATTTTAAATCATGGTAACAGAAATCAAGATTATAATGTCAGATACAAATAATAATAAGACAAAGAATAAAATTCTTATTTTCTAAATGTAAAGAATTAATAATTAACTATTATTTTCTGTAAAAAAAAAGAACAAAATGTTAGAAGAAAAAAAAGAACTGTACTAAGCATTTGGGAGGAAAAATGAGTGTTAGTATAAAGAAGAACAGAAGAGTGGACTAGGTAATACTGGGGGGAGGGAGTAACAATGGGCTAGAACTAAAACAATGAAATAAATCATCATCAGTTCCCTGATCTTGAAACAAATATCTCCTAACTCTACATAACTGTAGGCAGTTCACACAAATAAAGAAATCTCTACTCTAAAAGTAAACGGGTACCAAACTTTTAGCAAACACCCTTTCAAAACTCTAACAGGTATATTTAAAACAAATATTATATTAACATCTACTGGGGCACCTGGGTGGCTTAGTCGGTTAAGCGTCCGACTTTCACTTAGGTCATGATCTCGCAGTTCGTGGGTTCGAGCCCCGCGTCGGGCTCTGTGCTGACTGCCAGCTCAGAGCCTGGAACCTATTTCAGAGTCTGTATCTCCCTCTCTCTCTGACCCTCCCCTGCTCACACTGTCTCTCTCTCTCTCTCCTAGAAATAAATTAAAAAAAAAAAACCATCTACTAGATTAGAACATTTAAAGTAACCTTTAGAGGCACCTGGGTGGCTCAGTCAGTTAAGTGGCCGACTTCGGCTCAGGTCATGATCTCGCGGTTCCTGAGTCTGAACCCCGCATCTGGATCTTGCTTCAGACTCTGTGTCTCCTTCTCTCTCTGCCCTTCCCCTGCTCACGCTCTGTCTCTCAAAACTAAATAAACATTAACAAAAATTTTAAAAAATAAAGTAACCTTTAATTACACTTCCACCCCCATCAACCTTCTCTGGCCATAGAATAAGCTTTTCTAAAATAGTTGACATCTAAAATAGTTTATGCTACTATAGAACAACAAAAATCGGTTTGCAAAAACATGTTTCAGTGATGAGTACCTATAGGAGAGAAGTTAGCCTGGTGTTTACATGTAAATGGAACTAGGCAGTACAGGGCAGGAGAGTCTGGAGGAGAAATTCTAAGTATTAGAAAGTGTGCTCTGAATCAGAGAAATAAAAGAGGAAAGGCTAAAGGTCATGTTCTTCAGTGGTTTGTGGTGGTGTAGAACTAAGGAAAAATAGTTCAAAAGACCCACAGCAATTTTGTTGTAATGAATAGAGTATTGGGAAACAAGTGAATTGTCAATTATGCTAACTCTGTGAAGCAGGCTATAATTAGGGTACAGCCTGCAAGCACTCTCTTATTCTACTGTCATCCTCTGGTTAATGAAAGGTAACTCTTGAGAGAATTTTGAGGATGCTACCCCTATACCTCATTTTATTCAAGTGAGCATGCTCTTCTATACTTTCAAACTGCCTCATATTTCTAGCTTAAATCAATGACTGAAGAAAAGTTCCAGTTCTTCAAGGGGACAGAATAGAAAAGTACAAATTTGTTTCTTTAATTTTCTCCTTTAAATGACTGGTGATTTTTCATTTCATATGGGATTTCAAATTCAGAAGGACACTTTAAAATTTACTGTAGTCAAGAATAAGTGCTGCTTTAAGATCAAAAGGTAAGCTAATACAGAGAGCAAGTTATCTGTTCAGAGTTTAAACCCAAAGTGTGACCTACTTTTAAGACTTTATAGCCTAGAGGAGAAAGTCTTTAGATCTAAATGTCAGCATGTTCTTTTAAAATTATTATTGTGATTATTTTTAACTCCATCATTCTCTCAATGAAAAAACCCACACAATACAGTCTATTTATCAAAGACTGGTGAATATCACATCAGAAAGGCAAAGGCACAGCTATAGAAGAATTATCATGGAACAGGATATTACATGGAAATGTATCAGCCCTGGCAGCTACTATCAGGAATGTTCGCTCCATATTCTAAATAGCATTAACAATGAAAGTAACAGGGTTTTCAGGGTTAGATATATGGAACAGGAAGACATCTGAAAAATTCTTTTTCCTGATAAGTAAAGACAACTCAGTGAAATACTTGTTTTTTTCAAGGGCATGCCATTACAATCATGATAACTCTCTGTAAACATTCTATAAATAGGAAGAAAAATTAATTATAGATTTTGGAGAAGTAAAAGAATCAATGACACATGCAAATGTCCATGGGGATGCAAAGACAACCATGATACAGTGGCTCAAAGCAGTGCCTTTAAAGTCAGAAGACCTAAGTCTCTTGGCTTTAATATTTCTAACTGTATACAACAGGAAAGTTATTTAGCTTCTTTAAGCCTTAGTTTTCTCATCTGTAAAATGAGAAAACAGCACCAATTCTAGTGAGTTGTGCTGAGAATTAAATGCAATAATAAATGTGAAGTACTCACACACACTTCTGGTACCCAGAAAATGATTAACAATGGCTATTATATCAGCTTTTATATAATAGGCAATTGGAAAGTAGATGAATATTGAGAAAGAGATGAAATATTATTAATTCAAAGAATACGCTAACCAGAAGTCAAGAGTATATTTGAAATCAAAGAAGCAAACCACGTCATCATCATGATCACCATCGAAGAGTATGGTAGAACCCAAGCCAAAGAGTCACTGCCCTCAGGGAGCTTACAATCCAAAACAGATGGCACTGGCATCAACTAAAATGTAAAAGGCCAGTGCTACTGACAAAGAACTGTACAACAAACCCAGACCAGAAAAAGCTTAACAGCCAAGAAAATGGAGAAATTAAGACTAACAACATTAATGAATAAATAAGGTCCAAAGATTAACATTCCTGGATTCACAAATGAGGCAGGAAAAGTATTTAGAGAGTAATTTTTTTAACTTCTTCCTGTCTCACTAGCAGCTCCAATGAGCATTCTGGCTTTCCTTTAATAGGCTGCTAACTGACTACAATAAAGCTTTGAGGAAAGTTCTGATGAGCTTTCAGAGTTGGATAATGATGTCCATATCCACTGGGAAAGAATCGCCGTCACAATGTTTAAAATCACTGAGCCTTAATCACATGAGCAGAAAGTGTGAAGTTGTAAGGAAGTTTTTTTCAGGTTTTTTCCATCATATCGGTATGATAATTCTTTAAGGAAAACTTACCCCAATAGGCAACTAGGGAAAGAATTTCAAAGGCTCAACACAATGATACTGTTGTTCATTATTTAAATGAATAACTCTCGGGGGTTGTTTTTATGTTCTCCATTTCTTTTAAACGTTCTAACTTAACTCATCTCTTAGGCAGCCAGTGAATAGCTTAATTTTGCTGATCTGGCTTATAAAAATCCATTTAATTAAGTTAGGTACATTTTTTTTCTTTTAAGCACTATGTATATAAAATTTTCTAGAAATATTTAAAGATACTCTAAAAGTAACAAATTCATTTCCTTCTAAAATTGGGATGGCAGTTACCACTTTCCCTTATAAGCAAAACAGCTAAAAAATAAAAGTTCAGAAGCTGTATAGATTCCAAAAACTGTCAAACACAGAATTGATTCAGTAACTTTGTCAATTCACAAAATCTGATATCAGATCTGAGCATCAGTGTGAACTTTTTTCTATAAGACTCACAGTACAGAGGTTTGCAAAGAGAAAATGACTACAGACAATACATTTAAGGACGTGACATAGAAAAATCAATCAGAAAAAGAAACAAAAATAAATTTCTGAGCTGAAATGAGTATCAAAATGATGGTAGTTAGCAATAGCTAATATAATACACATACACACACCCATGTACACTCATTAAGTCCTCCTAATGGTGGGGGAGGGAAGTTGGCTGTTATTATCCCCATTTTATAAGTGGAGAAACTGTTCAGATAATGAGTGGCAGACCTTGGATTTGAATCTAGGCATATCTCCAAAGACTACACTGTTAACCATTACACTATAATAACTCTCAAATTCAACTTCTAATACATGTAAAAGCATGTTAAGTCTTGAAGTGCTGAAATATACATGCCTCAGAACAGCTCTTACAATATAAACTCATTTTAGTGTCCTAATAGACAAGATGAGAAAGATAGAGGCAGTTTAAAGTTCCAGATAGCTCTCTATTAATCACAGGGAAAAGTTATTAAATCCATTAAAATCATATGCTAAAGGACTTTATCTATATTTTGGCTAACATCTAAACATTAGTAGATCTATACATTATCAGTTAGAGTTCTCAACTGTACACAAAAATAAATTTACTGAAATAATAGAAAATCATCCTACAATGTCTGGAAGACTATAGAACCATGCTCATAAAATGTGTGGGAACAAGACAGGTTTGGCACAGCCAGCATGCCAGCCAGATTCAGGACCCAGAGCAAGTCTAGAAGACTTGCCAGTTTAGAATGTTGGATGTGACATCATCAGCATCATTGCTACCCCTGAAAATTATTGCCTCTACTCCTGCCCTCACACCAGAATGAATTCTCCCGTCTCTAGGTTCCTGAATCAAAGTCCAGAGTGGGTGAATTTGATTTATTGTAGAAACACAAACAAGGCTGAGAAAGCCAGCATTTGGCATTTTTGGCTTTTGGTGGGAGAGCTGTGCTCTACTTCCCACTAAAACTCATGTGATCCACAACTCATTTAATGGCATCAGGAGACAGGAGGGTCCCCCAGAGGGCCACACTCAAAGATAAGTCAGTAATATGCACATACACTTCTTGAACATATTCTTACTTTAACTTTATGAATCCTCAGGGATGTCAAAGACCCAAAATTTACCTTTCCACTTATTAAATAGAACTTCCTGCTGTTCTAAAATTACCTCTTCCAAAATTTTCAAAACCTAATAACCTTGGCACTTTGAGACTTAGGATACAGGGAAAGGAATTGTTTTGTAAGTGGACTTGATCTTGCCGTGTTGACACCAAAGCTGTTTCAAAATCATTTTTAAGATTAAAATACAAGTTTTAGTTTATTATTTTAAAAAAATTCTAATTTACAGAAAAATAACAAAAATATTATAAGGAGTTCCCACATGCCTTTTACCCAGTTTCCCTTAATATTAACATCTAAAATAACCATAGTACAATTATTTAAAAAAGCAAGAAACTGGGGTGGCTGGGTGGCTCAATTGGTTAAGTGTCTGACTCTTGGTTTCGGTTCAGGTCATGATCTCATGGTTCATGAGTTCAAGCCCCACACTGGGTTCTGGGCTGACAGCACAAGGCCTGCTTGGGATTCTCTGTCCCTCTCTCTCTCTGCCCCTCCTTGACTCGTTCTCTCTCTCTCTGTCAAAATAAATAAAACTTACAATAAAACTTTTTATAAAAAATAAAAAGCAAGAAATTAACACAGACAGAATACTATGAATTCATCTACAGACCTTATTTCAATTTCACCAGTTTTCCCACTGTATCTTTTTTCTGGTCCAGACAGACCCAGGCCCCCACATTGCATTTAGCTGTCATGTCCTCTTAGGCTCCTCCAATCTATGACAGTTTATTTTGATTCTTGTGAAGAATGCTGAACAGTTACTTTACAGACTATCCTTCAATTTAGATTTGTCTGAGGTTTTCTCATTATTAGAATGAAGTTATAAATTTTTAGCAGGAACACAAAAGCAGTGTACCTTCTCATGCATCAATCATATCAGGAGTTATATATGTCAATGTTATTACAGGTACTGTTATCTTTAAACACTTGGTTAAGGTGGTGCCTGCCAGATTCCAGTATCAAGTTACTATTTTTCTCTCTGTAGTTGTGATAAGTTTCTTGCCAAAAAATACCTTAAAACTATGCAAATATCCTTAAGACTGTGTAAAAACCTTTGCCTATTAATTTTAGCATCCATCAATAATTCTTGCTTGTAGTAATTACTACTGTGATGTTTCCTTCATACTGATTTTTCTATCATTCCTTCTACATTTATTAATTGGAATTCTATTGTAAGAAAGTGATATTATGTGTGTATATGTACATGTATATATGTGTGTGTATATGTGTATATATAATTTATGTTTATATATGTACATATATGTATGTATACATATGTGTATATACGTGTATATATACAGTTTATATAGAGATATTGTGTGTATATGTGTGTGTATATATATACACACACACACACACACACACACACACACACACACACACACACACATACTTTCACACATATAACTAAGGGCTATAATTCATAGGCTTGCCCAGATTTGGCTATTAGTAGCTCCTTCAGGTCCTTCTGAAATGCCTCCATCATTTTTTCAAATATGCCTTAAGCAAATTATCCCAACCTTATTAATATCATTGAGAAAATATATTTTAGAATGAGTGTCATTAGGTTAATTTAATTAATTTATCAACGTTCTTTAGAGCACAAACTATTTTACTGAACTTATTTTTACTGAATTTTAATAAATTTTACTGAAATTATTCTCATTGAGATTATTTTTCCATTTAACTGCTATAACAAAGGATTTAATTTATCTAGTCTTTAAAACACACTGGATTTGATACACAGTTCTATCAAATCTAATTCTATGAAGTCAAATATTACAGATGTAGATTTTGTGATGAATTTTTACAACTGGAGATGGAGTTTTAAAGGTCCTTAAGCCTAGGGACTCCTCGATGGCTCAGGCGGTTAAACATCCAACTCTTGATTTCAGCTCAGGTCATGATCTTATAGTTCATGAGATTAAGCCCCACCTTGGGCTCTGCACTGAGCCTGCTTAGGATTCTCTCTCCCTCTCTCTCTGCCTCCCCCCTCACTAATGCACACTCTCAATCATGCACACTCTCTCACTCATGCACTCTCTCTCAAAATAAATAAGTAAACATTTAAAAATAAATAAAAGTCCTCTAGCCTAACCTATTCATTTTATGATAAGGAGACCAAGGCACTGGAGGGGTTGAGCGGTTTACTTTAAACAGCTTGTTTTGAAACAAGCCCCAGTACAGTAGCCTTCCTCTGCTCTACAGCAGAGTGTTCTTTCCTACCCCTATCAAAATTAGTGCACAGGGATGGAGGGGCAGCAACTGGGTGGGTCAGTTGGTTGAGCATCTGACTTCGAGTCCAGTCATGATCTCACAGTTCATGAGTTTGAGCCTGGCATCGGGCTCTGTGCTGACAGCTCAGAGCCTGGAGCCTCCAGATTCTGTGTCTCCCCTCTCTCTGCCCCTCCCCTGCTCACTCTCTTTCTCTCTCAAAAATAAATAAAATTTTAAAAATGTTTTTAATTAAAAAAAATTAAAACATTTAGTGCACAGGGACACTGAGAAAATTCATCTCTTATAAGATTCATTGTGCCATCTCTCTCAAGTATATGCATCCAGAAGGGATTTTGATTCCAAGCTGAATAAGACAGGGAGGGAGTTGGGAAGGCTCATACTTAAACACAAGACAGAGATCCCAAGCAAAGTGGTGTACAGGTACAGAAGGCATAGGGTCAAGGCATGGAAATCAGCAGAAACGAAGAAATCAGCCTAGGAGACCATGGAGGAAAGAATCTGATCTCAGTGAGGTTTCAGAAATAGAAGTCCAGGGGCGCCTGGGTGGCTTAGTCGGTTAAGCGTCCGACTTTCGCTTAGGNGTAATGGAAGTCCAGCTGTAAGCCAAAAACTTAGGGTACTTTTCAGTCAAAACCAGGGCAAGACAGTAATGGGCTTGGATACAAGCCCCAAGAATTAGTGAATTAATTCTCTCATTTATTCCACTGAGTTGGATATGGAATTGAGGATTCTGTCATTTAACACATCCCAAACTGAATTCTTTATAAGTATTCTCTTCTTCCTCTACTTCCTCAGACAAACACCCCTGCCTTGATGGGTGGCATGGGTTCTAGCTACTCAGCCTGGTCAGTCACTCATCCTTCATTCCTCATATGCAAACATTTACCAACGTTATATGTCTGTCCTATATCCTAAATATCTCTCTAATTCACTTCTCTGGATTGATCACCATTCTCGCCTCTCACTGGGCTGGACTCAGCTGGCACCTCTTAACTGACCCCCTTGCCTCCTGGTTTAATTTCCTCCGATTTATCTATCACATAGACAATAAAGTGATTCTTCAAAAACAGGTCTCATGGGGCACCTGATTGGCTCAGGCAGTTGAGCATCCAACTTTGACTTAGGTCATGATCTCACAGTTAATGAGTTCAAGCCCCCAAGCCCCACATCAGGCTCTGTGCTGATAGCTCAAAGCCTGGAGCCTGCTTCCAATTCTGTGTCTCCCTCTGTCTCTATCCCTCCCCTGCTGTGTGCGCTCTTTCTCTCTCTCTCTCAAAAATAAATGAACATTAAAAAAAAATCTGATCATGCATCTCTCTTACATACAGCCATTTACTGAAAGAGGGAAAAAAAAGGACCTCCCTCTCAACCTCACTCCAGCCCAATGCCACCAGGAGGGGCGTGGCAAATCACTGTTTGGGGTGAAGACAGGTATTTGTTTGAAAAAGCGTATTTGGGACACCTGGGTGGCTCAGTCAGTTTAGCAACTGACTCTTAATTTCAGCTCAGGTCATCATCTCACAGTCATGAGATGGAGCCCTCCATCAGGCTCCATACTGAGCACAGAATCTGCTTAAGATTCCCTCTCCCTTTCCCTCTGCTCCTTCCCTGCTCATGCTGTTGGTCTCTCTCTCTCTCAAAAAAGGCATATTTAATGTACCCACTGTTTCTGTAAAAGAGTACAGAAACTGAAGTTTAACAAAGTCTTCTTAGCTAACTAAAACAGAGTATGTATTGGTTCTTAAGATACTGAAAAATAGTCTCCTGGAAGATAAAATAGAAGCACTTGGTCCAAGGCTATCTTTTTTAGTGGGAAAGCCCCATACAAACAAGCAATCAGTATCAAATTCAAACACACTCATATAGACACAACTATATCAATTTCAGGTTTATACAAGAAGGTCACTTTCTAAGAATGTGGGTTTAGGGTCACAATATAGAACTTTTTAATTTTTTTTAATTTATTTTTTTATTTATTTCTGAGAGAGAGAGAGAGAGAGCGTGAGCAGGGGAGGGTCGGAGAGAGAGGGAGACACAGAATCCAAACCAGGCTCCAGGCTCTGAGCTAGCCGCCAGCACAGAGCCCGACGCAGGACTCAAACCCACGAACCGTGAGATCATGACCTCAGCTGAAGTCGGAGGCTTAACCAACTGAGCCACCCAGGTGCCCCTAGAATTTTTTTTCATTTTGGCTTATCATATCTATTAAAAGTACTTTTAATTTATCTATATGAAAAATATAACTATCATGTATTTTGCTGTAACTTCTAACTAGTATTTCAATGTCTAAAATATTTGTCCCTCCTTGAGACACACATTTTATGTGTGGGAAAACATTCACGCCCCATGAAAGTATCTTTAGCATCTCCATATGTTTTAACTCATAGCATTTGGAAAGTTTGCTCTGCTACTAAATGCTTTATAGGCAAATCTTCCTAGGTTTAAAAATAAAATGGCAAATGTCAATTGGCTACTAGATCTAGTCAATGACAAAGAATTCCATCTAGTTTATGTATGGCCATTTAAACTTAGCAAAATGCTTTAATTTTATGCCCTTTCTATAATCTTGAGTCACTATCTCAGTAATAAAATACAGAAGGCATAAATATAGTATGGAGTGAATTATTTCCTTTAATGTATGTGGACTCCACACATTATTTTTACTAAGGGAAACATATATAAAGAATGCAGTCATATGCATGCAATGCATCATGCATTGCAGTCAATGCAGTCAATGCAATGCAAACATATATACTTCTAATGCAGTCAATTTAGATGATAGCATTTGGAAATACAGTTACAAGAAAAGACTCTGGAAGTCACTCTTTACTTAATGACTAGAGTCTAAACTGAACTCTTCCTCTTTTACCTATTCCATTTTGATCCCTGTTAACTGTGATAGAAGGGCCCAGCAATTCCCTTTGCACCATGCCCCCTACTCCTCCGTTCTCTCCTGGATCTGCTCCCAGCTCACCCAGCCCCGCTGGCCCTTTCTAGACAGCCAGACAGAAGCCGGATCTTTTCTTATGTGAACCAGATCCTCAACCAGACAATCTTACCCTTGATAATATGTATTTCCTGGCTTTTGAACAACATATAGAAGAGAATAGACGCCACTTCAACTGTGGTAGATGAATAGGTTTCCATTCTCAGAGACCCAAGAGATTGTGGTTAGAAGTATAGACTCTGGAGACAGACTGCCTGGAGTCAAAGACCTTAGATAAATTACTCAGTCTCAGTTAACTCATCCTTGAAATGGAGATACCAATATTAACCTCATGAGCTGTATAACAAGCAAACAGAATGAAAGTATTTAGAAAAATTCCTGGTGACACAGTAAGTGGGCAATGTTAGTTCCTATTCTAATAATAATATAGTTATTACTATCACTACCATCACCACAATTACTAGTATTGAAGTAGGTAGCAGTGAAAAGGAGGTGAGTTCTCTGGTAAAATTCTATAGGTCATATCAGAACAAAGCTAACTGATTTCTCTGGGCAAATAGTCTTGATGTAGTTCTGTAACATAGTAACAGGATTATGAATATGAGTGACTAACCAAAAGAATGCACACCTCTTGACCTTCAACTAAGGACCAGGTACTGTGCTTTGTACTTTCACAAAGGTGATCTCATTTCATCCATGTAACCAGATGAAGATGAAGTTTATTGCTCAGATGAGTAAACTGAAGTTTGGAAGGCAAAGTACTTTTTTAAATCTACCAGACCTGCCTGTGGAGAACTTAAAGAAGAGCACAGAAGGATAAGTTACTTTGGACTAATCTAGAATATCCCCAATAATAGTTAACATTAACACTGTTTTTATGAAAAAATATACAAGATGCAAACAATTGAAAGCAGTGAACTTTTAGAACACGATCAATCCACTTGTCTACTATTATCAGTTTTATTTTCTAAGTGTTAATTGTGCATAGATTTTTACAACAAATATTATATAATTTCAGAGTAGTATCTGTTTCGTTTTTGTGTCTTTTCTTTTCTTTAAAACTCCCAAAGCATCTAATTCACGATTTGGTAAATACCTGATTTTATATGAGCAAGGATAATGATGAGGACTGCAATCACCATACTTGGTAGAACATATTCTGAATTCCAGGGTTTCACAGTTACAGAAAACTATGGGAATAATAAAGAATCCTTTTAGGGGCACCTGGGTGGCTCAGTCGGTTAAGCGTCCGACTTGGGCTCAGGTCATGATCTTTCAGTTTGTGCGTTTGAGCCCCGCGTTGGGCTCTGTGCTGACAGCTAAGAGCCTGGAGCCTGTTTCAGATTCTGTGTCTCCCCCTCTTTCTGCCACTCCCATGCTCATGCTCTGTCTCTCTCTCTTAATAACAAATAAAAGCGTTAAAAAATTTTTAATCAATTTAATAGATTATAATCACTACTTTTAAAAAATGAAATCAAGTGAAATGAATACTGGAGTGCACTGTACATTGCAAGATACGAAACTATTATGGTAAACTTCTATTTCAGTTGCATGGATGTGTGTGTACGTACGTGTGGGTGTGTATCAGTCTGTGCAAAGATATATGTATAGTGAGTCACAATGAAAATAGAATTTACTGTGGGCAAAAAAAAGTTTTATAAGACATGTAAGTCCTTTCTGTGTTACATGATCAGATTATGAGAGCCTAAGAACGGGTTTTTGGAATAAAACAGGGTTATTACATGTTGTACACAGCAATTGGGTCCTTAACCACATACCCCATGAGCATCAGTGTTTTCCACCCAGCAAAAAGCAAATTCTTTATCAGA
This sequence comes from Crocuta crocuta, assembly GCF_008692635.1. Taxonomy (NCBI): domain Eukaryota; kingdom Metazoa; phylum Chordata; class Mammalia; order Carnivora; family Hyaenidae; genus Crocuta; species Crocuta crocuta. The sequence goes on from NW_027529996.1 coordinate 4,249,218, forward strand.
CAGCTGTGAGAATCATTCTTTTTTATTTTTATTTTTAATTAATCTATTTTTTAATTTACATCCAAGTTAGTTAGCATATAGTGCAGCAATGATTTCAGGAGTAGATTCCTTAATGTCCCTCACCCATTTTGCCCATCCCCCCTCCCACAGCCCCTCCAGCAACCTTCTGTTTGTTCTCCATATTGAAGAGTCTCTTATGTTTGTCCCCCTCCCTGTTTTTATATTATGTTTGCTTCTCTTCCCCTATGTTCATCTGTTCTGTGTCTTAAAGTCCTTACATGAGTAAAGTCATATATTTGTCTTTCTCTAACTAATTTCACTAGCATAATACCCTCTAGTTCCATCCATGTAGTTGCATGATTTCAGAGAATCATTCTTTATATAACTAACTATAAATAAATTGGGGCAATAACTTTAAAAATACTTCAGAATTAAGATTTGATCCTTGCATTACTTTGTAGAAGAGAGCTAATAAAAGACACAAAAACTGATAAGGAACAAAACTGGTAAATATGTTAAATATTCTGAAGAGTTGAGGTTTAACAGAATTTTGAAATGCTCAATAATTTGAGTATCATATATAAAAATAAGTTTGTCCTTCTCTGCCCTAAGTTTTATGAAATGTGGCAAATTTCATAAAGGCTTGTATAATTAGTAGAAAAAGGAAGTTAAAAAACAAACAGAACAAAACAAAACCAAAACCACACAGAACAGGGAGGTTCACTGTAGCAGCAAGAGGTTCAGAGCTCAAATCATCGCTGGCTGCATCCCTTCTCCAGTTGCAATGAATCAAAGAGTAGGCTAAAAGAGAATGCGCACAGCCCAGAGAACTCTTTCACATTTTTGGCTCAGACACTACTTTCTGTATATAAAAGCCCTACTAGTGGCTTTATTGAGTGAACATTTAACATTTACTATTTTGTTTATAATGATTAAAACAGTAATGTTTGGCCTCTTCAGCTTACAAAATAAATCATAGCTGTCCTGAAGCTGAGAAACACAGCTCAGGAAATCTCTCTTGTAGAGAAGGCAACCCTTATATAGGCTTTCTAGAGACTATACTCCTCCTGTAGGGTTCCACCATTCTAAATGACTTAACATGCTACCTGGACAATTACAAAGGACTTTACCCATGCTATAGAAGATGCAAAAAATTCCTTTTTTTTTTTTTTAAGAATTATGGAACATTTATTCCATATTGCTAATTGATATAAAACAATAATAAAGGTAAAACAAACTGTTCAAAATTAGCTAAAATACCACAAAATCAAAACAGATTTTCATGTAATTCAAATTCTCAACCCCAAACAGCCTACTTACCATTAGAAACTCAGAAACCATGAAAATGAATGATCAAATGTGTTTTATTGAGTCATTTCGTGAGTTAAATTCTCTATTATTATACCAGTTGTTAAATAACAAAAATTCAACCAAGCAAACTTTAAAGCTCTAATTGGCTTTATTAATCAACGCACGAATTGGGAACCATCCCATCTAGCAAGTAAAGGGGAGCTCCAAAGGGTTTCAGAAAAGGTTTGCAAAGGTGGAGGAGCAGAAAAAAGAAAATTATTAGCAAAGAAGCCACTATTTTAGGCAAGGTTGCCCTCCTAACGGTAACAGGAGAGGTCTATCAGAAATTTTCCTAGTGCTGATCAGAAAATTCCCTGTTGACTCGTTTAAGGTTACATTCCTGGAAAGTTGAAAGTAGCTTTGGGTTAGGTATTAAGTCTTGGTTTACTGACTTGGAGTCTTAACCTAAATGACACCATTTTGGGCCTGTAGTTTTCTTTCTAATAGTACGCTATTCTTTAAAAAGGCATAATTTAAAATACAATGAAAAAATTACCTTTACATTAAATTTTGCCCATTTGTCAATCTAGCTTCAAAAAATCTTCAAAATCCAAACATTTTGGATTATCTGGTCCAGGAAATTATCTGGACATCTGCAACAACCAGCCCCAGTCTCCTCACTTCTGCCTTTTTCCCCTTCTACTTATTCTCCATGCAAAATGGCCTAAGTGATTGCCAGAGAGGTGAGGGTGGAGGAAGGATAGGTCAAATAGAAGGGTATAAAGAATATTAAGAGGTACAAACTTTCAGTTATAAAATAAATAAATCACGGAGATGAAAAGTACAGCATAGGAAATATAGTCAATAACGTTGTCTGGTGACAGATGGTAACTATACCTATCGTGGTGAGCACTGAGTACCGTATAGAACTGTTGAATCATATTATATACCTAAAACTAGTATAACACTGTATATGAATTATGCTTCAATTTTTAAAAAACAGCCAGAGTGATTCTTTTAAAAATACAACTTGGATCGTGTCATTCCTAAAATCTATCTAACGGCTTCCCATTACCCTAGAAGAGTATTCAAACTCCTTTACATAGCTTGCCAGGCCCTTTTAACCTGAGAGCCTCCCACTACAACCTCTTCCTGATTCTTATTCATTCTTTCCTAGAAAGGAAGGTTGTGCATTAATCTGACCTGTGATTATGGGGAAAATTAACTGACAATGCTTGGCTTAGCTCTTCACTTTTCCTTTTTGGGCTCAAGCTGACCTTAAGGAGTAATTCTTCTCTGCTTTTCTATGCCAAAGTCATCCTGGGGGCAAGTCTTGGCTGACTTCAGTGTGGATGAGACTGGGTGGGCAACTCTGTCCAATTCTAGGAGTTAGTTAGCAGACACTTCTGGCTGTGATCCTCCTCTATCCTCTATAACAAAGGTGGAATCTGGGCCTTCATCTGTCATGCTTTGGTGATCAGTCTTATTTCTTAATCTGTTTGGAACTCATGTAGAGAAGAGGGGTGCTAATTACTAGGGCTACTACAAAACCCAATTCACCGAAACAAACACACGTGCAAGGCACACACACTTTCCATTCTTTTCTGTGAGTACAGAAAAGAATCTAGAAATGTTCATCTCTGTGTGGGGTAGCTATAGGTAACTCATATTCTTCATATGCTTCTCTATTTTGAGTATTTTTACAAATAACTATAGATTACTTTTATAATCAGGAAAAAATAGTCAAATTAACTATCTTTGGGAACCATTAAATAGGGCAAAGGTTGGTACCAGGTTTTCTGAGGAAATCATGAACTGTGTGTTAGATACATGTCTACAGAAATGGAAAAGTTACAAAATAACTGCCTCTACATAGGAGCACATGTACCCCAATGTTCATAGCAGCACTCTCCACAATAGCTAAAACATGGAAAGAGCCTAAGTGTCCATCAACAGATGAATGGATCAAGAAGATGTGGTTTATCTATACCATGGAATACTACATGGCAATGAGAAACAATGAAATCTGGCCATGTGTAGCAACATGGATGGACCTTGAGGGTGTTATGCTGAGTGAAATAAGTCAGGCAGAGAAGGACAAATATCATATGTTTGCACGTATAGGAGGATTAGGAGGAACTTGACGGAGGAACAAGGGGGAGAAGAAGGGCGGAAATGGTGGGGGAAAGGGAGAGAAGCAAACCATGAGAGACTCTTGAATGCTGACAAAAACTGAGGACTGATGGATGTGGGGGCGGGGGGGATGGGCATGGAGGAGGACACTTGTGGGGATGAGCACTGAGTGTTATGTGGAAACTAATTTGACAATAAACTATTTGTAAAAAAATAAAAAAATAAAAAAAAAACTGCCTCTAATCATGATTACCTGCCATGCAGATAAAAATTATTAGCAAAGAAGCCACTATTTTAGGCAAGGTTGCCCTCGTAATGGTAACAGGATTTACTTTTTGACAGATATTTCATAATTACTTTCATTTTACTATTTTGACTAAATTCAAGTCACCAAATAGTGACAAACAAATAGTGACATCATTCTCCTGAATCTGTATAGCCCATGTGGTCTATTTGTTCAGTGTAATGAAAATGCAAGGTTATACTAACTGCTCACTTAAAATATTTATACATTTGACCCCATAATAGCAGCTCTTATTCACACATTTTAAACTAGAGATTCCTGGCTCCTGATCGATTTCCATTTTTTCTGTCCTAATGATCAGTATACATCCACAAATATTAATATTTGTTTTTACTCCTACCACGTTTAGGAGAAAATTCTAATTCTTCTAGTTCAAATTCTAATTCTCTTAGTTTAAGTTAAAATGTTTTAAGAATATTTATAATCTTTATAAGAAAAATGCTTATGTTAATTTAATTTTAATTTTTCTTCTGGCTTCCCTGGGCAACTTTGATCAGTATATGATCATCTAAACCTAAGAATTTTTTCATACATTATTTTTATCAGTTAACATTTTCTTCTTTCTAATGGATGAAGAAGATGTACACACATACATACAATGGAATATCACTCGGCAATCAAAAAGAATGAAATCTTGGGGTGCCTGGGTGGCCTAGTTGGTTAAGTGTCCAACTTCAGCTCAGGTCATTATCTCATGGTTCGTGAGTTTGAGCCCCACATCGGGCTATGTGCTGACAGCTTGGAGCCTGGAGCCTGCTTTGGATTCTATGTCTCTCTCTCTCCTTCCCGCCCCCCCCCNAATCTTGCTGTTTGCAACAACATGTATGGAACTAGAGTCTATTACGCTAAACAAAATAAGTCAGTAAGAGAAAGACAAATACCATATGATTTCACTTATATGTGGAATTTAAGAAACAAAACAGATGAACATAGGGGAAGGGAAGGAAAAATAAGATAAAAACAGAGAGGGTGGCAAACCATAGGAGACTCTTCAATACAGAGGAAAAAACTGAGGGTTTCTGGAGGGGAAACGGGTCAGAGTGCTAAATGGGTGACGAGGGATTAAGGAGGGCACTTACTGGGATAAACACTGGGTGTTATATCTAAGTGATAAATCGCTAAATTCTACTCCTAAAACCAATACTACACTGTATGTTAACTAACTTGAATTAAAATTAACAAAACCAAAACCAAAAGCAAAACAAAACATTTTCTTCTTTCTGTATGTTAATGTCTATTTATCAAGGCAGGGTATAAGTTTTGCCTTTTTTAGGATACTATGCAAGATCTACATCTCAAATTTAAAGAATGAAAGCCAAGGATGTTTCAAATAAAATTTACATATCTAGGGTGTAAGTAAACTAAACCCTTGAAATTTAATTCAGCAAACACTTATCAAATCCCTACCACACGTACCACCTCTTGAATCAACTGCCTGGGATGAAATCTCCGTTCTGCCACTTACTAACTGTAATCTTGGTAGGCAACTCAAATCTCTTTGTGTCTTATTTCCTCAAATCTGCAAAGTGATGACAGTAACAGTACTTGTATCACAGGAATGCTATAAGGATTAAATGGAATATTACATGTAGAGGGTTTAAAATACCACCTACCCCCCAGGAAGTACTCAGTAATTGCTATTAAAGTAATCATGGGGGAAGGGGAGGAGAAACACAGCTCTATATGAAGATGTTCCCCTTATCTCAGCTTTACCTGGAATAGCAGTCTAACAACTACCCCCCTTCAAAGGTAATTCTTCAGTGTTCTGTCAGCGTGAGGGAAGGAGAGGAAAGAACAGTGATCTGGTTGCACAAGAGAGAGAAGGGAACCACAGGATTAATCAGTTTGTCTTTTATACGCTTCTCCCACCACAGCTAAGGTTTCAGCTTTCTCTTGTTGGCTAGGTCAGTTACCATTCATGAGTCTGGTTTCCAGCTTCCAAAAGTGTCTTGAGTTCTCTTTTCTGCTGCCATCTCCCCCTAATTCTTTTCATCCATGAGGGTTTATGCTTTTACAAATGCCTTTTCTGTCATTTTAGTAGGGTTTCAGGAGGGAGCAGAGCTGAATTTATCCTGTTTAACTGAAAGTCTTAAATTCAATTGCTCTATTATTCCTGACCTCAAAAAACAAAGACAATAATCATTTATTTTAGAAGAAAATCTTTTAACTTTTTCAAAAGCCAGTATTTTCTCATTTAAAAAATGTTGCTTCCAACAGTATATGACATTTTACAAAAGGACTGTAAGTAAAACTTTAAATCTTTCATTAAAATAATTGACAAATTAGAACTTAACTACAGGGCCTGCAAGTAATTTTGTACAGTTTTGATGGTTATTTGTGTTTTGAGTCAATGACAAAACTTTTTTGAAAAGTAAACTTTGAGAAATATGTGTGTTTAAAACACTACAGGGCAATTTGTACGTCACGTGTTTTGTCTCAAGTGTTTATTTAAAAAAGTGATCACAGTTCATATATCCACTCAGGTGCACTAACCAGTGGATATATAACATCCTTATTAATTGATGGTGAATGTATTTCATATATTTTCACACTAACCAGTGGATATATAACATTCTTATTAACTGATGGGGACTGGCTGTAACAGGAATCTACATTCTTATCTTTTTAAGCCATACCTTCAGTCACCACGGAATTTGTTAAAAGTGTGATACTTTGACAGAGTTCAATAGCTTTCTGAGATCTAACTTTACCATTCTACAAAAATGGTAAGCTGACTAGGAGCTAAAGAGAAAAAGGAGGAAGAAGACCAATAGTTATTAAGAATCTGTTATGTCCGAGTCTCACTCTAAGTACTTTTTATATATATATTACCTAACATAATCCTCAAAATAGTCTGACAAGATAGGGATCATGCTTTCATTTCATGAATAAGAAAAATGAGGTACAGAATGCTTAGGAAACTCAGGACTTATAGAGAGAAAGCCCCAAGTAGTGTATAATGTAATTCATGTCTCGGTGTCATTTACAAAATGAGCTGAAGTATGCAGTAGACATTTAGTTGTCCACATCATTTTAGACTCCCAATATTAGGCCTAATGAAGACATAAAACTCTATATTCAAATTTTTAACAATGTTGTTTATATATTTTTTCAGAGATAAAGCATTTTTTCTCAAAGGAAGATATTAGAAACTTTTTCTAAATAATCTGCTTTTTAAAAATCATTTAAAAATACCATTTTTCCTTCTATAATGTACTTTGCTCCCCTATATAGTCGCTTTGCTGCTCTAGCTTGAACTGATATTGGCTTAAAGCTGTGAATCACTGTTAAATGACCAGTCTTTATGGAAAGAAGGGAGAAGACACCTGGAGGAAGGCATGAACCTGGACTACAAACACAATTTTAGCCACTGGAAGTCGTGTTTAACTCATGAAAGCCCTCTGATGACATCACTATGAAAAAGAGGACTATCTGTACTCAAAGAGTACAGAGAAATCCAAATCTCAAAAAGCTCTCCGTACTTTACTCCCAAGGTTGACAGCTAAAGTGGTATATCACAAAAATTAAAAAACAGGACTAAAAACAACTGGTTTGGCTGAAATAGTCTCAAAGGGAAATTTTTTAGTGAAATGATTTACATTTGTAAATGACAGTAAATGATAAACAACTATGTAATGAAATGTTTTTCCAAAACAGTTATGTGACACTAAAATCACACAAGAAATAAAAATTTTGTCATAAAAGAAGATTGGAAATAAGGACAAAATACTACACACTAAAAATATTTCAAAGCATTATTCTTTTTAAAATCTCCAAAATCTGCAATATCAACAGGCTAATATTCTACTTAAGGAAGTCTTGTTCTAATGGTATAAATGAGAAGGATGAGGTAAACATTAAGAACTCTCCTTCATAAGCACCTGGGTGGCTCAGTTGGTTACCTGTCCAACTCTTGGTTTCAGCTCAGGTCATGATCTTGTTTCATGGGTTTGAGCCCTGCATCGGGCTCTGTGCTGCCTGCTTGAGATTCTCTCTCTCCCTCTCTTCTCCTTCCCTACTCACACTGTCTCTCTCAAAATAAATTAATTAATTTAAAAAAATTCTCCTTCATAAAATTCTTCTTCACACGGAGAGAGTCTCTTAGTATACATAGTTAGAGGTTATTATGAAACTGTGAGAGTAACTAGTGCTTTTCTTTTCAGTGATTATGACAGCTTCATAAGAATGTACAAAAAGCAGAGGGATAAAAAAAAACTCTCCTTAAGAAAATTACTACAGGGGCGCCTGGGTGGCTTAGTCGGTTAAGCGTCCGACTTTCGCTTAGGTCGTGATCTCGCGGTTCGTGGGTTCGAGCCCCGCGTCGGGCTCTGTGCTGACTGCCAGCTCAGAGCCTGGAGCCTGTTTCAGTCTGTGCCTCCCTATCTCTCTGACCCTCCCCTGCTCACGCTGTCTATCTCTCTCTCTTTTAGAAATAAATAAAAATTTAAAAAAAAAAAAAAAGAAAATTACTACAGAATGTAGTTAACAAATAGTATGAGAATTTGGTCTGAACTAGTTTCCACAAGATGTGAGAGAAGAAGGATCAAAGCCTAATTATGGAAATTTAATAGAAAATACTACAAAAAGCAAATTTTTAAATCTCAAAATTATCAATAAACTATAAGGCACAACACATAGTGTCCAATAGTGAGGAATGACTTCTGTGAGACTTCAAGCAACTTCCAGGCACCCAGGGAGGTGCCAACCCTCCCACAAAACACTCCCATTCTGCTTTATTTTCCTTGCAGTACTTATCATTATCTGAAATTAGCTTGAAAAAATTCAAAACGTTTTGAGAAATAACAGTCTCAAAAGAGCCTTTCAATGTGACTGTGTTGACAAAGAATAGCCCTTGTTAGGTTGTTTAGTAAAATAACAGCATCATTACTCTGCAATCCCAAGGGATACTAGTGGTTCCTTAAATCCCACACCTCCCGGAGGTCCTGACGAGGCCTACCTACCCTGACCCTCTTAACTTTCTCTAACTCTTCCTTATTCTGGGCACTATACAAGGTAGCATCTGGTTATCAATTATCTTAGAGATTATTCTCTTCTTTACAAACTACTTATGGGTTTAAATTTCTTTTGTTTTGTTCTCAGTGAGGTGGTGGGTGCTCCAAAATCCCAGGCAAAATGTTCCTAATCTAAACAGCTAGCTAGCTAGAGATACAGAGATATGGAGAAAGGTAGACAAGGATACATGCCAGGTAATTTAAAAGCATTACAGGGTAGGACAGAAAAATGAGAGCAAAGAAGCAATTAATAAAAAAAATAATAAATTTTTTGAAAAGTATATATTTTATGTGTGTAAAATTATGATCCCACTTAAATAAAGAAAGTAGAGCTATCTCTATTCACTAACAAGGTTTAAATTCGAAAAAATGCAAATTAGAGCTACATCTATTCACTTACAAGGTTGCCCATGCAATGCTTACAAGTAAACAAAGCAAACTGCAAACTCTCTCTCTAAATAAAAACAAAACCTTTTAATGAATGTTTATACACACAAATAAAGGGAAAGATGAAAAAGGATATACATCAGCCTAAGCTTAACATGGGTTATCTGATGGTGACTAGAGACATTTAAAGATTTGTCTTAACACTGGATTTAAGCTACTACTAGTGATTTCTTTCCTGTTTTCTCTTTCTTTCATACCTGTTCTTTTCCACAGTGGGAGCTTCAGTTGTCCAGAAACTTATCTCCTGATGTCATTACTAGTTCTTGCCTGAGCCTTCTCTGATCACACCAACCATTCTGTAGGAGTGTGGGCACTGATTGGCCACTGAGCTAGAGAAATGTCTCTGTAATATCTCTTAGGCTGGAGGCTTTTCTGGTAAGGGGTTGTAGAATGTCATTTTCCCAAAAGGCACAGGCCCAGAATCTGGGCAGGAATTGCAGGCCAAAGGAGAAGTAAGAGGCAATAAGGCGGAGAGTAGGTCAAGCTGCTGCTGACACTACCCTAGTGCCAAATAACACAACTTCAATTACTATTCCTTCCCATCACCTGTGTCTACGAAAGGCAAAAATAAATAAATATGATGGTCCTCATTTTTCTGCCAAAAGCTTAGTTTATAAATAGTGATTACAATACAAGTAAATACAGTGTATTCTTTTAGTAAAGAGTATAGCATATTGTAGATTCTTAATAGATATTAAAGAATAGCAACACTGCTTTGAGAAAAATATGTCCAATGAATTTGGTATGTTTTTATATGAACAGAAAAAGTCATTAAATATTCATGAGACCATACAATGCTGGAATATTTTAAAAGTCAGAAATTAAACTTGAAAAGTAATTTTTTAATTAAAAAAAAGAATTATACTTGAGAGCCATGCAAACAGTTTTCAAAAAGCCACCTATGCTAATATAGAGTATATATTTATACGTCATTAAAGATATACCAAAAATTACCCCAATATATTTCTCCCCTATCCTTTCTCTATCTCATTGTGGCTTCATATAAATAGAATAGTTTTTTTATGTGCTATTTTTAAATGTCTTCTTAGAAATAAGTTGACAACCTTATTTCATTACCCTTCCAGAATATATTCATTCACTCATTCATTCAACAAATCATAATTGAAGATCTGCTGTATATTAAGTATTGTTCTTTGCTCTGGGAATACAGCAAGGAGCAAAGTAGACAATAATCCTTTCCTTCGAGGAGCCAATATCCTACTGGAGGCAAACAGCCAACAAACAAGTATGTAAAGTATATAGTGGAGTATGTCAGATGGTGATCAGCATGACGGAAGAAAATAAGAGGGACGGAGAGCACCATTGGTGAGAAGGCTGCAATTTTATGTAGGATGGAGTCAAGGAAGGTCTTGCTCAGAAGAGAAAATGTGAGCAAAGAACTAAAAGATGTGAAGGGGGAAAGCCACATGGACACGTAGGAGAAGCACGCTGAAGGATGAGAGGGCTTCTGCATATGCTGAAACCAAGTCAAGGAGTGTGCTGTTATGTCCACTGTCACCACGCACTATTCTGTACCAACCTCACCTTACTCCAACTGTGTGCTGGCCTTGCCGCTGCTCAGGTATATGCTGGTGAATTGGGGCTGAGGGACCAAGGAGGCAGTGCAGACCTATAGAAGCTCCTCTGAAAACTCCTTCTTCCCAAATTGACAGGCCATCATCACATGACTGAAAGGGATGTTGGGCACTCTTCTGGAGCACCAGTGTCCAAGAGAACTTTCTATACTGATGGGGATGTTCTTTATCTGTGCTGTACAATGAGTAGCACATGACTAGACATATGTGGCTACCTGGCATTTAAGAAGTGCTATGTAACTAAGGAACTGCAATTTTAATTGTAAATTTTAACTAATTTAAATTAAAATAGTCAAATGTGGCTAGTGGCTACCATACTGGCCAACTTAATTCTGGAGTAGAGGTAGGTCTTAAGAGCACAGAAATTGCTTACTAATAGCTACTTCTAAAAGAAGAAATATTTCATTTAATTTGCTAAAGTTCAAGTTAGTCTAATAAGAATTCTATGAGTAAATAGGGCAATAAAGCTTAACCACTATTTACCATGTAATTCTCTGGCTACTGCATGGAAAAAGTACTGCTAGTAGGCCTTTTTTACCTTAACTTTTGTGTTTCCCTGTGGGTGTTTGATTATTGCTGAAGTAATAATTAAGTTTTGTAAAATTCTGTGGTTTTTAATAATATTTATTTATTTTGGAGAGAGTGCAAGTAGGGGAGGGGCAGATTGAGGAAGAGAGGATCTAACCAGGGCTCTGCACTGATAGTACTGACAGAAGCGAGCCGATGTGGGGCTCGAACTCATGAACCATGAGATCATGACCTGACTTGAAATCTGATGTTCAATCGACTGAGACACTCAGGTGCCCCAGTAAAATTCTGTTCTTAAATCAAGCTGTGTTTCTTGCTATCAAGTTTTTTCTTCACAATTTGATTTGTCTTTAGGTGACATACATTTATATGCAAATATAAAAATATTAATAAATATAACAAATGGGATGTAGTATCATAAGCTATACCTTCATGTACTCTTTAATTCTAACAAAATAGAATCAAACACTATGATTAAGCAAAATAGCTTAAAAGATTTGTTGGGGGGTGAACTGACATTTAAATGGTTTTGTTTTTTACAAAAATGGAAACAGAAGATACTCTTCATTTCATGTGCCATGCAAGGCCAATCTTTAAAAACCATGGGGCGCCTGGGTGGCTCAGTCGGTTAAGCGCCTGACTTCAGCTCAGGGCATGATCTTCCAGTCTGTGGGTTCGAGCCCTGTGTTGGGGCTCGACAGCTCAGAGCCTAGAGCCTGCTTCAGATTCTGTCTCCCTCTCTCTCTGCCCCTCCCCTGCTTGCACTCTGTCTGTCTCTCTCAAAAATAAATAAACATTAAAAAAAAATTTAAACTATCCAAAACTTTATTAAAATACATGGGTTCTAAGAGAAAGGCACACATATATGCATATATGTTTAGTATGCATTATACTAAAGAAACCACTGTTAAAGCTACACAAGAAAACTTCATGTCTTAGAACTTCTGTTTAATCCAACAGCACCCAGAGACGATGAAAGCCAGTTACTAAAAAATTTATTGCTTGGTTAAAACTCAGTTTACAATTCAAAGGATTTCTAAAATCTCTGTGCTGTTATGAAGCTTTATGGGGTTTACAATGGAGATGAAAACAGAAATAAAAAGATCTGACAAACAGAAAATGCCTAAGATATTTCTAGCATTATCAACATGGATTCTTTTCTCCGTATCATTACTTTTTACCTTATTCCAAGACGAATGACTTTAACTCATCTGCCTAAAAAAGACAACTAAGTTTTCTAGGGTACCTTTCAAAATGTAAATGTCTGAATGGCAATTTTCTTTGAAAGAATATTATTTTTATAATTTTTAAAAGAACCAGAATATAAACTCTACAGGGCAGGAATTTTTTAAAAATCTGCAGTATTCCCAATGCCTACATAGTGCCTGACATATAGTAGGTACTCAATAAATAATTATTGAATTAACACTTTTATCAGAATCTTTTATTAAAGATAACCAAATAGTATTATGATGTTAGTATAGATTTTCATTTTAACACTTATCAAAAAATCTTGTTTTATCATCTCTACATACAACAAAATCTTTTCTAAAGCTTATTGTTAATTCTCTGCATTAGCCAAAGACTTTGACATATTTCATAGAATTATTTACACAGAATTCTGTGATCCCTCCAAAATTTTTTTATTCTAATAATGATCTGAAACTGTAAAGGAATGTCTGAAACCTATCTAAATAGAATGTCATGGAATCTTCAAAACAAAATATTATTTAAATTACTACAAGAATAATTGCAAATCTACTGATGAGCCATCTTAGATATTTCCTAGTTTTCTTAAATCTTTTAAACAGTATTTTCTAATTCTCTGCTTGGTCTTGTTTTATATTACTGTCAAATCCTTCACTTTCAAAATCAAGTACATTGAGACACCAAATAATAAAACTGCACTACATTTTTTTAAATTTTATACCAAAAGATCTACTTTATTTTAAAAGCAAAATCTAATACACATTGGAAAATACTGAGCTGGAATGTTTGCTGAAATGCTGTTTACTGCAAATGTCCCAATGTTTTATCAACTAACACTGAAGTTTAAATTAGGGCTAAACTCAGGAAACTGACCTTCATAATATTTTAACATGATGTTTGTCTTTATAAGGTAGTTTTCTTCTAAGAAAAGCAGACTTAAATGTCCTCGACTTACAGTCAGATTTCGGTCCCAGATCTGTAGGCTTCCATTCTGGCAAGCAGCCGCTATGAGGTTTCCATCTCTACTATATGTGCACGTGGTGGGAATTACTTTTTTACCCTGCACCGTCCGTGGTTTAAACACATTTTTTTGCTTCCTTGGATTTTCAACTTCCCATGTCCTCACAGTCCTAAAAATAATAAAGAAATTTTCACTTGCAAAAAAGGAGTTTGAAATTCAGAAGAGCTCATAAAGACCACTGCACCTTGTAAGCATATAAATCTAATAATTATTTTAAAATATAATGCACACTGTAAAAAAGTCTCCATTTATAAATAGTTACTTACTGAAATAAAGTGAACTATCTGAATCATGCTGTCTTCAAATAAAACAGCAAGTAGCAAATTCTACTTCAAAGCTATCAGAGTTATAAGTTCTAACCCTCTACAACAGTGGCCTCCAAACAATTCTGACTATACACTCTGATCAGTAAAACTGTTGAATATACACCCTCTATATACACACACATTAATTTCTAAATTACTTACATGTGTTAATGTACTGTTATATAACACACCCAGAAAACACACTGAAAAAATAAGTCATTGAAAAAAGAATGATGTCCCTCTCTAGATCCCAGAAAAAGATTTCATGCCTCTGGGGGAGAAGCAGAAACAAAATTGTCTGCCCTGGGTTTTCAACAAGTAACAAGAAACAGCAGTCCAAGGCTGGGGGAGGTACAGAGTACCCTCTTGCTCAAAGTCCCAGGCAAAGGAGCACTGTCACTAAGGAAGGCTAAAACAAGATCCTTATGACCCAGAGAGAGAGAGAGAGAGAGAGAGAGAGAGAGAGAAATCCCATAAAATACAGAACAACAAAGACGAGTTCAGCAACTACTGGGCAGAAACTATCCAAGCCAAAGCACTATGGAATATATCTAAAGTTCTAAAAGAGGTGAAAAAAAAGTCAATCTGATATTCTACAGGCAATGAAAATATACTTCACAAGGTAAAATAAAGACTTTTTCAGATGAATGAGAGCTGAGATAATTCATTTAACAAGAAATGTTAAAGGAAGTTCTTCAGGAAGAACAACGATGATACAAATGGAAATGTGAATCTACACAAAGAAAGAAAGAGTACCACAAATGGTAAAATTGAATAAAAATGTAAAAGATATTTTTTAAAATGTTTAAGTCTCTTTAAAAGATAAATGACTAAAGTAAAACAATATATTGCAAGATATATAGCATATGTTCAAATAAAATATAGGTCAACAAAAGCAGAAAGGTTGGGAGAAAGATATGGAAGTACAGTTTTATACTATACTTGCAATGTATAGTATCATTTGAAGAGAGACTTTGATACATTAAAGATATATATTACAAAGTCTAGAGCAATCACTAACATATTTTTATAATGAATATATAACTGGAGATAAAATGGAAATGAAACAAAAACAGGAAGAGATAATAAATAAGAACCATGGGATAAATATAAAACAAACAGCAACATGGTAGGTTAAAATCCAATCTCATAAATAATTACATTAATTACAAATTATCTAAAAACTAATTAAAAGATAAAGACGGTCAGATTGCATTAGATGAAAGCAAGACTCAGCAGATTCTGTCTTTTAAAATACAAATTCTGTCTTTTAAATATGAAGACTTAGATAGGTTGTTACAGTAAATGGATGGGGAGAAATGTGCCAGGTAAACATAACTAAAAGAAAGCTGGAGTAACTATATTAAATGTCCAATAAAGTGTCAGAACAAGGAATAAAATTAGAGGCAAAGAAGAAAATTTCACAATAATAAAGAGTCAACTGATCAAGAACACGTAACAATCTTAAATGCATATGCCACTAATAATAGAGATTCAAAATAGGAAAGCAAACTTAACAGAAATAAAAAAATATAGCAAATCCATATTTATAGTTGTATACTTCAACATTCATCTCTCAGTGACCGGTAGAACAAGTATACCCCTCCTTGTTCCCCCCAAAAATCAGTAAGGATACGGAAAACCTCAAAAGCAATTCCAAACAAGTTGAGCTAACTGACATTTATATAACACTTCACCCAACAGCAAATGAAAATGCATTCTTTTCAGGTAGACAATGAACACACTCTGGGCCATAAAACAAATATAAACACACTAAAAATGACCAAAATCATAAAAAAGTATGTACACTGTCAAAAAACAAAATTACACAACCAATCAATAACAGAAATGTATCAGAAAATATATCTTTTCCAAAACATTTGGAAAATTAAGAAACACAAAGAAAAATCACAAGGGATAGTAGAAAAACTATGAAAACACAATATATCAAAATTCATGGTATTCAGCTAAAACAGAACACAGAAGAAAAATATAGCATTAACTGCATACATTAAAAAAAAAAAAAAGGAAGGCCTCAAATTAATGATCTAAGATTCAACCTTAAGAAATTAGAAAAAAGAGAGAAAATTAAAGCAAATAAAAGGAAGGAGATCATAAAAATGAAAGTAAACAATGAATAAAATAGAAAACAGAGAAATCAAAACCTGGTTCCTTGAGAAGATCAACAAAATTAATAAACCTTAAGCTGGATTAATGAAAAAAAAATTAGAGACAATATCAAACATCAATATCTTGAATGAAAGAGAAGATATCACCATAAAGCTCAACAACATTAAAAGGATAATAAGGGAATTTTATGAACAAGTTTATATAAACATTTGATAATTTAGATGGACAAATGTCCTTGAAAGACACTACCAAAGTTCATTCAATTAAGAAATAAATAACTGGAATATTCTATATGATTAAAAAGTTGAATATATAGTTACAAATCTTCCCCTCAAGAAAACTCTAGATGGCTTCACTATTTACTTCTAGCAAACATTTAAGAAAGAATTAATACCCACTCTATACAAACTCTTCCAGAACACAGAACAGGAAACACTTCCCAACACTCATTCTATAAGGCCCGCACTACACTGATGCCAAAACCAAAGTCACTACAAGAAAACTATGGTTCCATATTATGCCAATAAACAGAGACACAAAAATCCTTATCAAAATATCAGTAAATTCAAAGTAGCAGTGTATAAACATAATGATGCACCACAATTAAGTGGTATTTAAACCAGGAATGCAAAGAATTTAAAGAAATGAAAATTAAACAATATAATGTACCATATCAACAGACAATAAAAGATATATGATCATCTTAATCCATGCGAAATAAATATTTCACAAAAAATCCAACATTCATTCATAATAAAAACTCTCCACATACTAGGAAGAAGATGGAACTTCCTCACCCTGATTGAGGACACATATGAAAAACTTAACAAGTAAAATAAATAGTAATGAAGAAAGGCTGAATGGTTTCCTCTTATGGTTGAGAACAAAGCCATGATATCAAATTCTCACCATGTCTTTATGCTGAAGTTGCCAGCCAGGGCAACAAGATGAATAAAAGAAATTAAAGGCTTATAGACTGGAAAGAAGTAAAACCATCTTTATTAAGAGACCACATGATCATATACATAGAAAAACCCAAGAATTGGGGCGCCTGGGTGGCTTAGTCAGTTAAGCGTCCGACTTTCGCTTAGGTCATGATCTCGCGGTTTGTGGGTTCAAGCCCCGCGTCGGGCTCTGTGCTGACTGCCAGCTCGGAGCCTGGAGCCTGTTTCAGTCTGCGACTCCCTCTCTCTCTGACCCTCCCCTGCTCACGCTGTCTCTCTCTCCTAGAAATAAATTTAAAAAAAAAAAAAACATTTAACAAAAAAAGAAAAACCCAAGAATCTATAAAAATGCTACTAGAGCTAATAGTGAGTTTAACAAAGTCACAGGGTATTAGGTCAATAATCAATTTTATCTCTGTTGACTAGCAAAACTTACATGTTGAGATTATGAAAATAATACTGTTAATATGGTATGAGTAAACATGGAATCTGACAAGATATGTGTAGCATCTTTACACTGAAAACCATAAAATGCTTCTGACAGAAATTAAAGGAGATCTACATATATGAGAAGATATACTATATTCATGGATCAGTAGTCAATATTGTTAAGATTTCAATTCTCCCCTAGTTAAATCTTTAGACTGAACACAAGTTCAAAGTTCGAGCAGAGTTTTTTTTGAGATAGAAATTGGGTAAGATAATTCTAAAACTTATATGGAAATGCAAACAACTTGGAACAGCCTGCACAATTTTGAAAAAGAACAAAATTGGGGAATTCTACCTTGGTTTCCATATTATAACACCCCACATTATAACACCAATCACATAAGTCGTAATTACACATATTAACATCTATTCCTTCTACAAGAAGGCCTACTTCAGAGTAAGTTTGCTCTGTCTGTCTGTCTCTATCTCTTTTTAAATTTTTGTATGCCTAAGGTCTGCACCATCTCTTAAACATAACAGGAACACAACACACATTGAATCCTCAATAAATGTTTGTTGAAGAATAAAAGAAATTCACTGCTTATCTAAGCATTTTAGACATCAACTTTATTGAGCTATAACCAATATACAATAAATACAATTGATTTTCAAGTGTATAGACTTCAAATGGCCAGCATTTTTTATCAAATATTTATGATTTATTCCAAATTAGAGTTTGAGGTTTTTAAAAAAATAACTTTAGCATATCCTCCCCCTAAGTTTTGCTTGGGAACTTCATTGAATGCTTAACATTACCAAACCCTAGTTTACAGAGCTATCAAACCCAGTGCCTGACATAAGATTGCACTGACTACATTTTAGGAATTAATGACTAGCAAAATGTAATTTCAAGTAAAAGTGTGGAAACAGTACACACAGAAACATTAAAAAGGCATCCTGGAATTCCAGGATTTAAAGCAGCCTAATGGGGAGCCAGGAGACTAGAAGCCATCAACAGTGTGACAGACACTGCTAGCAGCATACTCCAACATCGATTCTCTTTTCTTCTCTGTTAAAGTCTATATTTCCCAACCTCTCTTGCAACTAGATGTGATGAAATGTAGAAAGAAAGCTTTGACCAACTCAGTATAAATGGAAGATTAGCATAGGATTTTGGGAAAGTCTCAAAAAGAAGATTGCAGACCCTTCTTCAACTCTTCTTGTTTACTCCTTCCTCTGCCAGCAACTTGGACATGATGCTGGACTCCAGCAGCAGCTTATCAGAGCAACAAAATAGCAGGTACCTTGATCCTTGACACTAGAGCCATGAAACCAACTCTAGAATACCGTCTGCTATGTCTAGACTTCTCTTTCTGAGAGAACAAGAGGAAGGAAGAAAAAGGAAAAGAAAAGAAAAGAGAAGAGAAGAGAAGAGAAGAGAAGAGAAGAGAAAAGAAAAGAAAAGAAAAGAAAAGAAAAGAAAAGAAAGAAAAGAAAAGAAAAGAAAAAAAGAAAAGAAAGAAAAGAAAAGAAAAGGAAAGAAAAGAAAGAAAAGAAAAAAGAAAGGAAAAGAAAAAAGAAAAGAAAAGAAAAAAGAAAAGAAAAGAAAAGAAAAGAGGGAAGGGAAGGGAAAGAGGTTGCTTGGGATTCTTTCTCTCTCCATCTCTACCCCTCTCCCACTTGCACTGCCTCTGTCTCTCAAACTTCTAAATACATATATATTTTATGTATTAATTATATATAATATATATTTCATATACACATACACATATAATGTATTTATACTTATCAGTAGTCCATTTCTTTTTGCTAATAACATTCCACTATATGGACATACCACATTTTGTTTATCCATTTACCAAATAAAGGTTATTGGGTTGTTTCCAGTTTGAGGTGATTACAAAGAATACCCCTGAAAATATTCATGTATTTTTTATTATTTTGTAAAAATAAGTTTTCATATCTCTTGGCTAAATACAGTACCTAGAAATGGGTTGTTGATCATATATATGTTTAACTGTATAAGTAACTACTAAGCTGTTTTTCAAAGTGGCTGTTTCATTATGGATTCCCACCAGCAGTATATGAGACATCTAATTGCCCCATACAGAAATATGATCACTTGGTTTTCATAAGCCATTCCAAAAGGTGGGGCTTGGTATTTTGAGTTTAACTTACATTCCCTATATGATTAATGATATTGAGGATCTTTCTATGTATTATTTGCCATCCATTTCTCTTCTTTGGTGAAGTGTCTCTAAATCTTTGGCCCATTTTAAATTTTTGTTTTTTACTTCCCTATTACTGTATTTTGAGTTATTTGGATACTCTATACAAGTCCTTTATCAGATATGTGTTTAGCAAATATGTTCCAAGTTTGTAGATTGCCTTTTTTAAAACCATCTTTCAAATAGCAGATATTTTAAATTCTGATGAAGTACTTTTATCAAAATTTTTAATGCCATATCGAAGAAATCTTTGCCTGACCAAGGTCACAGAAGTTGTATGTTTTCTTCTAGAAATTTTATACTTCAAAGTTTTACAACTAGGTCTATGATCTATTAAAATTACTTCTTATACCTGGTATAAAGTCAAAGTTCTTTTATATGTGTGTTTTTGTGTATATACACACACGTATGCATAAATGTGTATACATATATATGGATATCAAGTTATGTGTTTGTATGTGTGTATACACACACGTACACATAAATGTGTATACATATATATAGATATCGAGTTGTTCCTGCACCATTTATATCTGGGAATTATAAAACCTTACCCCCTACTGAAAGTATTCCATATAGCTTGACTCTTAACTCAGTTCACTATGCTTCCCATAGTTAATATGGACAAAAAATTGTGAAATACCTTGTGTGTCTTTTCTTTCTACCCTTGGCTCTGCAACTATGGAGATAAACTATGATCATTTCTCTTTTTTTATAACTGAACATCTCCAAAAGTCATATGCTACTTTAAAATTATGATATAAGAGACCCCACACAAGCATAAAATATCATTATCATTATCTGGCTTGTTTAAAATTTTTCATCTCTAAAAACTGGGATAATAATACCAACAATAAAGGGATTAAATGAGATTAGGGATGTAAATGTGTCTAGGAGAATACTTGGAACACAGTAGGCACTCAATAAATACTAGTTCCTTTCTGCTCTTTCTCTTAGACTATAAATAAAATGTTAAAGCTAATAAAATCAACAACTAAGTATTTCCATTTGTTTCAGTGGTATATTAACAGGTTTAGCTAGTAGCTAGTTATCTAAGTAACAGAAAGAAAAAAAAAAAGCAGCTTACCTAACCTATAGATGTGTGAAATACAATTTACAGAACATCTGATAGTGACTAATTACGCTATGGTTTCATGGCTCTGATTCCCTGAATCTATGCTTTAAAAAAATGGATGCTAAAGTGGTAGGCCATTAGGTATCTGTCTAAACATTTTATGCTGAAGAACACATATTTTGAAACTTGGAGAGAGATCTGGTCTTGTAAAATTAAAACTGTGCTTCATAAAAAAGATTTAAAAATAGAAGAAGGATCTGCCTGAGCCTTTCTGGACACACAATGAAAACACCCAGAAGACAAGAAAAAGACACAGGTGGGGTCATTACACTGCCCCAGGCACAAATGCTTTCTGTCTTAAAATTTTGAATTCCTTCCAGATACAAGTTCTAAACTTTCTGGCATCGGCTGCATAAATGCATCACAGCATTTGGCAGAAGTTGAGGGAAGCATTAATTTTGCATAGAAATCACTTAAAAGATCTTGGTTTAATTTTTCTCGAAAGACTACACAAGCAACTTGAGTGATGTAAAAGCCTAAAATTTGCTGGCGCTCTTGGCAAAAATGACCTTTCTTTCCAAAAATGCCCAAACATGAAGGTATTGAAATTTCAGAAATGGGAAAAATGTTCTAGATTATATATAAACCCACAATAATCTTTACAAACACATATAATTCACATATGCACACAGAAACTGCACTAAGAATACAATTGCATTCAGAAGATATATATTGGGTGATAATGTTTTATACTTATAATTATTAAAGTTAAGGCCTTATGAAATCTACAGCTAGGCTAACAGATAAATGCTACAATAAATAACCACTTACATCCTTACATTTACAGCCAATTGATTTTCAACAAAGATGCCAAAACAATTCATGGAAAAAGAACTGTTTTGAAAAGCCTTTTCAAAAAATGCTGCTGGGCCACCTGGCTGGCTCAGTTAGAAGAGCATGAAAGTCTTGATCTCGGTGTCATGAGTCATGAGTTTGAGCCCCATGTTGGGTGTAGAGATTACTTAATAAATATTTTTTTTTAGCGGCTGCTAAAACAACCAGATATCCATATGCAAAACAGTGAATATGAACCTTTACCTCACATAATACAAAAATTAACTCAAAACAGATCACAGAGATAAATTTAAAACTCTTAAAACATGACCTTAGATTACAAAATGATTTCTTAGATACCACACTAAAATCACAAATGATAAAAGGAAAAAAAAATAAGTTGGATGGCATTAAAAATGTATGGGTTTCAAAAGATACTATGAAGAAAATTTAAGGACAAGCCATAGATTTGGAAAAAGTATTTATAAATCATACATCTGACAAGAGATTAGTACCCAGAATATTTAAAGAACTTTTACAAGTCAATAAAAAGATGAGTAACAATTTTTAAATAGGCAAAGATATGAATACATATTTACTAAAGAATACCTATAAATGCCCAATAAGCCCATGAAAAGATGCTTGATATTAAGGAAATACAAATCAAAATCACAATGAGATACAACTTCATACCCGCTAGAGAGCTATAATCAAAAGACAGACAAGAATAAGTGTTGATGAGGAAGTAAAGAAACTGGAATTCTCATACAATATTGGTAGGAATAGAAAATGGTGAGGCCAATTTGGAAAACAATTTGCCAGTTTAATAAAATATTAAACATAGATTTACCACATGACTCAGCAATTCCACTCCTAGGTATCCATGCAAGAAAACTGAAAACATACCCCTATGCAACAAAGTTAACATGACTGTTCATAGAAGCAATATTCATAATAGCCAAAAATTGGAAACCCAATGTCCATCAACTGATGAATGGATAAACAAAATGTGAAATACAATGGAAAACTATTTCAGAATAAAAAGTACACACTGCAATAAAAAGTACTGATACACACTGCATATGACTTTTCTGAGGCTGTCACAGCAAATTACAAACTGGGTGACTTACAACAGCAAAAATGTATTCTTTCACAGTTCTGGTAGCCAGCAATCCACTCCTTCTGGAGGTGTTGGAGGGGAACCCTTCCTTGCTTCTTCCAGCTTCTCATAACTGTTAGCATTGCTCAGCTTCACTGACTTATAACCATACCACCCCAATCTGTCCCTCTGTCTTTACATAACCTTCCCCTCTGTGTCATCTGTTTTTTTGTCTCTTAAGGACACTTGTCATTAGATTTAGTGCCCACCTGGATAATCTAATATAATCTCATCTAAAGATCCTTAACAATTACATCTCTGAAGCTCCCTTTTCCAAGCAAGATAACATTCATAGGTTCTAGTAATTTGACACAGAAATATCTTTGGGCGGTGGGGGTGGGTTACCATTCAACCAATTACATACTATAATATGGATGAAACTTAAAACACATTAAGCTAAGTGAAAGAAGCTGGATATAATAGGTCATATATTACATGATCCAATTTATCTGAAAGCAGATTAGTGGTTGCCTAGGACTGGCGGGTAGGAATGGGGAATGACTGAACATGACTTCTTTTTTGGGTAACAAAGATGTTACAAATTATATTGTTGTTATGGCTGCACAACTCTCTAAATACATGAAAAGTCATTTAATTTCCCTATCCCCTTCTAGTTTCAGCTGGAATCAGTGTCATTAAAAGTCTCATTAATTCCTAGAATGATTATCAGCATCTAAATATTCCTGAAGACCACTCTAGGAAATCTCAGATGAGAAAGTTGGTCAAATGGAATTAAAAGAGAACTGATTTAAAAGATATACCAATATTTATTAGATTAAATTTACTCCCTAATCTTATAAGCCAAATTACTTAATGGGAGAGAAAAACTAGGGGGAGATGTCATCACCTCATGAGGCAGCACCCAGAGAAAAGAAAGCAACGCTCAATTGGAAAGATCTGGAAATGATTCCACAGGGTGTGTACTTTGGGAAGACATGAGATTCTGCAAGTGAAATTTAGGACAGACGGGAATCCTAGAAACCGATATAGAGAATGCAAAGATAGGTGGCTTGCAGAAGCACGGCTTATTCTAGGAATAAGTAGTTTGCTTTGACAAGAAGATGAGGTGTCCAGTAGGCACAAGTGGAAGATGAGACATTACAATCAATGGCAATAACAAGATCATAAAGGGTATCCTATGAGACATACTGGGATTATGGTCTTTATGGCCTAGGAGACTCTGAAGCCAGTAAACAGGAATGGCTTAAGTTATTTAACCAGTCCTGTGTTTCAGAAAACTACTTGGGTATCAGTGGGCAAGACTTCTTGGAGGAGACAAGTCTGTACCAGATAGCCCTAGTGAGATGATCAGGGCTTGGGGTAAGGCAAGGGAGTATGGACGGTGTAAAGGAAAACTCTGATAAGGGCTAGAGTGGTGTGCCATTCATTCAGCAAGGTGTGAAATGTGTGGTATAGAACACAAAATAATAATATTAAAGGAGGTGAGAACAAGCTAATGAAATACTTGTGTGACAGCCAGGTGGAGAATCTTGTACAGAGTGTGTGAAAGGAACACAATTAGCAGTCATTAGAATGAAGACAGAGATACAATTGTGAGAGAAGGCAGGACCCCCTCCCCCTCCCCTCATTGGAACAGAGCATGGAGGAATAAGGAGCAAAAAGGAAAAGGAGTGAACTAGGAGACAAGAAAGTACAAGGCAGGAGAGAACAGTGTTAGGAAAGCCAGGAAGGAGAAAGTTCAAAAGGAAGGTGTGATCAAGAGTATAAATTGCAAAGAGATAATGAGTAAAATAAAGAGTGAAAAGCCCTCATTAGATTTAACAGGTAACGGTCAGGGATGAGGCCTGCAAGAACAATTTCTGCAGAATGATGGGGGCAGTCAGAATGCTATGGAACTAGAGATGGGAATGATAAGGGAAAGACAGCTGATGAAGAGGGCTCCTGCATAAAATGCTATTTAAATACAGACAGGAATCAAGAAAACCCAACTAGGATAAAAAGGAACAGAACTGAGGAGATAATACAACATTTGGCTCCTAAAGAGAAGGGACTGTGAGGTAGATTTGAGGGAGGGAAAAATCATGAGCAAAGACTTTGAAAGGAATAGTGCGTAGGCTGATTATAGTTATAGTGGTTGTAGGACAGGAGGGAGGGTTGCACACATGTCTGCAGACAAGGATGAAAGAAAAGACCAGGAATGCAAACCCAGTTAGGGAGTGTACACAGTATATGGAAACTTTGGGAAACAAGAGTCAACACCAGTAAGAGGTTTACGATCAGGAAGGGCAGGCCTGAACTCCCTTCCTGGGCAAGCACTGTACTCCAAAGTTGGGCTAGATTGATGCTCTAGTAACACGGCTTGATCCATTGCTGCCAAGTATGGGACCAGCAATGAAGACAGTGTTGCTGACAGATGTCCTAAACAAAGGAGAATGATACTATTATTAACATAAATGGAGAATTTGAGAAGACACAAGGAAATGAAATTAAATTAATAAATATCTAGTGCTTCTAACAGCTTTTATTTCTGACCAACTGGAAATGAACACAAAGAGGTCACTGATAGATATCAATTCTCCTGGAGAGGGTATTGAGAATACACAGAAGAATTCTATAATTCTCCAACTGCACTTCTATGTACTTGATTCAGAAGCAGAAAATTCACAATGAACCCACCCAGGGCATAAAGGAAGTCATTCAGTGCTAGTCCAGTAATTAATAACTCTTATAACACGTATCGAGATAAGAAGTCACATGTGGATTTGGCTTTAAAATGTGAAGATGAAATGTGTCTATAATTACAGATGACTATTTAATTTATGTTAAGAAATAATTACTACCTCCTGAGAAAAGCAAGACAGAACCCAGTGGGTGGAGGTAGAGAATGGGGAGATAGGAAGGAAAAGGACACAGGCTGTGGTAGTCAGCACAGGATAAAGTAGATATGACAAATCCTACAGAAATCTGCCTCCACCCACCCTTTACCCTGGTGCTGCCAGGGCTCAACAGTATTTCCTGACCAGCTTCTCCCTGGACATTAGCAGGTGTAAGCAGGCTTTCCAACAAGCCACTGAAATACAGAGCCATCATTCTTCATGATTACAGCCATTCTTCTTTATTTTTTTTTTAAATACCTCTGAAATACAATACATATACAAAGTATTCACTCATTCAACCAAGTTTTAAAGCAGTAGACTCCACATCTGCAAAACAGATTCTAAAGATAAAATTGTATGTGCCAAAGAGTGATTCAGTGCAAATTTGAAAATGAGATAAATATTCTTCTTTTGAAAGAGAATGGATGGTTTTTCCTTACTGAAAAGTTAAACAATGCTTAATCAAGTTGTAGAGTTAAGTAGTGAAGTCAATGTTACTTTAGAAGTTTACACTAAAAATAGTGGACCTTTAAAATGTCTCTAACAAATAATCTATAACAGAACTCTTGGACTTGGACGATTATTCCCAGAAATCATGAATGCCAAAGTGTATTTGATAATTTAGAACACTGAACTAATAATCTAAATAAAAGCTAAGATTTTGGACTGATAATCATGATAGCTCACATTTACGTGCTTCGAATGAAGCAAGCATTGTTCCAAGCGCTTTATCATTTAACCCTCAAAACTCTATTATAAAGAAAGTATTATTAGTATCTCTATTTTACAGAACAAAACTAAAGCACAAAATGATTAAGTAATGATTTATGTCAATATTCAGTTAAACAGGATAATCAACTACTATACCCACTGCCTACGCCTGTTTCATAGTCTTGTCTACACGAACCCATGGAAACAGGAAAAGTCACAACAATTTTGGATGATAGGCTATCAATATTAATGGTTCAAGTAATACTTTTACTTAACGAAGAACAGTGTAAAATGCCCATATCTATAAAACTAATGCAAAATAAAGCTCAATAGTATCTGTATCTTGCATCTTTTGTGAATAAACAGTGATTTTAAAAGTCTTTTGGAAAGTATAT
This sequence comes from Crocuta crocuta, assembly GCF_008692635.1. Taxonomy (NCBI): domain Eukaryota; kingdom Metazoa; phylum Chordata; class Mammalia; order Carnivora; family Hyaenidae; genus Crocuta; species Crocuta crocuta. The sequence continues at coordinate 4,275,804 of NW_027529996.1, forward strand.
ATGTTACAGAAATATAGTTAAAATATATTCCAACTTTTCTCTTGTAATGGAGATAGATAATCAATGAGAAAACATTTTTAAAGGATAGAAGGGTAAGGGATTCCATTTATTTTAAGTGCCTTTGTGCCCCAATGCTCACTTTTCCGTCCCCCATAGGCCTGTGACACATTTGTTCACAAGCCACGCATTTTCCACCTAAATAAGCTCTCTGTTAGACACTCTTAAAACAAATTTCAAAGTGGACTAACACTTTCTGTGTGTAGAGAAGGAGGAACAGCATGTAGGAGAATCAGCAGCAGCTGATGCACAGAATTCAAATGGGGAAATAAACAAGGTGAATCCAGGGAAAGTTTTAAAATTTACCACACACAGTTTACAACCTTGCACAGAGCCTAGGAACTACTAGGATCAAGAGAGCAGGGAGCCCCACCCATGTAGCATTTTGCCATCAGAAACAAAGTCATTTGAGAAAATGATAAAGAAGTTCTACACACAAGGACAGCCCATGCCAAAAACAGAGGCTGAAAGTGCAAACTCTCCAAATGCTGTCTGGAGTTAATGGCTACATGAAGACACAAATAAAGAGTTGCTCACTGTCTACACTATTACCATTAAATATAATAATATTAATAAAAGCTAAACGTGTATTAAGTTTGTATTATACCAGCACTATGCTAAGGCCCTTTTATCTCATTTTAAACTCAATATTGAAGTAGATACCTTTATTTTTAAAATTTTATAGATAAGGTGTGAAAGGTTGTATAATTTGACATGATCACACAGTGAGAGAGTTATGATTCTAATCCAGGTCAACCTAATTGTAGAGGTACTAAAAGATAATTATGTGTAGACCTGTGGTTGTATAATTATTGTATTAAATTAGACCAGATACTACTAAGTAGAAAGAGTATTCCAAGGTTATATGGCTAGATGTGTCGTATAGCAACTTTGAAAAATAAAATACAATTTATAATACTGTTCGTCTAGTTTCCCAAAACACTCATCACATGTCTCCCTAAAATATTAAAAGGTTTGACTTCATTGTTTGATGAATTAGTTACATAGTGGTCAGCACAAAACTTTAATTTACTCCAGGAGAAATGAGGACCAGAACACAATTGCAAAAATAACCCATCCTATAACCGAAAAGGCTATCAAAGGTTAAATATCCTAGTAAGGCAGATACTGCTTTAGTAAACTTAAATAAACAAAAGTTTTCAGAAACTTCCCCCACCCCCAGGAGTTGTCTCAAGTGTACTATGAGATCTGGGATTTAGAATCTGATGAAATTAGTGACATTTAGTGATGTTCACTCCTCTAGTGAAATATCAAAAGTTTATTGCTTTAGACTCTGCTGCCCAACTGTAGCTATATGGATAGTTCTCTGGGATTTTTGTTTTGTTTTGTTTTTGCAGGGCTAGGGGGTATATGTGAGTTGCCCAAAATAGTGTTTATTTGTACTTTTTAAAGAGAAAGTCTGTAGATAGCCCCCTAGACCACCAAAGAGATACAACAAAGGTCAAGAATGTAGCCCTAGGTAATCTAAAATTTACACCAGCCCAAGTAAGACCTCAGAGAGCTGACTGTATATTTAGACTGCACTTATTTGATCTCTCTTAGAATGTCTTTTCCTAAATTACTTTGGTTGGTGTTTGACTTATATTGTTGGGTGCAACAAAAAATAGTAACATAAATACAATACAAAAAAATGACTAAGAGTGAGGACAATAAAGTCAGATCTGTTTTTAAAATCCTCTCTCCTCACTTACTATATGTTCTTGTACAAGTCATTTAACCTGTCACAGTCTCAGCTTCCTAATCTGAAAATAATATTTCACAGAGTTATTTTTAGGAATGAATGACAGGGCACCTGGGTGGCTCAGTCGGTTAAGCGTCCGACTTTGGCTCAGGTCATGATCTCACGGTTCGTAGGTTTGAGCTCTGGTCGGGTTCTGTGCTGACAGCCAGCTCAGAGCCTAGAGGCTGTTTCCAATTCTGTGTCTCCCTCTCTCTCTGACCCTCCCCTGCTCACGCTCTCTGTCTGTCTCTCTCTCTCAGAAATAAATAAAACATTTTAAAAAAAAGGAATGAATGACAAAATATACATAAAGTACTTAGAGCAGTGTGTTATGCATAGTAAGTGACCAATTACTACAAACATACTACAGTGTTTATTGCAAGGATATTGTCTATATATATCAACCAGTGTCCTCTATATGAGGGGCCACTGGGAAGCAATTTACTTGTATACACTATTGAAAGGAAAAGCTCTATGTTTTCATCTTGGGTATCTTGGGACTCTTTTAACTAAGCATGTTCACATCTTTGCTCTGGTCACTAGCAAGTTTAGAACTGACTCTAAAATCCAACTTTGTCCACTGAGAAGCAAAACCTTCTACTAACAATCTTTTCTGAACTAACTTTATCCCTTCACCCCTACTTTCCCATGGCCCTAAATGCTGCATTTTTAAAATAATGTTGTGTTACTATTATTATTTTGAGCTTCTTCAAATTCTTTTTTGGAATGAGACAAGATGCATAAAAAATAAACAAATTAACAAACCAGCAGAAAAAATAAATAGTGCTGTTTTTGAACTGGCAATGTCGGTTAAAAAAAAAAAAAGTCACTTTACTAATTCAAAGGTATATTGGCTACTGAGTGAGGAGAAAAATTTAATTCTCTGAACTTCCAAAAGTAGAATCTGCCCTATACCACTCTCTCAAAGGAAAGCTGAATCAAGAGACATAAGTCAAAGGGGTGCCTGGGTGGCTCAGTTGGTTAAGTGTGTGACTTTGCTCAGGTCATGATCTCGTGGTTTGCTGAGTTCGAGTCCCACATTGAGGCTCTGTGCTGACAGCTCAGAGACTGAATCTTGCTTCAGATTCTGTGTCTCCCTCTCTCTCTGCCCCTCCCCTGCTCATGCTCAGTCTCTCTCTGTCTCAAAAATAAACACTAAAAAAAAAAAAACAAAAAAANAATGATAATGAGAGTTTGACACAAAGAGTGATGAAGTAATGGGGGAGTGCAGCAATATGCTATTCCTTTGAGGTGAACGTTTGTATGTTCTGAAAGTTAAGTAACTTCTAGAATTCAATGAAGGGTATTTCAAAAAGAAGGTATAAATTAAAAGAAATGGGTTTAATTGCATCAATTCCTGAGACAAGCCAAAACAAAGATCCTAGTTTTAGTTTTACTGGACCCACAGCAATGGCAGGTAATATCCAGACTGACTTAAGGTCCCTTTATTTTCTGACTCAGATGAATGGAAATGTGCCATAGCTGTCGTGTGGTAAGCAGATGAGACACCAAAGGGGCTGAGCTGTTGGCCAAAGACAAAGGGGGAAAAAATTCAAAATGTAAGCCAAAGAAGCTTTCCATAGCTGCTTGGCAATACAGTGTCTAAATAAACTATCTTAATTTGATTCACATGTAGTGAGTGGAAAATTAAAAACAGGGCAGTAAAAAACTTTTAAAAATTATGTGAATTCGTTAAATAGGTAAAATTATAAAGCAGTATCACTATTATACACATGTTGATATCAGGATTATTTGAGTTTCTATAGATACTGTAATTCCATATCATTAAAAAATTCTATATTGTCTTGGGCAAACAACAGATACAATTTTTACAAGAAGAAAACTATGACCTCTAAAGAATCTATAAGAGAGAAAAAAAATCCAGTAATTTTTAAGTATATTATTGGAAATTTTTAGGACAGCAAAAATTAAATGGTATGTTAAGGAAGAGAAGAGACTTTAAAGACAAAATAGAGATGATCTTCTAAGGAAAAATGGACCATAATATGTTTGAGGGACTTCTTGTTTGTAAAAGCTGTTATCTATCATAAAAATTCCATTGTGGGCACCCAGTCTACTGAAAGCTGTAAGAAAGAAATTGACTCTATGTTGGATTATTCACAATAATGAAACAGATAAAAGTTAATACACTGAAATTCAAATTTCCTTCAGACTATAATCAAATCTCTGAGTATTCCAAATATTTAACTATTCCAAAATTGCTGGCAGAGTTAGATTTTTTTTGTCCTTTTTCTTTTCTTTGCTCTTCCAGAAGTGAAAATATTTAAAAATTTCCCTTCTTTCTTTACCTTTCTTCCTTCCAATAAGTCAAAAAGATACACCAAGAAATGCTCTAAGTGTTAGAAATAGAGCACTGATTGAAACAAACATCCATGTCCTTATGAAGCTGTTAGTCTAGTTACATACACTAATTCATTTTCTTGTCCCTTTATTTCAACATCTCTTTGCAGTGTGCCTTCAAGGGACACAGAATTTGGAGAAACAGACCAGGAAGTAGAAAAATAAAATTTAATAGCATCATCAGGGTTAAGACACTGTAAGAAAATTAAAATTTCAAATATGCTATTCAAATGAAAATACAGTAGGTGGAAGAGACATGGGTCAGGTTCAGACCAGGGCCCACCTGTGGGAGCATCTTTTCACTTCCCGAGGCTTAATTTATCACTTTTCTGTGTTTCTACAGGGTTGTGTATAGTTACACCTCTTGTATAAAACTTATCATATGACATATTTTACACTGCACATTTTTCTCTCCATTAGACTGTGACCTTTGTGAGGACAAAATCCAATTCTTCACATTTTTGTGTCACTAGCACAAAGAGTTGTGTCATGCAAATGAGTTCAAGTAAGTTTACTGAATTTATAGCCTTTAAGTATAAGAAGAATATTAACATATATAAAACATTATATCTTAATCATTAAGTTAAAAAAAACACTTAGAATAGGGAAGATGTCAGTAGAGCAGAAGGACTCTATGCTTGCCTTGTCCCATGGATATGACTAGATAACTATCAAATCATCCTAAATACCTCAGAACAAATGCCACAAATAAAGGTACAGAAGAGGCCACATTGAAGAAGGTAGAAAGTGTGGAGATAGGGTTTGGGAGAGAAGTAGATGGTGGCCACTGTGGTGGGGAGGGAGTCGCAGTTGCAAAGAAGGGCAAGAGACAAATAAGCACAAAGTGGAGCACATGGTGAATACAAATCCCCATAACAATTGGCCTGGAAGGTGAGAGGGCCCAAATTTCATGAGTTCTTGCAACTAATGAGGCTTAAAGCCTGGAGTTTTAAAGGTCAGTGTGCTTGGCTCTGGGAGAGCTCAGAGGACATTGGGGTTGCTCGTGGAGAAAAGGGAGGCAAAAAGCCTGGGAACATACAGTGTGGAAACAATGATCTGAAGAACACCTGGGGAATACAGTGGGAAGGTTATTCACTTACCTTAGAGCATGTCCCAGAGAGGCAGTGTTCACAGAGACCCCCCCTGGGAACAAAGAAATTGGCCATTTCCCTCCTTAGTCCTTCAGCAAAAGCATGAGGGCCACCCGTGGGAACCAGTGCTGTGCTGATACTTGCTACCTAACTTGCTTACACCAAGCGCCACCCCTATGCTGCTGTGGAACCACCCCTCCCAGTAACACTGACCTCAGTCCCAGCACAGTGAGACTACTGCTTCCCCAGAATATGGGCATAAACCCCTGCCCACACCACATCTCTCGCACAAGAGATTTCTGGAGCCTTGGTTCCTGAAAGGGTGTCAATAGGTCTCATTTCATAAAGAGACCAGAATACATCTAGTTAAAGTGCATCATATTCAGCCCAGGAACAAAAACCTGCCCAAAACATGTGAAGACAATCTCTGCAGACAACTGGCCTGAAGGATAAACTGGCCAAAACAAAACAGCAGAGCACATGCAGCACACACTGGAGACACTCACAGAAGCACTAGGCCCTGGGAAACAAGGAATAACACATGGCAGGGCACTATAGGACCTCTTCTTCATAAAGGCATTACCTTCAAGAACAGGAGACATAGTTGACCTCCCTAACATAGAAAAGGGCACAGAGGCTTAGGCGAAATGAGAAGACAGAGAAAATTATCCCAAATGAAAGAACACCACAAGGCCATAGAAGAAGATCTAAGTGAATGAAACAGATATAAGTAACATAACTGACAGAGAATTTAAAGTAATGATCATAAGGATATTCACTGGATTTGAGGAAAAAATGGAAGGCATGAAACAGACCCTTAACACAGGAATAAGGAATAACACAGCAGAGATTAAGGGTACAATAAATGAAATGAGAAATAAGCTTGATGGAAAAAACAGGATGGAAGAAGCAACAGAATGAATCAGTGACCTAGAAAACAGAGTAATGGAAAGTAATCAAACTGGAAGAAAGAGAGAAAAAATAAGAATAGACTCAGAAAACTCAGTGACACCATCAAATGTAACATTCCTAGGAGTCCCAGAAGAAGAATAGAAAGAAAGGGGGGCAGAAAATTTATATGAAGAAAAATAACTGAAGAATTCCCTAATCTGGGGAAGGAAACAGATATCCAAATCAAAATCAACATAAGCAAATCCACACCAAGACATACTGAAATTAAATAGGTGAAATATAGTGATTTAAAAAAATTTTAAGCAGCAAGAAAGAAACAGAAGAAGCAGAAGCAGAAGAAGAGGAGGAAGAGGAAGGTGAAAGTAACTTACATAGGAAAACCCATAAGGCTAGCAGGAGATTTTTCAGCAGAAACTTTCCAAGACAAAAGGAAGTAACATGATATATCCTAAGTGCTGAATGGAAAAAATCTGAGGCCAAACTTACTCTATCAGCAAGGCTATCAATCAGAATAGAAAGAGAGAGAAAGAATTTCCCAGACAAACAAAAACTAATGGAGCTCATAACCACTAAATCAGGCCTGCAAGCAATATTTTTTTAATGTTTATTTTTGAGAGACAGATTGAGCAGGGAAGGGGCAGAGAGAGAGGTAGATGGGAGTGCAGAGCCCAATGCAGGGCTCAAACTCATGAACTCTGAGATCAAGACCTGAGCCAAAGTCGGACACTTAACCAACTGAGCCACACGGGCACCCCTGCAAGCAATATTAAAGAGGACTCTCTCAGTGGAAAAGAGACCTAAAGTGACAATATTAAGACAGGAAAAACAAAAGCAGTAAAAAAAATATTTGTGTAAAAAATAAGTTAAGCAATTCACAGAATAAAAGGATCTAAAATATAACAATATATATCTAACTGTGGAGAGAATGGGTTCAAACTTAAGGGACCATCAACTTAGTATAGTCTTCTCTTGCAGAAGATGTTATATGCAAACCTAATGGTAACTATATATCAAAAACCATTAATAAATATGCAAAGACTAAAGAGAAAGAAATCTAAATATATTATTAAAGAAAATCAGCAAACCATGAAAGACAGAAAGATAAGAAAGGATCAGGGAAACTCATCAGACACAACCATAAAACAAATAATAAAATGGTACTAAATACACATCTATCAATAATTATTTTGGATGTCAGGACGCCTGAGTGGCTCAGTCAGTTAAGTGATCAAATTCAGCTCAGGTCATGATCTCATAGTTCATGAGTTCAAGCCCCACTTCGGGCTCTATGCCGACAGCTCAGAGCCTAGAACCTGCTTCAGATTCTATGTCTCCCTCTCTCTCTGCCCCTCCCCTGTTCATACTCTGTGTCTCTCCAAAAAATAAACATTAAAAAAATTTTAATAAAAATTACTTTGAATCTCAATGGACTAAACACTCCAATCAAAAGACACAGGGTGACAAAATGTATTAAAAAATACAACTCACCTATATGCTGCCTACAAGAAAATCATTTTAGAGCTAAAGACACCTGCAGAGTGAAAGTGAGGGGGTGTAGAAACATCTACCATCCAAACTGATGTTCAAAGAAAGCTGGAGTAACAATACTTATATCAGACAAAACATACTTTTAAAACAAAGATGGTAATAAAAGACAAAGAAAGACACTATATACTAATAAAGGGGACAATCCATCCAATAAGAAGACATAATAATTGTAAATATTTATGCACCACACATAAAACACTCAAATACATGAAACAGTTAATAACAAACATAAAGGAACTAACTGATAGTAATACAATAATAACAGAGGACTTTAACATCCCACTTACATCAATGGACAGATTATCTGAACAGAAAATCAACAAGAAAACAAAGGCTTTGAGCGGAACACTGGAACAGATGGATTTAACAGATATATTCAGAACATTCCATCCTAAAACAAAACACACATTCTTTTCAAGTGCACATGGGACATTCTCCAGAACAGATCACATGTTAGCCCACAAAACAAGACTCAACAAATTCAAGAAGACTGAAGTCATACCATGCACCTTTTCTGACCACAATGCTATAAAACTAAAAGTCAACCACAAGAAAAAAATCTGGAAAGACCACAAATACATGTAGGTTAAATAACATGCTACTAAACAATAAATGGGTCAGTCAGGACATAAAAGAGGAAAGTTACAAAGTACATAAATACAAATCTTGCCATTTGCAATGACATGGATGGAGCTAGAGAGTACGGCGTTAAGTGAAACAAGTCAAAGACAAATACCATATGATTTCATATATGGAATTTAAGAAACAAAACAAATGAGCAAAGGGGGGAAAAGGAGAGAGAGACAAATCAAGAAACAGAATCTTAATTATAAAGAGCCTATGGTTACCAGAGGGGGTGAGAGGATAGGTTAAATAGGTGATGGGGATTAAGGGGTGCACTTGTGATGAGCATTAGGTGATGAGTGGAATTGCTGAATCACTACTTGTACATCTGAAATGAATATAAAACTGTATGGCAACTAACTGAAATTAAAATAAAAACTTAAAAAAAGTATTACCTGACCAATAATAAAACTTGTTTTTTTACTCCCCTCCAAAACACACACACACACACGCATGCACACACACACATTTATTTTGATCTTCGGTAAAACCCAGAACCATAAGGTTCACAGTCAAGAAATCAGCAAATTATTGAAATTTCATAAATAGGGTACAATTCCAGCTGAATGGTTAACTACTATAGGACTGTTTCCACATATTGATTACACTGTTACTTTGCATTTTCTTACATTCATATGGTCTCCACTAATAGTGGGTTTGTTACACTTAGAGCTATAAGATAAGATGACAATACTCTGGTACACAGCCCAAAAAACAGCAAAGCAAAAATCCTAAAATAGTGACATGTTTATAATTATTCAAGTCATTATCTTCATTATTCCTCTGTACTCAGCCTATATTGATATGTCACTCTTAATGTTACTTCCCTTAATTCCACCTCTCCATGCCTCTTTCTTTCTTTACCAACACCTTTCTCGTGTTTTCCCTATGCCACTTTTCTGAAATTAAATTTCATAAGACAAGCTATAACTCATTGGATGCTAAAGATAACAGTTATGTGCGTCCTTGACCTATCTTTTCCTTGAAGCCTGTTTCTCCTCTGTCCTTAAATTATCCTGTCTCTTCTGCTAAACTATAAGCACACCTTCACATTTAAAAGCTGCTGCTCTTCAGGGTTCTATGCTTCAACCCTTACCCTATGGTTTCAACCACCACTTACAAAACAGCTGACTCTCAGGCCTAAGTTTACTATTCACATATCTATCTATTGCCTGGGCTGCATTTCCACATTTTCAACTACCAACCAAACATTTGGTTTCCCTGCAGGCACCCAGAACTTAACAGGTCAAAAGTAGAATGTAGTATCTTCCCCCTCAGACTGGCTCTTCCTCCTACCTTTCCTGTCTCACCTAGAAGAATCAGCACTAATGTTGCTGCTCAAGGAAGTGGTCTCATTCATTTCTGACTCCTTCTTGTCCATCCCCATGCCCACAACACACATGCAGTTCCTTCTGTCTAAAACTTCTTCTTGTCTCATAGCTGTCTCTGTCTCCTTTCCTGTTCTCAATTAAGATGTCGTCTGCTGGGAAAAGCTGCCCTGACCTCTAATAATTAGCATTACCATCATCATCATTATCATAATCATCATCATACTACACTATTTGACACCATCTGTCCACTTCGAAGGACTGATTACAAACCACAATTCTGAATTCATTGATCTCTCTCCTCCACTACACTGGGAGCTATCTTCCTCACTGGTGTCCCCTAGAATCTAGTCCAGGGTGTGACACAGTTGATATCAGTATCAAATGTCAATGACTGATGACTAAATGAATATCTGATCAGAGGATATGTTCTGATGATCCCATTCTGAAGCATGGCTCACATCTCTTCCCAATTTTCCACCAAACGGCCACCAGTGCCCTGGATTGGGCCATCATTACCTGTTGTCTACACTCTAGAACTAGCCTTGTGACAGAGTTCCTTGTCTTTAGCCTGTATTTGCCCTGTCATAAAAATGATGGTTTTTTTTCTGAGGGGAAAAAAAGATTTGATGATGTCACTCCACTGGGGAAAAAAGACTGTGAGGATTCAGAAGGCTATCGGGGGCACCTGGGTGACTCAGTCAGTTAAACATCCAACTTTAACTCAGGTAATGATATCATGGCTTGTGGGTTCAAGCCCCACGTCAGGCTCTATGCTGATAGCTCAGAGCCTGGAGCCTGCTTCGGATTTTGTGTCTCCCTCTCTCTCTGCCCCTCACCTGCTCATGCTCTGTTTCTCGCTCTCTTTCTGAAAAATAAATATACATTAAAAAAAAATTTTTTTAAAGAAGACTATAGAAAAAGTTCCAGGTACTAATAGCATAGCACCCAACGGCCTTCCTAAAATATCATAACCTAAACTCAATTTTCTAGTCTCTAGTCCAGTTACTTTGACTCCCTTAGGTTAGATATACCGGAGGGTGAGAAAGGAATGCTGGGTGGATAGGGGAAGGCATCTCTGACACTGACATGACCATGACATTCTGGAGTTAAGAACTGACTAATAAAGACCTGTATCTTGCCTTAAAGCTTACCAGGAAGAAACACCACAGTGAACAGCCTTAATGTGAGAAAGAACTTGATGTGAGAAATGGAGACAAGGGTGGTGTGGCTGAAACATGATGTAATATGAGATAAAGTGAGTGAAGTAGGCAGGAACCAGATTTATGGAGTCTTATAGTCTGGATTCTACTCTAAATTGTTAAAGCAGAATTTTAAGCAGGGAAAGGGCATAATCTGATTTATGTGATACATTCTAAGTAGAGAACTGATTCTTTTATTCACACATTCATTCCTTTACTCAACAATTACTGAATAAGTGTCTACAATGTATCTGATACCATTCTGGTCACTACAGATACAATGGTGAATAAGACAGGTAAAACCTTTGCCCTCATAAAGCTTTCATTCTAGAGTACTCTGTGAAGACAAAATGGAAGCAAGGGCTTCAATTGAGAGACCACTACAGAGTCCACATGAGAGATATGATGCCTTGGACAAGGTATGTTACAGTAGAGAGGGAGAGAAATGGACAAATACAGGTTCTATTTTAAAGGCACAACAGAGGGGCTCCTGGGTGGCTCAGTAGGTTAAGTGTACAACTTCGGCTCAGGTCATGATCTCACGGTTCACGGGTTTGAGCCCCGCATTGGGCTCTGTGCTGGCAGCTAGCTCAGAGCCTGGAGCCTGCTTCAGATTCTGTATCTACCATTCTCTCTCTCTCTCAAATAAAACATTTAAAAAAATAAAGGTACAACAGAAAGCACTAGAAAGGGTAAAGGAATAAGAAATTGGGAATGAGTCTCACATCTCTGGTCTGAACAACTGAACTGATGGGTGTAGTGCTATTTGCTGAAATGGGGAAAAACAGAAGAAGTGCACATCGAGGGAAGAAAACCGAGAGTTCTATTTTGATCATATAGGATGAGGTACCTATTAAACACCTAAAGAGGAGTTATCCAGTGAGCTGTTGGATTTAGGAGTCTGAAAGTTCAGAAGGCAGAACCAGAGATGTAAAACTAGGAATTGGGCATAGAGATGGATTTAGGAAGAGAGTACAATTGAGGACAGCCTCCAAGATCAAATCTTGACACATTCTAACTGAGAGATTGAGCAAAGGAGAAGAAAGAAGCAAAGAAAACTGAGAAGTGATTAGTAAGGTAGGGGGAAATGCAGTGTCACTGTGGCAAGCCATACAGGTCTGCTGCTAGGATCTCCCTTCAAGAAAACACCTGCCATTCAGGTATAAGGAGTGCAGTTAACTGACAACTTCCAGCTATTAAAAGCCTCAGGCTGTGCTCAGTTTTTGAGCTATTGTCACACTCCTCCCAGGTCACCCAGATGATCACTGAGTGCACTGTAGTGGTATGGTCTGGCCAAGTAAGCCTAAAGCAGGTCTCTTCTTCTTCTTCTTTTTTAAGTTTATTTATTTATTTTGAGAGGGAGAGAGAATGAATGAGTAGGGGAGGGGCAGAGAGAGAAGGAGAGAGAGGATCCCAAGCAGGATCCACACTGTCAGCATGGAGCCTAACACGGGGCTCAAATTCACAAGCTGTGAAATCATGACCTGAGCTGAGATCAAGAGTCAGATGCTTAACCGACTGAACCACCCAGGCACCCCAATGCAGATCTCTTCTAATAAGAAGCTTCTGCTCCAGAGTTCCCAGTAGGTAGCCAGCGGCTCAGTCATATCTGCAGCATGGTCTGAGGTTTGCTTGCCCAATTGCTTCCTCCCCTCTTCCTTCCACAGCTCCTAGGTCTTGGTCTGAAGGCATGACTGATCCAAATTTGCTTCCTTCCCCCTGTCTTTCACAGGCAAGTCCCCCCTCCCCGCCCCAGTAAGCCTCCTGCATGCCTCTCTACATCTCAGCAGCTGCATTGTGAAGAACTACATTCTATCGTGACAAAGAACAAGAAAAAGAGTGTCTCAAAGAGGAAATAGTCCTCTGTGATGAGGGTTGCTGAGAAAAAGGGAAAGGAGAAAGAACTATGAGTGAATTTGGCAAAATGAAGGTCATTGAGAATACTTGAGAAGACATTTTCAGCGGGGCTGTGTGAATCTAAGCTTAATTGGAATGGGCTGTGGGGTGAATGACAAATGAGGAAGGAACTCATAGAGACTGTAGAGACTACAAACAACTAACTCACTCTAGAAGTTTTGTTTGTTGAACACCCATCTATAAGTGAGTGCTCTAAAAGAGGAGTACTCGGATTTCAGAAAGTATAACTGGGGAACCTAATGTATACTGGGAAAGACATATCTGAGAAAGTAAAGTTTACTAAAGAGTAAAAGAGTGGAAACAAGAACATTCCAGAAAGAGGAGAGCAAGGCACAGGAGAAAGTTTGAGTAATTAGATGACCAGAAAACCGGTTGCTGGCTGAAATAAAGACAGCCAAAACCAGATTATACAAGGACATGTGGGAAGTGATAATATTTTGGATTTTAGTCTAAACCATATAAGTTTTAAGTTGGGGTTAAAGTTAACATGACCTGATTTGTGATTTTGTGAAAATCACGATTTGCAGTGAGGGAAAAACAGAAGTGAAACACCTATTGAGAAGCCAATGGAGAGAGAATCAAATAGATTCAATATGTATTTTCAGAGACAGAATCTACAGGACTGGCAAAAATGGGGTTAAGAGAAAAGGAGTTATCAAGGACAACTCCTAGGACTTTGGCTCAATCAACTGAGCAAAACTGGTTATGATGAAGAACACTAACTTCTATGGAGTCCCACAGACCATACGTAGCCCATTTTCTTGGGGGCTATACCAGCAAGTCACATCCCAACAATCCTAACACCAAAAAGTATAATTGTGTAACACAATTGAATTAAACCACACAGGCTAACACAGCATATTTCTTCCTCAATGCTCAACTATCTCACTTTATGCCTGAGGGAATGGATTGCCTACTAGAGTTGGAATCTGCTCATAAATATTAATGCTGCTCTCTTGACCTTCACATGTAATTTTACACATATTTCAGGAACAGGCCACAAGCCCTCAATCTAGAAATTTATTCATGGGCAATTTCTGAAGTTCTTATCACTGGCTTCTCCTTTGGGCTTTTCCTCAGAATTAGAAATCTTGGCTTAACATGAGCTGGTCACTTCTTTCTTCTTTTACCTAGGCAATCATTAAACTCCATGAACCAGACCTTAAAACTCCTGAACCTTTTGTTTTTCATTGCAGAGGACCTTCTTTTTGCTCCTGTAGCTCTAAGCAAGCAATATTTAGAAATTTTGGTTTTGACTGTTAATGTTCAATTTTAAATGTTGCTTTTGCCCACAATTACACTCAAAATCAAGCATTCAAATCCACACATTTATCAAGCAACACCTATCTGCTAGGCACTGTGAGGAGTGTAAGAAGCAAAAGATGATTCGTACAAGATCCTAGTCCTAAAAGAATTAACACAAACTTGGTGAATTCACGAATTCACCACCTTCCCAGGGTACACAGATAAATTCAAATTCATCTGAGAGAATGCTCAGGTATGCTACACTAGCTGGGAAACTACAGACAGGAAACGATTGTGCCGGAAGAAGACTTCACAGAAGGGACATGTGAAAAACATCTTGAAAGAAGATGGAGAGTTTAGTAAAACTCCAATACAAAAAGGGACATTCTAAGTGGAGGGAACAGCTTGTACTTAGAAACAAGAGGCCATGTTCCTAAAAGCAAAGGACAGTCTTCAGACCTCACTTGATTTCCCAGAAGCTTTTGATCCTGATAACCATTCTCACATCCTTGACACATTCTCTTAGTTTAGGGACACTACACTCTCTTTGTATTCCTCTTAATAATCTCTCTGGTTGGTCTTCCCCAGTGTTCTTTGAAGGCCCCTCTTTGTGTCTTATATAATGGTGTCATTTCCACAAAGTTCAGTACAAGGCCCTTTTTTTTCCTTTCAAACATGAAAAGTCCCCTGCCTGGTTGATCTCATCTCTCTCCCATGGTTTCAATTACCATATACTCAAAGCTGTACCTCTAGAACAGATAGTTCCTGAGTTTGAAAGCCAAATAACTCCTGCCTTCTGGACACTTTAAAAATTCCACAAATGCCATAAACTTAACACTTTCAAAATGAAATTGTCTTTCTCTCAAACCTTCATCTCCTCTTGGGATACCCATCCACCTCAGTGAACCAGCCAGCCAGTTGTCTAAGCCAAAAACTCGAACATTACCCTCGACTTCTTTCTCTCCATTACACTCATCATTTATTCAGTTCTAAAGTCTGTCAACTTGGCTTTTTACTTGAACTCATCTACTCTTCTACATCCAAACTTCTACTGTCCTAATTTATGGTCCCATTACCTCTTGCATAAATTACTTGCAAAACCCTCCTAATGGACTCCCTTGCCTCTAGTCCTGCTTGCCTCCAATCTACCCTCCATATGATACTATGTCTTATAGTATCTTGCATGATCTATTTCCTAATTGCCTCCTAGACTTACCTCTTGCCCCTAGTCCCTACATATTCTATATTTCCAGCCATATTCAACCATTTATCTTGCCTTTAGATTTTCTATATACATTTCCCATGCATAAAATGCTATTTCTGCTCTCTTTTTTTTAACTAATTCCTACTCATCCTTTAGATCAAAAATTACACATTATTTCCTCAGGGAGTCATTGAGTCCTTCAACAGCTTCCTCCCCGCCCCCCCCCCACACACACACATGGGGCCCTTTCTTTAGTTTGTTATGAGATATAATTGACAAGTAAAACTATAATAGCAAGTGTACAACATAATCTGAAATATACATTGTTAAAGAATTCCCACTGCTGAGCCAATTAACACATCTATCATCTCACATATTTAGCTTTTTTCTATGTATGTGAGAACAAGCTCTATACTCTTAGCAAGTTGCAATTACACAATACAGTATTATCAGCTCTAGTCACTATGATATATATTAGATCCTCAGACCTTACTCATCTTATAACTAGAAGATTACACCCTTTTACCAAACTCTCCCTATTTCCTCCACCTCCCAGCCCTGGGCAACCAACTTTCTACTCTGTTTTTATGAGTGTGATTTTTTTTTAAATTTTAAGATTCCACATATAAGTGATACCATGAAGTATTTGTATTTCTCTGTCTGGCTTATTTCACTGAGTAATGTCCTCCCGGTCCATCCACACTGTTGCAAACGTCAAGATTTCCTTTTCTCTCCCTCTCTCCCCCCCACCGTGTGTGTGTGTGTATGTGTGTGTGTGTGTGTGTGTGTATCTCACATTTCATTTCCTTTAGCCATTCATCAATCAATGGACACTTAGGTTGTTTCCATGCCTTNTAGTCAACTCTTATTGTATAGATTATCTGATGTATAGATTAGTCACAGAAAATATTAATTTAATAAAATATTTAGAATGACCATGAATTAGAAGAAAATCCTTATTAGATGTGCCTAAGATCGGAAACTATTAATTTACCAAAGACTAACCACTGACTCCAAGATAACTTTGAAACTTTCCTCCTATCACTAAGGTTATGGCACTTTCCACCTTTAGCAACTATATCCCCAGAACAACACAATGATTTCAGACTTCCACACAAAAAGTAGCAGAGGGAGAGTGTCCAATCTGTCTTGTTATGAGAGAATTAAATGAGTTAATACATACAAAGTGTTCAGAAGAATGCATCTGGCACATAGCAAGCATTCAGCAACACTGACTATTTTCCTCACACAAAAACAGAGTTTCACAGAAGTCCTAGTCTCCATAAACCATCTAGGAAGAATAAATAGCCCATATTTGGTAAACTCATGGTTGATCTATTCAGGGTCAGTGCTTGCCTATGTTCTTCAAGGCCCATCATCATTAATTACAACAGCTACTTGGGTGGTCATTAACATCAGTGATTTTGTGAAGCATTTTTCAAAATTAACTTCATAAATGTCAAGCACTAGTTTTGCTGTTTTGAAACAAGGACTGACTTTTCATGCTGGTTGCTCATATATTTCATTCCATAATACAAGCACCACCAGATAAAGCCTATTCAATTAACCTTGTTACTCAGTTTGTTACTCAGGTTGTGTCTAAAAACAAAATCTCAATTATTTCATTTCTAATATATAATTCCATTTCAGAAAGGAAATAAACATTAAATCCAGTGAAACCCCTTGATAATACTGCCTTCCTTAACACTAATGTGGATATAAAGCTATTGGTAGCTGGCTTTCATCCTCCACAACAGGCTGACCCCAGTCATTTCATCAATCTTATAATAACATGTCTGTGTTTAATGGCATCTCACCAAAATGAATTATTTGTGGTTCCATTTACAGAGTTATGGGAGATTTTACTGTATCAGAAATTGACACATGGAATATTTAAGTCTGAATGCCCCAAAAAGGAATTTACTTTGACTCTCAAATTTAGTTAGTATCACCTGAAAATGGGTTATACTGTACCTGCTCTCCAAGACTGACCAGCCCACTCTTCCTATTCTCCCCTAATTGCTACTGTAATTTCTCAGTCTCAGTATATCTGCCTCCATAAAACAGATATTAACAGGTATTTTTAAAAGATTTTAACATCTGACTAAAATTATAAAATGAATTAAAAGATCATTAAAAAGACCACTCTGTTGAAAAATGTAATGAAAGCATTAATGAAAATAAAGCATTTGGAATTTCACAACATTGATGAGTTTGTTTAAGTTCAAGGACCACTAAAAGAAAATGTCATTTGTGAATGAAGACCACATAATGCTATGTTAATTACGATTCAAATATATAATCTAAACATTTGGTTATAAGTGCTAGAAGAGCAACAGATTATTTTTAAATAATTTTCCCAGAATCAATAAACTAACCAGTTTTTCCAATAGTTTTTGTGTCCAAAATAGATAAATTAAGGTAATCCTTCTGGGATATTCTACCTACTTCTCTGATGTGTCATATTACAGGATATAAAATGGATGGCGGTAACTATCACAGAATTGGTCAAATCATATATTCAGTCAAAGGACTGGTATGCACACAAAAAATTATTTATCCAAACATTTTTCTGCATCTAAATGTGGAGAGTGATAATAAGTATTATTTTTAAGAAAGGAACAAAATCCAAAATATGGAATAAGTTACAAGCATAATAACATTCAACACACTATTTACAATAAAGAAAAATAGATGACAGCATGCATTGGTATTTTATGGTACTTAAAACGGAGTATTAAGCCACAACTAAAAACTATAGTAATAAAAAGTACCTCACAACAGGGAAAAGGTTTTAGTAAAAATTTATATAGCTTTTGGTATAAAGTTAAGGGGGGGAAAAAAGTAAGATTTTGTGTAAGCTATAATTATAGCTATATTCAAGTACATAACCATGAGAGACTCTTGAATGCTGAGAACAAACTGAGGGCTGAGGGGAAGTGGGGGAGAGGGGAAGGAGGGTGACGGGCATGGAGGAAGGCACTTGTGGGGATGAGCACTGGGTGTTATATGGAAACCAACTTGACAATAAACTATTTAAGGAAAAAAATAAAATATATGAGGCGAATATACCTAAATGTCAATATGTTAACATAGAACCTAATGTGAGTAAGGCACTAGTTTAAGTGTTCTATGTATTTTAACTAATTAAAAATCTCAAAGTAACCAGAAAATATATATATATATATATATATATAGTTCCTCTTCTCAAAACATTAATAGCTATATTACAGCAATGGGAATCAATATGTGAGGGTATGCTTCTCTGAACTGCCTAAGATTTCTTCAATGTTGTTAAACATAAATCTGTATTTTTTTTAATTTAAGCAATAAGAAAATACAAAGGGCACTAGAAAAAAATGGCATAAACATAACTTCATAACCTTGAGAAATTTGTTTGTCAACCTAAGTATTTGAGAACTTCATCTCTTACCATGTTTGTATTATCAGAATATTGTGTGATGGAAGTAGGGATAAGATACAATTTATTTAATGCTTATAGTTAACTATGCATAACTAATAATTGTTAATATGTGTTTAAAGATTCTATGAAAAAAATATTAACTCATATCACTATATCATACTAATTATTCTGTGAACCAGACTGGGCTTTTCAGGTCAAATCCTATGAATTTTTCTAATGCATGTATTGTCTGCAATGGGAACAAAGGCCCAGAAGAAGATAAGATGTAAAGCATATAATGGTACAATTACATAAACAAAAAACTATTCTATCAATAGTCATCATAACAAATATAGCTATTCCCTGTAAGATAAGCTTGGCTATATAAAAAAAAAATTTTCTGGGGCACCTTGGGTGGCTCAGTTGGTTAAGTGTCCAACTTTGGTATAGAGTTATTATATCTGATTACTTGAAATGTTATGTGTCATGGAAATAACTGAATTTGTCAATTGTATCATAATGAACTTT
Source organism: Crocuta crocuta (assembly GCF_008692635.1). Lineage (NCBI taxonomy): Eukaryota > Metazoa > Chordata > Mammalia > Carnivora > Hyaenidae > Crocuta > Crocuta crocuta. The sequence continues at coordinate 4,294,965 of NW_027529996.1, forward strand.
CATCAGATATTTAACAATGTCCATTTCTGAGATTTTGTCATTCACAATTGTTCTTATTCTCTCACAAAACGTGTTTCTTCTTCAAGGAGATTTATGAAAAAGACTTGTAAAACAAATACAGGTAATTGACACCTTGGAGATTAATAATAAAATGGGTAAGACTTTCCAGAGCCAAAAGTTGCATTTAAACTGAATAAGAATTAGAAACATGGGACTAAATAAACTGAGGAAGATTGTAAAAAAAAAAAAAAAAGGTTCCAACTTTGGCTCAGGTCATGATCTCACGGTCTGTGAGTTTGAGTCCTGCATCAGGCTCTGTGCTGACAGCCCACAGCCTGGAGCCTGCTTCAGATTTGTCTCCCTCTTTTTCTGCCCCTCCCCTGCTCTCACTCTCTCTCCGTCTCTCTCTCAAAAATAAACAAACATTTAAAAAAATTTTTTTAAACATAATTTTTAAAAATACAAACAAATAGGGGTGCCTGGGTGATTCAGTCGATTGAGCACTGGACTCTTCATTTAGGCTCAGGTCATGATCGCAGGGTCAAGGGATCAAGCCCTGTGTCAGCACGAAGCCTGCTTAAGATTCTCTCTCCCACTCTGTCCCTCTTCCCCACTCATACCCTGAATCTCTCTCTCTCTCTCTAAAATAAAGAATACAAACAAATAATTCTCTACCACATATTAACCTTCATTTATTTTTTTATAGTAAGTTCTTAAAAAGATCTGTAACTGATATCCTAGAAGGTAACAGCTAGAATTTCTTCTGTTCTCTGCTTCTGCTTATTCTTGCCTTTCTATGCCCATTTTAAGACTTCCAGGCTTCAGAGCTTGGTATATCTTACTGGTGCCTAAACTTATTTTCCCTTTAAATACTTTCCTAGAAGACTTCTATTCATCCTTCATCACAAACTCACATATTATTTCCTTTGTGAAGCCTCTCTTGATCATCTAAGCAACATCTTCCTTGAAACCTGTCACAGAGCTTGAGACAGGTGGACCTAGGCATAGTACATTTTTAGACTTCTAACACATATATTTTATAAGCCAGCAACCATGGCCTATGACTAAGATTAAATCAGACTGTGAAGCCAGCCAGTTCTTCACAGGCCAAGATCTGGCAGAGTCAGGCTCACAATTTTCACAATGACCCTTAAACTGTTACATGACTTAGTAGCTATCTTAGCTTTCTTTGGTAGCGTTGGCCACATAGGAACACTCTGAATATATAAATAAGAGGGGTATTGCACTAAACCAGTTGCAAAGTTAGCATTCTTGTAGCTTATGAAAGGTTTACAAGTTAATTAACCAAATGAATCAACTGTCTACTGTGGAAGGTTGTTGTTAGAGCAATATGTCCATAATCTCTCTAAGAAATATACAAACTTTTCAACAACACTAACAATAACAACACTAATAGCAGCAAATAACTTATAGAGTACTACTACGAGACAGACACTATCCTAAGCACTTTAGGGATATAAATTTATTTAATGCTCAACCACATGTACAGAAGACCAAACAGAGGTACAAACACACAAAATAATTTGCCAAAAGTCACACAACTAGTAAATGACAGAGCCTGGATTCAAGACTGTATAGTTTGACTCCAGAGTCCATGCTGTACATTTTACTGCCTTATAACTAAAAGGAAAATGTAATGTTTGTTAAGCCTGGAGAAAAACAACTCATGACCATATCTTATACCCAAAAAAGAGAATGATTTCCCATAGGAGGAAATACACTATATGAAGATCTAGCACATATACATACCTACTTATCCCCACACTTCCCTCCCACATATCACTGAAGCCAGGATTTCAGGAAACTGTGACAAAGTCTGACAATTTCTACTCTATTTTGTAAAAATAAAATAAAATAAAATAAATACTGGTCATAACCCAAAAAGGGTCTCACAATGCAGTCTGGAAAACACGTCACTACCCCAAGATCAGCTTTGCCATGTAACCATCTCTTCTGAAGGAAGATAAAAAAAAAAAACAGGATACAGATTATTGTTGTGGGCATAAGATAACTAAAGCTAGTGAGGGGACGTGGTATAATGGATCCAGACATGAGTTCCAATCCCTACTCCACTCCTAAATAGATATGTGACCTAGCAAGTCACTTCCTTCTTTGACCCAATGCTTGGCAGAATTAAGTGAGACACAATATATAAAGCTCCTGGCTGATAACATATGTAAAAGGCTATTTTCTTCCCCTTACACCAGCTCTTGGAATTTACAACTGTTGGTTTAAAGTAGCTTTCGTAAAAGCAAAGATGGGGTTATTCCGAAATAGGAAAAGATTGAGAAATTGATAACTATAACTTGCTATTGAAAACTCAAGTACCAATCCTATCTAGAACAAACTTTCTTTCCAAGGTGAATCTGAACTAACTCTGAGGCTGAAAACCTGGGAAAATCCTGCTGTTGCATTATGGGATCTGTGTCTCTTAGCAAAGAGGACTTCATGTTCCTCTGAAGAAATAATTCAAAATGAGCCACCCGCTAGCCCTTTGCTGTAAAACATAGTGTTATAGGTGCCCAATGATCCCAAGAGACTAGGAAGTATCTAGGAGAGTAAAGCACCATGTTGTATATATTTCTGTATATATTTCTGTTATATTTCTGAGCCAATCAGTTCAAAACATGGTGTCTAATGAAGGGCTGACCCACAACAATAGATGTAAAATAAATGTTTGCTAAGCCTAACTAAAGAAAAATTTTGAGCTATGGAGAAAAGATCCACCAAATGCTAACCTACATCATCTGTTTCATTTCTGTACAACTCCCTTTTTGCCTCTTCTTCCAGCATTCCCACAGTAAATATATTTTAATCACCCACTGTTTTCACTCTGTCTTCCTAATCAAAATCTATTTAGCATTAACTTACTTCTCTGTAGTTTTGGAATTGTTCTTCACATGGATAACTGGCATTTCTTGAAAAGCCAGAATTAATGTAGTCAAAGACTTTTTTTTTTTTTTTTAACAGATAAGGACACCAGTCCAGGGGTGGACTAACAGATTGCTCTAACAGGTAGCAGATGACAGATGCTGAGTTGATTGTGGTCCAAGATTTGTACTACAGTAACATCAAACCAGACCTTGTATACTTTAAGTACACTTGGGTGAAGGAAAACAAAAACAAAAACAGAATAAGTGGAAGTAAACTTGCACTGAACACTAACTATATGCCCGGTACTGTGCTTTCTGTGTATTATTAAATTTAAAGCTTATAACAAACCTACAAAGTTGTACAAATATTTATCTTGTAAATTCGCTGAATGATATGAAAAAACATAGAGCTTTTAAGATATAATAGCAATTTTTCTGCCAATGCTTACATACTAAATCTCACTAGACTAATACTAATCAGAAGCCCAATATGAGTTGCTAAAAATGCTGAGTTACATATTTTGAAGAAATCCAGATCTTTTGAAGAAACATAGAACTTTTCATCACATGTCACCTGTAGAATTAAACTAAGCATTATGGCAAGGAAATCTTTTAAAGATGGTAATGGATGGCAATTTAACAAAATGCATCAGTAGCCATTAAACTGTTCACATATCATAAGGAGCTTCTGTTTATGTGTGTTATACCAATAGGTGTTTACCAAAATAGGTATCAAAACAAAAACTTTTAATATTTATTAACTCAATTAAGAATATTTATAAACTCATTACATGACAGTGTTTTTACAAAAAAAAATGAAAACCAAAATGTCTCATGAAAATACATTTTCCCAAATGAATTTAGTAAGAAATGTGGCACTGTTCAACATTTTTCCAAGTCACTTTAAAGTGTGGCTTAGTAGAGAACAGTACTTAATACTTTTGCATTCAATCTATTATATATGTTGTTCTGGTTAAGTCACAAGGAAATCTATTACACAGATGTGTAGTGGGACAAAATAATATTTTAACAGTGCTTTCAGATAGTTGTAGATATTCTGTGATACTATGCCAAAACTTAACAAATGGTAGTTTTGTGAATTTTAGTTGCAGCATAGAATCCAAAACCATGACAATATACTTTTTATACTCATATTAAAATCTATAGATCAATCGTGTATTCTGAATGGATCCTTTAGTTATACACATTCTTGTAACATGAGCTGAAACTAACTTCAGCCATTTCCTGAAACTAATGTGGCACTGTGTGTGAACATTTCATTATTCAATTAAAAAAATGAAAAAAGAAAAATATTGGTCAATGGCTTATGCAAGTCCTCAAAATGTTGATACATTCATTGTACAATTGAAAAAAAAACACTAATGTGACAAATGATCTCATTAAAGGAAAAAAAAAAACAATCTTTAAGTACTGAGAAGCTGTCAAGCTCAAAGGAGCATTTACAAAGTTTTACATTTTACTTAAAGGCTCAAATTTTATCAATGGAAACAAATACTTCCAATTGGTTTCCTTAAAATGACAAATGACTTAGTTCATTTTTTGATAAAATGTCTACCAAATGCCCAGTCTGAATGACCAGAATTTGTCTGTCAATAGCCCTTTCAAGTAAAAATGATGCTTCATGAAAAACCAGCAGTTACCTCACAGCTGAGTCACACGGGACTTATCCTCCAAATAACCAGCACACTCTGATATTTTGTCCCCCACTTTGTCAGACAGAATAGTAAACATGTATTCAAAGGTTGGGATTTAATAAAACTAATAATTTTTACTGCTTCATCAAAGACACTTAAGTAAAACTAGATTTTTTAAATTATGAGTATGTGGCAGTAAATACAATGATTACTATACTATAGTATATACTATATATACTATATATATATACAATATATACAATATATATTTAGTATATATATACAATATATACTATATATATATACACACAATATATACTATACTATATTACAAATACTCTGTTGCCACTGCAACACTCTTAAATAAAACCAGCTTTAAAAAAAAAAATTAGGAGTGTGTAGCAGTAAATACAATGATTACTAATGCAGTTTCTTGCCACTGACTTGATGAAGACCAAGATATCAGCAGTTTCACCCACCATTGCTGTGGTGTCATCAGCACAAATGTCAATACAATGAAGAAGCCAAATTATGCCTTAGTGTTACTATGTAAACAATTTCAACCCTGTGGACCAGCTGAAAGGATCTCAAAGACCTCCAGGGGTCTACAGATCACACTATGAAAGTTGCTGTTACAAACCACTGTTTCATTTGGCGTCGTCTCCCATATAATGTGTTTACATTAGAGAATCTGTCACATATATTTGATGTTATCCAATAGCCAACCATAGTAAATACATTCTAACTGATGATGCTAGTTTCCTAGATCCAAGAGAAATTATGTGAAAAGGGCTCTAAAAGATATTCACAACTGTGGGTTGAGGTGCTTGCTCTGCCCCTGGCTAACTATCTATGTGACCTTGGGTATGTCACTTCTCTGAGCCTCAAGTTTCCTATCAGCAAAAGTAGGTAAGAGCTGCAATAGCTCAGTGATTCTCACTTCAGGGATGAGTAGCATATGGATGAAGACCAGGTTCCCTATATATGATGAACAGTGTTACTGATGGGAGTACGTTCCATATTTGAAAACTCTCCAGTCAGAAAAAAGAACCATTTAACCTAACAGTATGAAAGTCATTCATTATAAAAGTTTTAGAATAAAAAAAAAAAAAAAGTTTTAGAATATGGTTATAATTGCCCTCACCTTTGCCCATCCAATTTACTCTCCATAAAGATGGTAATTATTTTTAATGTAAATCTGATTATGTCACTGTCATGCTTAAAATCCTTTAACCTCTTGTATGTAGTTACCCTTGGAATAAAATCCAAATGTATTCAAAATGGTCTACAAGACCCTGCCTGGTTTGGCTTCCACCTACTTCGGCAAATTCATCTCATGCTGCTCTCCATCTTGCTCTATTTTAGTGATGTTGATTTCTGTCAGTTCCCGTAATAGGTATTTCAATGTAATGTCTCCTCTGTCTAGAATGGCATCCTCTTCTCAATGCCAATAACCATTCACCTTTCATATCTCAGCTTAAACATTATGTCCTCAGAGAAGTACTTGCTGACTCTCCAGTCTACTTTAGGTCTTCCTTATAAATTGCTCCTTCACAGCACCTTGCATGCTTTTAATTATTCACTTAGCTATTTATTTTTAATTGCTTACTTGTGTAAGTGTTTTCACTATATTATAAATTCTTTAAGAGCAAGAACTACTTCATTTATCCACAGTCTTGATGAGGCTGAGCACACATAGTAGGTTGTCAATAAATATTTGTTGGTTAATAGACAAACCAATGGTTTTATAAGAACAGAACGGAATTAAGAATGTTAAAAGTTGTGTATTTGCAAATGATATATTTTTCTGTGGAAAAAATTCATTACATAATGGATTACAAAAAAGAATTATCTTCAGCCTATGTGGGACATATAATAAGACTGTCTAGGTAAGATAAAAAATGCTAACTATAACATAGTTTTGTAATACAAACCAGAAGCTGCCCTACCTCTGCCCTGTTCTAATATAAGCATAAAGCTCTGTAACTAAATTTTTGTTGAAATATAATCAGCGAACCTCATCTCCTCCATGAAAACACAGCTATTGACTGATATTGCAAGACCTAAAAGACTATATGAAGTGTCGTTAAACAAGTCTGTGCTAGTCATATTGAAAGGTTAGTACAGCTTTCCAAAAATATCATTTATTTTATTCTAATTAATAGAATGCAACCCATTAAGGCCTGTAATTAGTAATTTATGAGATCCTTCTATTTTAGTCTATTACTACTATAATAATGAAAAAAAGTGTTATCAAGGGAAAAGTAAACTATTTCTACTTGGAGCACTTCTTAAACAGTAACAAAAGCTAACATTTTCATCAAGGCACATTTTAGAAGTATTATCACAAGAAAGGGCAGTTTATAAGACAGAAATAGTTTTACAATGTCATGTAAACTTACAAGATTTAGAAAGAGGCAACTGAAAAGGGCAAATCATTATTCACACTTCCTTGCAAAGTTCCTGTTAACTTGCCACCCTAACTTCATGAACTCTGTCAATACAAAGCTGAAAAGATGAGGTGACAATTTTTTCAAAATTGGAAATGGATTCAACAGGCTTCTCTGGCATAACAGCAAAGATCCGGAAACAAAACACATATAAATTTGCCAAGTAGTTACAGAAACTTAGGAAAAGAAATGGAAAAGATAATTTAAAAAAGAAAAAGCACTTGTAGCCAAGTATTTCAGAAAAAGTTGGAGAACCAAAACAAACATTTTAATTATGAGTGTTAACAACTGCAAAATCCACAATATGCAAAAATCTTTAATCCCATTCCTGCAACTCCATTCAATACATCAATTTTCACAGGAATAACATTCTTCTTCATATACAACTACTCCACACATGGCCAACAGGGCCACCACACACCACAAGAGTGCTGGCATATTAGTCATACATGCAGATTCATTTAGTCATGCATGGAGTGGACTGGTTGTACTGATGCTACCTTGGTGACCTAGAAATCCCCAGAAGAAATTCAAACTACTCTCCATTATCACACTCTCAGTTAATGCACACCTAGGGACACCAGTAAACAAGCAGAGCCTTCAATATTGGAGACATCCACATTCTGTAGTTATTTAAAAATAACTACAGAAATGAATAAATATCTTAAATACTGACTGATGTAACAGAGATGTATTAATGAAATTAACAATGGTTTCATATGGATTTCAAGATAAAGAAAATATTAAAAACCACTCTCCATAGTTTATAATTCCTACATTATTGTTCAGCATCAATATTCCTACAGCCAGAATAAGTTACTCATTAACAACTGTGAAAAGGATACAAATAAAACGTAAAAAACTTGGACTTAATCAAACTTTCCTTCATTTTTGAAGGTGTGAACACCTTATTCTTGTTACATATAGCAATACGATACACATTAGCAACATTCTGCATAAAAATTACATAAACATAGATCAAGAATAATGTGACATTAAATATTTGTATAATTCCTGAAGATATGAGATAAAATTTACTGTAAACGTATGATAAAAAACATACCTGACGGAGTTGAAAGTACTAGGAAAATTATAAATCAAAGGCTTTTCAAACATAATAAAAGCCTGAAAATTAAAATGCATATAAAATTAAAATGCTTAGGGCATCTGGGTGGGTCAGTTGGTTAAGTCCGACTTCAGTTCAGGTCATGATCTCGCCGTTCACGAGTTTGAGACCCACATTGGGCTCTGTGCTAACAGCTCAAAGCCCGGAGCCTGCTTCAGATTCTGTCTCCCTCTCTGCCCCTCCCCTGCTCGCTCACATGTGCGCACGCTCTCTTTCTCTCTCTCTCTCTCAAAAATAAATTGAAACATTAAAAAAACGTAACGCTTGGGGCACCTGGGTGGCTCAGTCGGTTAAGCGTCTGACTTCGGCTCAGGTCATGATCTCATGATTCGTGGGTTCAAGCCCCGCATCAGGCTCTGTGCTGACAGCTAGCTCAGAGCCTGGAGCCTACTTCAGATTCTGAGTCTCCCTCTCTCTCTGACCCTCCCCTGCTCACACTGTCTCCCTCTCTCGCTCTCTCTGAAATAAATAAAAAATTTTAAAAAAATTTAACACTTAATTATAAATAATGTTTGCCTATTCTGTAAGTCCAACTTCCCTACTAATATTTTGTTAGCTTATTTTGTTACAGAATATAAATGACATTATATCTTAATTTTTAAAAAAGGATATAAATGACTAATAATTTCACATGCATTTCACTAATAAATATAAAATACTGTGCTCTAGTTTTTTCAGACATTATATATTAGGTTTATTAATGGGCCAAATTATGTCACCAGTAAACACAGTAATAGATAATTCATCTCTAAAGCATGACAATTCCCCTCTGCCTTTAGTCCCTACTACTTTAGACCAGCATCCAATTACCGTAAATTACCACAGAACCAAAATACTGTAGAATTACAACAAAATTACAGTTTTTTAAACCTGTAGGCTGTTTTTGACGTAGTATTTTCAAATTACTTCAAAATATCTGATGATACAAAGCCCTATTTTACAGACTCGGCAATACTTAAGGTAAAACTAGTTCTAGAGTTCCAAACACTAGATTGTTCTCAGTAACTGTCAATTTCATTTTTCAATTAAAATATGTTTCCAGGATTCTTAGTGTCAAAGTATTATGTTTCAGGATAGAAACTGAGAACACTGATGTTTGTCTGCTTAAAAGAGATTACAAATAAGAAACAAACAAATCCAACTGCAGTTAATGTGACAAATTAACCCATGTAAATATGAAGAAAAATTTTTATTTATTTTTAAAAATTTTTTAACATTTATTCACTTTTGAGAGATAGCAAGAGACAGAGTGTGAGTGGGGGAGGAGCAGGGAGAGAGGGAGACACAGAATCCAAAGCAGGCTCCAGGCTCTGAGCTGTCAGCACAGAGCCCGATGCAGGGCTCAAGCTCACTGACCATAAGATCATGACCTGGGCGAAGTCAGACCCCCAACCGACTGAGCCACCCAGGCGCCCCAACAAAAATTCTATAATTAATCAAACATTATAAATGTAGACAATAACTTTAAAGACTCTATGGTTGAACTAAAGGCAGTGGCTTAAAATTATGATGATCACACATTAATCTGAATGGCAGACAAATACAAGCCTTAATTCTAAGTTCTAAACTTGTCCTTTTTTTTTTTTTCTTAAAGTAGGTTTAGTGTGAAAACCAACACAGGGCTTGAACTTAGAACCCGGCCAAGACCTAAGCTGAAATCAAGAGTCAGACTGAGCCACCTAAGTGCCCCAAAACTTGACCTTTTAAAGAATTTGTCCTGGCAGCTCTGCAATGGGTTATTATTACTTTAAGATCTTACAGACTTTTTACCTACTGTGGGTTTCTCAATATAACAGAAATAAAACAGAGCTGAGTAAATGCAAACCATTTTAAGAGGAACTTACACAACCCAATGAATTTTAAAATTAAAAGAAGATGTACATATTTCTTTCATCCAAGCCTATAGAAAGTTTGTCAATAGAAGCTAAATCAAACACCAGAATGTGAGCATCTCAATTACAACAGTAATTTGAGAACAGATTCTCATACTCTCAGAAGTCATGAGAAAAAAGAGCTTCAAAAAGTAGTAAATTTTGCCTTTTATTATAAGTATATTTCACCATTATTGGCAATTAACATTTTAAGGATTTAGGCTCTAGTGCTAAATCCTAATTAACTTTTTAACAAAGTTATCTGTTTCATGTAAAATTTCTGTTAACAAACACTTTAAAAATAATGTATAGATGAATTTTTCATTACCCACATAATAAGTAAAGTCAAAGCTATTAATTTTTAAAATGCTGGTAGCTTTTAAAAAGCTGTTGAAACAGATATTTTTAAAAAGCATGTTTATGGCTTTAAAATGAAAACCTATGAGAGTATATTAAAGAATATTAAATTTTTAAAATCAAAGAATTAAATTAGATAAAAGCAATAGCAGATACTGCAGAAGCAGGACTTAAGCACTGTATTTCTTCCTTTTATTGAGGTATAATTAACATTATATTAGTTTCAGATGTAAAACAATGATTTATTACTTGTATCTATTGCAAAATGATCACTACAATAAGTCTAGTGCAAAAAGAGTACACTGTTTCTATGAGAAAATCACCAAAAAAGAACCATTAAAAATATATTTACCGCCTTACTTATTTGGAGGCATGGACAGTACAAAACTCCACCCAGAACCAGAAAGGAAGCAAGAAAAAGTCTCCCGGAAGCTTAAGATGGCAAAAATTAATGTGCTAACAATAACAACAAAAAAACCATACACTACACTAATTGCTTATTCCCTCTTCTTGTGTACAAATTCTAAAAAACTTGGACCACCCTACCCCAGCCCAAGCCCACAGTTTATTGGAAACAAAGAACTGAGAGAAACTGAGGTACTTATATAGGCTGTCACACCAACAGCAGCAAGAAGCAATGATTAACAGAAAGGGAAAAACCAAAATATAAAAATAGCAGTCAAGAACTCTAAAAGCTGTAGATAGGCCTACATATGCCAAGACTTTGTGAGACATTTTATACCACACTGTAATAATTTATACATTATGAAGATGTTAAATGACATTGAAAACACTTATTAATAATATAGGAAGCTAAAGGTTTTTTTTTTAAGTTTCCCAAACAAAAGATACTTAAAATGTGGAAAAAAAAAAAAAAACAGTTTGAATTATAGAAAAGTTTACTTTTCTGGGATCCATTTATATGAATCATGGTTCCTTAGAGAATTTTATATTTACACATGTTATTGATTATAAANATGGAAAAAAAAAAAAAACCAGTTTGAATTATAGAAAAGTTTACTTTTCTGGGATCCATTTATATGAATCATGGTTCCTTAGAGAATTTTATATTTACACATGTTATTGATTATAAAAATTGAAATCTGCCTTGCAGCAAAAGCCTGAGAGATCTAACATGCCCCACACATGCTCTCAAATAGGAGATAGTTGTGAGAGAAACTAAGAAAAACTAAAGACTGAAAATCTAATCTTCAATTCAAATGATTCCAAGGCTAGTCCTACACATGAAAAGCAACTATGCACAAGGATTTACACATTAAATCCAGATTATAATCTTGTGAATCAAGTATTACCCCATTTTATAGGAATCTGAGATTCAGTGGTAAATTACCAACCCAACATCATGACAACGGGTGGAGTACCAAGTGCTCTGGGTCTGGAAATTGCATGCTCTTTCTATTATGCCATCCCAAAATTTGCCAAAAATTTTAATTGATATAATACATCTTTATAAATTGCCACCAAATGAAAAACTTTTATAACGTACTGAATTCCACTATGAAAAGCTTTAACTAGGGGTAACTTCATTTCCCAAAGCGTACTCCTAGGAACACCAAACCCCCAGAGTGTAACAGGTGCTGTTGGCAGTGGGAGAAAGATGGGGTTGTTTTAGTATGTCTAGAAAATTTTTTTTTAATATAGTTCTTAGGATCTTTAACATACTTATTATAGTTTTTGGCCCTGTGATTCTCTAAGGGTTCCTTAAACCTTTTCTTGATGGACACCCTACAGGTACTAGCATTCCTAGGAACACATTTAGGAAATCCTGCTACATATAATCCAATGTAGACAATACCTGAATACTAGGTTCTCATAGTCCAAGTCAGCACTGACGTGTAGAAACTTAAGATACACTGAAAAACTATCCAAGAAAAAACTTGATCAAAGTAGAATGCAACTAATTATAATAATGACTTTTTATACTCCACCTTACATTCAACCTATAGAGAAAATAAAGGTGGGAATGGGATGGATGTGTACAAGGGCTGACAATATTAACTCCATCTTTGGCCCTTTGTGTACCAAGGCCCATGGAAGTTTAATGGGTACCCAGACTGGAATGCAGGAAGGCTTGTTCTGATCTTCCCTAAAGTCATTTAGATAACTAGTAGAGATGACATAGTTTCTTCCCCTCCCTCCCCTCTAGCACACAAATGGTGCCACTTTAGATACCCACCCTTTGGCCTCACCACATCACTATAAATTAGTGGATTAAGGTCCAGACTTTGCAGAGAAGAGGTGATCCCCCCTGTCAGTAAGTTACCCTAAATAAATCTCCGTGTAAATGATATGAAGTCACTTCCTTTGTTTTTCAGTCTCAAAGTGCTTTATCAATCTGAAGAACACTTTTCTCTCCCTCCTCCACCTTCTAACAGGATGACATCCAAATATTAGCCAGTATTAAGAAGATACTCCCAACTTTTATTTTGAAAAGCTTAAAGCTACAAACAAGTTAAAAGAGCAGTACAATAAACACCATATACCCTTTCCAAATGGACACCATATACCATAACATTCTGTCACATCTGTATTCTCAGTCTCTCACTTTCCAAAGATAAACACACACACACACACACACACACCCCATGCAAACAGACATACATTATTTTTTGTTATACCATTTTGAAGTAGTTGCATTATCACATGATATTTCACACCTAAAGTCATCAGCTGGTGTCTTGTAAGAACAAAGACATTCTTCTGTATAACCATGATTCTACATAATTCAATAATATCATCTGTATCAGTAAACAGCTGGTGCCTAACAAAACATTTCTAAAATTTAATGGCTTAAAACAATAGGTATACACTAATGCTTATGAGTCTACCAGTCAGGTGGGTGATTCTGTCTTGGCTGGGTGGTTCTGTCCTAGTTTGGTTAATTCATGCGTCTGTAGTCAGTTCTGCTGATCCACCTTTGGGTCTCTCACAAGTTTGGGAGTTGGCAGACTATAAGCTAGGATGGCCTTAACTAGGAAAACTGAACTCTCCTCCACCAGATATTTCACCCTCCAGTAGGTTTGCCAGAGTTTGATAAGATGGCAATGCTATGGCTCCAAGAAAGTGGAAGGCACAAGAACTCGTCACAAGCCTATGCTCAGAAATGGCACACCATCATTTCTGTCACCTTCTGTGAGCCAGCCCATTATCATGAGGTAGGGAAATAGTCACCATTTCTTAACAGGAGTACCTGCAAAGTCACATTGAAAAGAGCATGGGCACAAGGAAAGATGAAGAACTGTGGCCAATTTTTTAATCTGTCATATCACCTAATAGCCAAATTCCCCCAATTATCCCCCAAATTGTCTCTTTATTGTCTTTTTTTTTTTGGTTTGTCCTTCTTTCCCTCCCTCTCTTTCCTCTCCTCCTTCAGAAGAAAGAAAATCAAACCAACGTTCACAAATTAAATGGTTTCTATGCTTGCCATGAATCCTTTAATTTAGAGCATCCACCTAATTTTATTCTTTCATGGCATACACATTTCATAATACTCAGTTGCTCAAAAGAAAACAAAATGGACTAGATTTTAATGTCTCTAAATACTCATTTCACAGTGTAAATTATAAACCCTAATATGAGGCTATTTCTTTTGTTCATAGATAAAATTACCTAATTGTGGTTCACTATATATTTTGCATGTTCTATATGCTAACATCCTAGAGTGCCCGAATTAAGATTTCCCTATATTCTTCTCTAAGTCCATGTCCTCTCTCATCACTTCCCTACTTTTCCACAAAAGGAATTTATATCAATACAGGAATCCCCTCCTTATCTATAGTTTCACTTTCCATGGTTCAGTTACTCATGGTCAACCTGGTCCAAAAGAAAATGATCCTCCTTCTAATATATCATCAGAAGGTCAAAAGCAACCTAATGCACATAGCACAATGCCTATGTCAGAAACCTCATATCATCTTATCATGTAAGCATTTTACCATCTTGCACCGTCACAAGAAGGGTGAGTACAGTACAGTAAGATACTTTGAGAGAGACAGCACACTCACATAACTTTTTTAAATAAATTTTTTAAAGTTTATTTATTTATTTTGAGGGAGGGAGGGACAGAGAGAGAGGGAGAGAAAGAGAATCCCAAGCAGGCTCTGCACTGTCACTGGAGAGCCTGATGCAGGGCTTGAACTTGTGGACCATGAGATCATGACCCGAGCTGAAATTAAGAGTCAGATGCTTAATCAACTGAGTCACCCACTTAACTGACTGAATCACCCAGGCACCCCTTACATAACTTTTATTACAGTATATTGTAATTTTTCTATTTATTATTCATTGCTGTTGTTAATCTCTTACTGTGTCTTTTTTATAAATTAAACTTCCTCACAGGTAATTATGTACAGGAAAAACATAGTACATGCAGGACTTGGTACTATCCATGGTTTCAGGCGTCCACTGTGGATCTTGGGATATATCCCCTGTGGATAAGGGAGATTACTGTACACATATTACAAACCCTAGTGTAAAGCTTTCCCTGATTCTTTCAAGCAAGTGTCATTAACAACTCTTTTTCTATGTTCCCTGTACCCACCTGAGCCATTGTTAGTGAACATTTTTAATATTACATGAGCAGCCTGACTTTTCCTCAGATCACTGTACCTTGGAGTAACTATTGGTCTTATTCTGCCATATATATATATATATAGTTCTTAATTCTGCTAGCTATTGCAGAATTCTAGCCCTCAAAGATTCATTCAGTACTTGGGAGTCATTTTTCACAAGTATTTACAAATGGATCTCATGGCTATTTTGTGATATACACCAGTTCCTCCTCTTTAACTCCAGCCTAAACCCACTTTCTAAGTGCCCATTTTGTTTTGTTTGTTTGTAAGTAGCACGGGCCCTACCACTGCCTAACTATTCTTCTATATGTCCTCCCTCCCCTGACTTCAAAAGGAGACATTACATTGAAGTCTTGTCACCTCCTCAGCTATTCTTACCTAACACTGTCTATTTTTCTGCAGCCACTCAATGTGAAATGTTTGTCTGTGCACTTCATTATTTTTCTGCTTTTTCCTCATTGTTAACTTCATATAGGAGTAGTTATAATAGATATGAACAAATTCTTCTGAGATACAAATTCCTGAGTAAGCAATAGAAAACCCTCCAGGTACATAATGGAAGCATCTGACTCACTCAGCAGTACCTATGGACAGAGCCTGTGCTGGGCTTGAATCTGCTCAGTACAAATTCTGCACCAAGGACTCAGATTACACTAGTGTAGTATCATTTGTACTTTCACTCTGTGCACTACAAATTATAAATCAGATCATATAAATTCACAAGTAGAACTGACTTCCTCTGAATAAGTAAGCATTTTTATCTTCAATACCATCTGGTTTTCATTAACATTTACTTCCAAGTATAATGTAGTAACCTCTGCCTTATTGTATGCTTCATTCTGATAAACTCAGGAAAACCAAAAAGATTTCCATATTACCCTCTTCCTCCTCATTTCATTCCTAAATTGGCCTGATCTCAGGTTTGTGTTTAATACTGAAATGCGTAAAATCAAAAGTTTAAGGTACCAGCATCTCCAACTCATACTCCAAATTAACATCATAATTTAACTGGGCATACAGGAGGCCAGAACAAAATAGTAAGCACCACCTTCACCTCCAATGGAATAGTTTCTCACAAAAGCTATCTGGTTCTTCACTCTTAATGTATCTAAACTTATTCATAATGTATGTGACTTACAGGAAAGGCTGGTTTTGACCTGGACAGGATTCCCCTCTACTCCTACACTAGTGGTAACCATAACCTGACAAGCACGTGTTAATTAGCACTGTGTATTTTTCAGTGTGATGGAGAGTAACCAATATACCATGGTTATTATTTTTTTTACCTAAAACCTATTTAGAATGTCTTCTGGGCGTCTGGGTGGCTCAGTCAGTTAGGCGTCCAACTTCTGCTCAGGTCATGATCTCAAAGTCCGTGGATTCAAGCCCCGCGTCGGGCTCTGTGCTGACAGCTCAGAGCCTAGAGCCTGCTTCGGATTCTGTGTCTCTTCTCTCTCTGTCAATCTCTTTCTCTCTCTCTTTCTCTCTCTCTGCCCCTCCCCTGCTCACTGTCTCTCAAATTAAAGACATTAAAAAATTTTTTTTCTTTAAAAAAAAAAAGAGTATCTTCTAATGTTACAACGGAAAATACTGGTTTGACAATTAAACTGAAGTATAACAATATTAGTACAATTAATATAACATCACAGACACTTTTCTGAAATTTTTTCTATCAAAGCATTTTCTTCTAAATTCCTCCTGCTTACTTCTAATATTTATTCTAAATTTATTAAATATATTTCTTCCAAAAATATCTGAGAAACTGTAGTCAAAAATAAAATAAGTCTTCTAAAATACTTTCTATATTAGAATTCTGGGTGTGGATTTTAATTCAACTTGTTGGATGACCTTGACAGTTACATAAGGTTACAGGCATGTTTATGAACTTGGACATGGATGCCAGAAAATAGGAAAAAAAAGGGAAAGCTGCCTTAGGAAACCAGTATAATCTTGGTTCCAAAACCTAATAGAAATGAATACAAGAGAAAAGACCATTGATTTGTCTCTCTCTCTCTCTTTTTTTCTTTTTTGTTTCTTAAATTCCACATATGAAATGAAATCATATGGTACTTCTCTTTCTCTGATTGGTTTATTTGGCTTAGCTTTATAATATGCTAGCTCCATTCATATCATTGCAAATGGCAAGACTGCATCTTTTTTATGGCTCAATAATATTCCATTGTACGCATATACCACATCTTCTTTCTCCATTCATCTATCAGTGGAGACTTGAGCTGCCTCCATAATTCGGCTATTATAAATAAACATGCTATAAACATAGAACTTCATGTATCCCTTTTAATTAGTCTTTTGTATTTTGGGTTAAATATCCAGTAGTGCAATTACTGAACCATAAAATAGTTGTATTTTTAACTTTCTAAGGAAAGTCCAGACTGCTTTCCCGGGTGGCTGCACCAGTTTACACTCCCACCAAGAGCGCACAGGGATTCCTTTTTCTCCACATCCTGGCCAACACTTATTACTTCTTATCTTTTTGATTCTAGTCATTCTGACAGATATAAGCTGGCATTTCAGTGTGGCTTTGATTTGCATTTCTCTGATGATGAGTGATGTTGAGCATCTTTTCATGTGTCTATTGGCCATCTGGATGTCTTCTTTGGAGAAATATGTGTTCATGTCTTCTATTTTTAATTGGATTATTCATTTTTAGGTGTTAAATTGTATAAGTTCTTTATATATTTTGGATACTAACCCTTTAGTGGATAAGTTATTTGCAAGTATCTTCTCCCATTCAATAGGTTGTCTTTTAGCATGGTGCTGTCCAGTTTTCACCAAACATCATTTGTTGAAGAGACTTTTTCCCATTGCCTATTCTTTCCTGCTTTGTCAAAGATTAATTGACCATATAATTTTGGGTTTATTCCTGAGTTTTCTATTCTGTTTCATTGATCTATAGGTCTATTTTTGTGCTGGTACCACACAGTTTTTTTGATGACTACAACTTTGTAATCTAACTTGAAGTCCAGCATTGTGATACCTCCAGCTGTGCCTTTTTTTTCACGCACAAACCCACACGCGTGCGTGCACCCACACACACACACACACACACACAACACACTGGAATAATACTTGGCCATTAAAAAGTATGAAATCTTGACATTTCCAAAAACCTGAATGGACCTATAGAGTATTATGATAAGTAAAATAAACCAGAGAGAGAAACACAAATACCACACGACTTCATTCACATGTGGAATTTAAGATATAAAACAAATGGACAAAGAAATTAAAAAAGAGAAAGACAAACCATGAAACAGACTCTTAACTATAGAGAACAAACTAATGGTTGCCAGAGGGAGGTGGGTGGGAGGATGGGTGAAATCGGTGATGGGGATTAAGGAGTGTACTTATGTGATAAGTACCAGGTGTTGTATGAAAGTGTGGAATCACTATATCGTATAAATGAAAATTGGGCTCTGTGCTGACAGCTCAGAGCCTTGGAGCCTGCTTCAGATTCTGTGTCTCCCTCTTTCTCTGCCCCTCCCCTACGCATGCTCTGTCTCTCTCTGTCTCTCAAAATAATAAACATTAAAAATTTTTTTAAAGATGTAATATTATACTATATGATAACTGGAATAAAAGTAAAAACTTTAAAAAAGGAAACCAAGAATAAGAACTCATAAACATCAGGATTCCTAATACTCTATCTCTTACTTTACAGGCAAGTTTGTAACAATACAAATGTTAAAGAAAACACTAAAAGATATTAATGTACTAGATGAATTATCAATAGTACTCACGCATCATTTGAGCAAGTCATAAATTCTCCTTTTATTTTGGGATGCCATGAGCCAGTATGAAGCATTGCTGTATGACCCTTAAAAAATAAAAATACATGAAAAAAGATATTTAAAAAAGATTTAAAAATAAACAAAATGACCAGAAACTGATATATCATGCTTTAAAGTTAAACTTTTTAGTCCTCCCAAGATCACACTATTTTATTAAACTATAATATTAAACATATTATGCTACGTCAATTTTATTTCATAACATGCTTTGTTTATTTCACTTTGTTTAATTCACCATATAATTATTCCGCCCAGAAATTAACTCAGTGCTTATATAGAACGGGTGCTTAATAAGAAAGGAAACATAAAGGAAATTGACAGCCTCTCTTTAAGAAAGAAATAAATGGAAAAACCCATAATAAGAGACAGATAGACCCTTCTTTAAAGACTCTCTTCTCAATGGAAAAGAAGACTAGAAAGTATTTGCAAATAATCAAGGTAAAACCAAGAGGGTAAAGGGAAAAATCTGCACTTCTTAAAAATGTGTCCACAATCTTGATTCTACCATATATCTGTGAGAAATAAATCTGTGAGAAAAGGAGAGACATCTTTAAAATGATTCAAGATTAGCCCTACTAAGTATAGAACATAATAAAAAAAAATACTGTAATTAAAACAATGTGATGTCGGTATACGAACTGACACACACAGAGTACATATCAAACATAAATACACACATACACACACATTCCCCTTCTAGGTGCAAAGTCAGCTAGAGTGACCTCATACAGTATGTTCAGATGGGGCAAAAAAGAGCCTAATACCTAATAACTGAAAAATCTCTTATTCTGAAAGGGTCCAAAATAAAACTGGGCTATAAGAAGCAAAATGTGTATCTTTAAATGATTTAAAGGAAAATAACTGTATCTCTCTGGAAAGAATGAATTGGAACTGGAGTACCCACACATAAACCTGGAGACCATCTACAGTCCAAGTTGCCCACAACACCTGGTCAACTCCTGAAATCTGTTATCTTTACTGGGTACAAAAGGGGATCACAGATGTGCAGTAGGGAAGCATGAACTGAAGTAATGGGACCAGAAGGGAAGTCTTGGATTCCACTTTCCTCTCCCGTATATTTAACTATCAACTTGACATTTCCATTTGCATGTCTTAGGCATTTCAAACATAATAATAGGTCTAATAGGGAAATTTGCTTCTTACTGTCCACTTCATTTGCAATCAACTTCTTTCCTAGTTGCTAAAATTACAAACGTGGGAGTCATCCTTAAATACTACAATAACCATAAACCTAAAACCCTCTCTGTCCAACTAAATACAATCCTTAGTTAGTCCTGTCAGTTCAACCCAAAATACATCTTAAATCTATCTACTTTTCTCATTATCCACCACTACCACTCTTGTAGAACCCAACATTATCTCAGTTATTACACACTAAACACGTCTGTCACTAGTCTCTCCACTTTTATACTTGCATCATGTGCTCCACCTAGCAACAATACAGTCTTGTTTTTTTGTTTTTATTTATTTTTGAGGCAGAGGGAGACAGAACACGAGTAGGGAGGGGCAGAGTGAGAGGGAGACACAGAATCTGAAACAGGGTCCCGGCTCTGAGCTGTCAGCACAGAACCTGATGCGGGGCTCGAACCCACGAACCGTGAGATCACAAACTGAGCCGGAGTCAGACGCTTAACCAACTGAGCCAATACAGTCTTTTAAAAATATACTTCTGGGGTGCTTGGATGGCTCAGTTGGTTAAGTATCCGACTCTTGATTTTGGTTTAGGTCATGATCTCACGGTCGTGAGATCAAGCCTTGTGTTGAGCTTGCCACCAAGCACAGAGCCTACTTGGGAATCAATCTCTCTCTCTCTCTCTCTCTCTCTCGCTCTCAGAATAAATAAATAAATAAACTTTTAAGAGTGTATAAAAATACCCTCCTACACTGTTGGTGGGAATGTAAACTGGTGCAGCCCCTCTGGAAAACAGTGTTGAGGTTCCTCAAAAAATTAACAATAGAACTCCCCTATGACCCAGCAATAGCACTGCTAGGAATTTACCCAAGGGATACCTATGCTGATGCATAGGGGCACATGTACCCCAATGTTCATAGCAGCACTCTCAACAACGGCCAAATCATGGAAAGAGCCTAAGTGTCCATCAACGGACAAATGGATCAAGAAGATGTGGTTTATCTATACAATGGAATACTCCATGGCAATGAGAAAGAATGAAATCTGGTCATTTGTAGCAATGTGGATGGAACTTGAGGGTATAATGCTAAGCGAAATAAATCAGGCAGAGAAGGACAGATACCATATGTTTGCACGTATAGGTGGATTAGGAGGAACTTAACGGAGGACCATGGGGGAGGAGAAGGGGAAAAATAGTTGGGAAGAGGGAGGGAGACAAACCATGAGAGACTCTTGAATGCTGAGAACAAAGTGAGGGCTCATGGGGCTGGGGGAGGGGGGAAGGAGGTGGTGGGCATGGAAAAGGGCACTTGTTGGGGTGAGCACTGGGTGTTATATGGAAACCAACTTGACAATAAACTATGAAAGAAAAAAATATATATATATGTAAAATAAACTTCTAAAACCACCACTAGTTATTGTTCTCTACTGGCTCTCCAACCTCTTTACATAGTCTACAACGAGTCACATGTTCAGGCTCCTGCCTTCTCTACAACTGCACTTATTTTGTCCTCCCTCTTCCCCAACAGACATGAATCCACTGGCCTTCTTTCATTTCCTCCAATACAACCAGCTTTTTTCCTGAATCAAGGCCTTATTCAAATAAGTATGCTTTTCTACTTATTCAAATAAGTATGACCTAGCCCTATCTCTGAGTCTATATGGCCCATTCTGTTGTTCTCTTTCAGTGCACCTGTCCATTTCCTTAATAAGAATCACAATTTATAATTCCATATCTATTAACTTGTTATCAGATTTCTGAAACTGATGTTTTGCATATTCAAAAACAAACAAATAAGGCTGGGAAAAACCTAAAATTCAATATAAACAGAAACAAATGAACCCTACTGTATTTCAAATGAACAATAAATACACTGAAAGAATAAACTGAAGGTAATAACTCAAGTAACTGTATACCCTGTACTGGGTTAAATGGTAGCTCATTTAACCACCAAGGAATACTCCTGTCCTAACCAGTGGAAGTTGGAAACATGACCCTAAAGAGTCAGAAGAGGAGAAGACACAAAGAGGAGAAAGCTCTGAGAAGATGAAGACAGAGACTGGAGTTATACTGCCACAAGCCAAGGAACACCTGGAGTCACCAGAAGCTAGAAATGGCAAGAAAGGATTCCCCTAGAGCCACTGGACAGAGCATGGCTGTGTCAGTACCTTGATTCCAAGACTTCTGGCCTCCAGAAATGTGAAAGAATTTCTGCTGTTAAGCTACTAACTGTGTGGTAATTTATTATAGTAATCCAAAAAACTAATACATACTCTCAGGCTAAAGACCAAAAGAAGCATAAATATATATTGAATTCTAATTAATATATGTGTTTCTTTTTTGCAGTGGTACGCATTAACAATTCTGAAACTGCTTTCATTATAATGAAGAATTAAGCAAGTGAGGAAATATGTGGAGGACCATGGGAGTCGCCTTTTTTGCTGTTAAAGAAGGGAGTTCCAAAAGTGGGAAGAAGAAAGACTAGAAAGAACTCTATGAGTTTTGACTGAAATTATGGATATCAGTATGAACCCATGATGTCAAACAGGTAGCTACAAATATAGATGTATGTGTGTATGTAAGCTCTTCTCTAGCTTTGTATGCTGTGAATGGCTAGAGGCAATGACTCCCCAGCAACCCTAGCACAGAGATCCTAGTTTCTAAATTGTGTTCTCCATTACAGGAAACGAGGCTCCTTGGAGAGATGTTTGATTCTTGTTCACACAACATGAACATGGAACATGTGGTTGTACCAAAAAGTAAGAAAGTGCAAAAAATGATGGGGATTTGTTAAAGAATAAATAAAGAGCAGGTTGAGGGGCTTCCCCTGGGACAATAAGGACATTAACATAAATAACAAAAGTAACAGATTATAAACCATTTACTAAATTAAGAAATCCTGAGTATATATTAATAAATAAGTAAGAGAAAGCTCTTCCTTACAGTAGAATGATAACTAATAAATATAAAATGAATGATGGAGTTAGAAAAATCACCATTTTGCAATCATCGTGGTAATAATTGATCCAGGCAAGAATCATCAATGGATGCTAAAACTCAGAGAGAAAAGTCTGGTAATGAGCAAGGTATTTCCATGCTATCAAAATCTCCCTGCAAACTGCTGAATGATTACAAAGAGAAAATAACTAGGGAAGAGATCTGGTATTACAGTACCTTAAACAGGTCATCCAAATTAGCGTCACCAATACCGTGATGCACTGGTATCACATACTTCCTGATAGGAGGATGTAAGAAGGACCCAATATCGTTACTGTAACAGCCTTTCTAGAAATGCATACCCAAACTCTCATGATGAGAAATAACAGGCAGAATCAAATCCTACATCTGTTGCTACATATTTACAACTTCTACACATTTACAAAATAATGGCTTAGAGTCTTCAAATATACCAAAGTTTCTTTTAACAAAACGTAGAGGAACTATTCCCAATTAAAAGAGACAAAAAGGCATGACTAGTGAACTGGTGGGCATATAATCATAAAGAAGATTGTTGAGATAACTATGGGCTGGAGATTAAATACTATTTCATCAACGCTAAATTCATAGTTATGTAAAAAGATCATATGTTATTAGGAAAACCACACTGAAGAATTTATGAGTAAAGGAACATGATGCCTGCAAGTTATGTCAAAAGCTGGGGAATACTAAACACACACACATAATTCTAATGTATGTGCATATACATATGAGTGTGAGTGAGGGAGGATATAAGTGTGAGGGAGGGAAAAAGAGAGACAGAGTTTGTGTTAGCTGAGGAGGGGGGGAAGAAGATAAAGCAATGAGACAAAATACTAACAACTGATGAATCTAAAAAAAAGGTGTAAGTAAGTTCTATGTACTATTCCTATAACTTTTCTGTTAATTTGAAATTATATCAAAATAAACACTTAAAAAAATGTCCTAGCTGCTCTATGAAGAAAAGCCTGTTGCAATGTCAAAAGAGGAATTAAGAGGGCCAGCTGGAAAGACAGTGATGTGGTTCATCTGAACACTGACGGTCGCTTGGACTAGGGCACAGCAGTGAGGTATTCGGAGGTAAGATGACTTGGGATACATTTTAAAGAGAGAGACAACAAGTTTCCCTAAAGAACTGGGTCTGGGCTGCAACCACAGATGAAGCCAAAGTTTGTAAATTAATTAAGCAGCTGTGTTGTGTAAATGGGTGACTATATAAATAACACATCATTCTCTCTGGCCATGGAGAATATGAACTCTCTTCTGTGTTTAGGAAATTCCCCAAAATATGACTCAGTAAAAGACAGAGACTACCTCTCATAGAGAAGTGGAAAAGTCAGCCTCTATCGTTGCCAGCCTCCCTTATAGATGTGACACAGGAATGCAATCTAGCTCCACCCATTACATTCCCTTGAGCTGTGACTTGAGGACAAGAGAGTGCTATCTTTCCCTGTTAGTCCATTTGGGCCACTGTAACAAAAATATCATAAACTGAGTGGCTTATGAACAATAAATATTTGTTTCCTAGAGTTCTGGAAACTGGGAAGTTGAAGATCAAGGTGTCAGCAGATTTAATGTCTGAACTTCCTAGTTCACAGAAGCCATCCTTTCACTGTAACCTCACATGGTGAAGGGGTAAGAAAGTTTTCTTGGGCCACTTCCATAGGGCACTATCTCATTCATGACAGCTCCACTTTCATGGCCTAATCACCTCACAAAAGCCCCATCTCCTAACACCATCACCTTGGGGGTTATGTTTTCAACATATGAATTCTGGGGGATATTCAGTCTTAAGGAGTAGCCTGGGGATGATTTTTGCCTTCTACGTTTCTCGACTTAGGCTCTGGGGCAGTCTACAACTAAAAACTAAGAGCAAGAGCAGACAAAGTTCCAAAGAAAGATTCCACTCTGGAGGGCATAGGATGAAAGGCCTGAGGGGTGGGGATGAAAGGCCTGAGGAACGAAGTTCTTGTGATCTGACCTACCCTATGCCAGCCAAGCACAAGCAACAAAGCTACCAAGTCTCTCCTCAGTGCTGGCACCAAAAATGGAAGTTGTCCTAACAGGGCAAAGAATCATCAATTTCCTTCATTTCACACCAGGCAAGTGCTGGCTCTGGGGTGATGCTTCTCATCCTCCCAACCAGCAGTGGCCCTGTGAGGTCACTTACAGCAGATGAGTGCCAGCAACAAAACAGCGGCTGTCGTCTCGGTAACAGGAGCAGCCCTTCAGAGAAGATACTTGCTGGCTCTCCCGACCCAAACCAGGAAAAAGCCAGCAACAAAGAGGAATGGTGCCTCCTCCTCTGAACCAGAAGCAACAATGACAGCAAACCGTGTGACAGCAAAAGTGTGTGGCACTTTTGACACTCCATGCTTTCTAGTAGGCCAGTATTAACAAGAAAGCAGATCACCTACCAACATAAGTAGAATAGAACCTTTCTGATACTCTATGCTTTACATTTGGGAAAATGCCATCAGTGGGTAGCTACACTGCCTTTTCCCACCAACAGAGAGAAACGGCTGCTATGGGGGTGCCTGAGTGGCTCAGTCAGTTAAGTGTCTGACTCTTGATTTTGGCTCGGGTCATGATCTTACGGTTTGTAAGTTCAAGCCCCACATCAGGCTCCACATTGCTGGTGAGGAGGTTGCTTAGGATTTTCTCTCTCTCCCTCTCTCTCTGCCCCTTCCTCACTCTCAAATAAATAAACGTTTTTAAAAAGAAAGAAAACAGCTGCTGTGGAGTAGAGAAATTTTTATTTTTCTACCCCAGTCAAGCTTTGCCAGGAGGCATAAGCTACAGTATGGGCACCCTCTCAATGCATAAAAAGAGTGATTTTCAGCAACATCAGAACAGAAATCCCTGAAAGAGAATAAAGGGAAAAATCATAAGGTGAAGGGTAAGAAATCTGGAGAAAAATATCCTTTAAATCTGTACAAAAAGTCCTCCACTCAGTCCTGAGGTGTACTGTGTGAAACCTACTAGCCAGGGTCCATATGAACCCCTGGGTAACATGTACATGAAGCAAACCAGAATAGCATACAAAAATGCTTTGAAAATTAATACTCATAGGAAGCAGATCAGGACTTAGAGTCTAAATCTAATTAGGCTCACCCTCAGCCAAAAAAGAAACCACACAGACAAAGAAACGAAAATTCAGCATTCTCCAGAGGTTTTGGACAGGACTCAGAATATCATAACACAATATTCAAATATGAAAGATACAACCTAAAATTAATCACATTTAATTAAGAACTGGGAAAATCTAACCAGCTCTTAAGAAATAATAAAAGATGCCAACCACAAAATGATCCAAATGTTGTAATCAACATTTTTTAAAAAGACTTAAAATTGGTGTTTATAACCATGATACATAAAGGGAAAGCAAACACATCTGAAACAAATGCAAAGATATAAGTGCTCAGCAAAGAAAAATAAACTATTAAAAATGGAAGCTTGGTCATATTGAAAAATATAACAATGGAAATAAAAAGTTCACTGTAGGGGCCCAATAGAATGGAAATGTCTGAGAAAGACTCAATGAACTTGAAGACAGATCAAAAGAAATAATTTAATCTAACAGGAAAAAATGAGCAGAATCACAGAAAGCTATGAGACAGTATCAAAAAGTTTAGTACTCATATTACATGAGACTTAGGAGAAGAGAGAGAGGTACAGACAAATATTTGAAGAAATAATGGCTAAAAATGTCCCAAAAATGGTGAAGGAGGTAAATTTAGAGATCCAAGAACCTCAGTGAATGCCAAACAGGATGAACAAAACAAAAAATAATAATAATAGTAATAATAAATAAATTTTTAAAAGCCTACACCTTGACACATAATAAAGCACTAAAGTCCAAAAATAGAGAACAAAAATTCTAAAAGCAAATATAAAAAACAACACATTACATAAAGAAAAACAGATACTTGAAATACTGCATAATTACTAACAAAAATAAAGCCAGAAGACAGTGGACCAACATTTTTAAAGTACTGACAGAAAAATACTGTCAACATAAATGTACAGAAAATGTACTTTGGGAATGAAGGTGAAATAAAGACACTGTAAGATGAAAGAAAACTAAGAGAACTTGTCACCAAAAGATTCTGCTTTAAAAGAAATGTGACAGAAATTGAAAATTGATCATATATTTTATATAGAAATTCAAAGAATAGCTAAGAAATTCAAAAATTATTTTATTATTTTAAGAATACTTACTATAAAGTTGGACACCTACCTCATACCACACAAAAAAATTAACTCTAAACTGATCACAGACCTAAATGTAAAAGCTAAAGCTATAAAACTCTTAAAAGAAAATATAAGCATAATTCTCCATGACTGTGGGTTAGGCAATGACACTAAAAGCATAAAACAAAGGAAAAAATAAATTGAGTTTCATCAAAATTTAAAACTTTTGTGCCTCAGAGGACACTATTGACAGCATGAAAAGACAACCCAAAGAATAGGAGAAAATATTTGCAAATCATATTATCACATAAAGGACAAATATCTAGAATATATAAACTGTTAGAACTCAATAATAAAAAGACAAATAACCCAATTTTACAATTAGGCAAGGATTTGAACAGACATTTCTCTAAAGAAAATTTACAAATGGCTAATATATACACAGAAAGATGGTCAACACAGACCATGGAGATACCACTTCACACCTTGAAGATGGTTATAATTAACAACAACAACATGAGAAAACTACAAATGTTGACAAGGATGTAGAAAACTGGAACCATCCTACACTACTGGTGGGTATGTAAAATGTTATAAACAGTTTGGAAAACAGTCTGACAGTCCCTCAAAATGCTGAACACAGACTTACCAAAGGACCCAGAAATTCCACTCCTAGGTAAACATCTAAGAGAAATGACAACATATCTCTGCACAAAAACTTGTACATGAAAGCTCATAGAAGCATTATTCCTAATAAGAAAAAAGTGGAAACAGCACAAATATCCATCAACTGAAGAAGAGAGAAATGTATCCATACAATGGAACGATATTTGACAATGAAAAGAAATAAAATATTGATACATGCTACAACATGGATAAATTTCAAAAACATGCTAAGTAAAAGAGCCACGCACTGTATGATTCCATTTACATGAAATATCCAGAAAAGGCAAATCTATAGAGACAGAAGATTAGAGGTGGGAGGGTCGGGGATGCTGGCTAAGGGACAGGGAGTATTTTGTTTTTTACTACTTTTTGGGACAGTTTTAGGTTCACAGCAATATTGAGAGGAAGGTACTTTCCATATAGCCCTTGCTCCCACATGCATAGCTTCCCTCTATTATCAATATCCCCCATCACAGCAGTACATTTGTTACAACTGATAAACCTACACTGACACATCATATTAATCTAAATTCCACAGTTCATATTCAGGTTCACTCCTGATATTGTACATTCTATGGATCTGGACAATTTATAATGACACACATCCACCATTATAACATCATATAGACTAGTTTCACTGTCTTATCATACAGACTAGTTTCATTGTCTTAAAATCCTCTGTGCTCTTCCTCATCATCACTCCTTGTCCCTTACTCCCTGACAATCACTGATCTTTTTATTGTCTCTGATAGTTTCTTTTGGGGATGACAAAAGTGTTCTAAACTGGATTGTGGGGGCGGCTGCACATTCCATGAATATACTAAGAACCACTGAATATACTAAAAGCCACTGAACATAAACTAAATGAGTAAATTTAATGGTTTATGCATTCCATCTCAAAATTAAAAATTAAAAAAGAAAGACTACTTCAAGTGAAAGGGAAATGATAACAAAGAGAAACTGGAATATAAACAATGAAAGGACAGCAAAAGAAAGGGTAAATACCTGAGTAAATAGAACAATATTTTTCACCTTTAACTTTTGTTGAGAACAAAAATTATTATTGTTGCCTGATAGGATTTTCAACATATGTAAACATAACATACAACAACTACATCAGGACTGAGGAAAGAGCTTATGTGGTTGCACAATTTCTATTTTTCACTTGAAATGGTCAAATATTAATTCTAAGAAAATTATACGTAATTTATTTTTATAGTTCCCTAAAAGCACCACTTAAAATACTATACAAAGAGCATAATTAAAATCCTACAGGTAAATAAAAATGGAATTCTAAAAATACTCAGATAATTTAAAAGGAATCAGGAAAGATGAAGCATAGAAAAAAGAACAGAAAGAACCAAAAATAATAAAATGGTAGAACTAAATCCAACCCTATCAATAATTACATTAAACTTAAAATGACCTAAACACACCAATTAAAAGACAATAATTACCATTATACATTAAAACACAAAGTCTAACAATTACAGTTCTTTCAGGAATCTGACTTGAAATATGACAAAGAAAGTTAAAAATTAAGAATCGAAAAATACATAACAAGCACCTTGACTCAGGGCCTTGCATTTGCTGTTCCTCTTTCTGCACGGCTCCTTCTCAGATATCCGTGTGCCTGGCTCCTTCAAGGATCCTTCATCCAGACCTCTGCTGAATGCCACTCCCTCAGAGATCTCCCTGATTACTCTATCTAAAGAAGCCCCTCATCACTCTCCATCCCCTTAATCTGCTTCATTTTTCTTCATAGCACTTATTACTCTCTGATTTTGTTATACAATATATGTTTTTGTATATTTTCGTGTCTCCCCACTGGCATATAAACTACATGAGGGCTTTGCCTACTAGACGCTCAATAAATGTTATTGAATAAATGAATACCAAAAGAAATATACCAAGCAAACAATAACTTTTTAAAAGCTTGAGGAGTGCCTGGGTACCTCAGTTCATTAACTGTCCAACTCTTGATCTTGGCTCAGGTGATGATCTCATGGTTGTGAGTCTGAGCCCTACATCAGCCTTCTGTGCTGACAATCCAGAATCTGTGTGGGATTCCCTCTCTCCCCCTCTCTCTCTCTACCCCTCTGGCACTTGAGCTCACTCACACTCTCTGAAAATAAATAAATAAACACTAAAAAAAAAAAAGGCATGAGTGAATATATTAGTATCACACAAGGTAGAAATCATAACATGAAAAATCACCAGAGATTAGGAGAGACATTATATAATTATAAAAGAATTAATTTATCACAAAGACATAGCAATTGTTAAGTGTATATGCACCCAATACAACACAGTTTCAAGAGATGAAGCTAAAACTGAAAGAACTGAAAATACTATTGAAAAAATAAGCACAGACAAAATCAGCAAGGATATAGAAAACAACAACTCCATGAACTGATCTAACCTTACATAAACAGAATACCCT
Source organism: Crocuta crocuta (assembly GCF_008692635.1). NCBI lineage: Eukaryota > Metazoa > Chordata > Mammalia > Carnivora > Hyaenidae > Crocuta > Crocuta crocuta. The sequence continues at coordinate 4,325,155 of NW_027529996.1, forward strand.
ACACCTGGCAACAGCAGAATACATATTCTTCACAAGTGTACACAGCCCAGTAACTAAGACGAATCATATTCTAGATCACAAAACAAGCCTCACCAAATTTAAATCCAACCATAGCAATAATTATATTAAACTTAAATGTGCTTAAATTCCAATAAGGGAATTAAACTAGAAATTTGTAACAGAAAGATGACAGAAAAATCCCCAAATATTTGGAAATTAAATATTATGCTGCTAAATTACCCATCAGTAAAAGAGGTAGTTCCAAGGGAACTGAATGAAAATGAAAATATATCTCAAAATTTGTGGTATGCAGCTAAAGCAATGCTTACATGGAAAATTATAGCACTGCATTGTTCTATTTAAAACAAGGGGTGTCTGGCTAGCTCAGTCAGTTGAGCGTTTTGACTTTGGCTCAGGTCATGAACTGGCCATTCACAAGTTTGAGCCTGACATTGGGTTTCTGTGCCAACAGCTCAGAGTCTGGAGCCTGCTTGGGATCCCGTGTCACCTTCTCTCTCTGCCCCTACCCCACTCACACGCTGTCTCTCTCTCTCTCTCAAAACTAAATAAACATTAAAACAAGAATTAAAAAAAGAAAAGATAAGGGGTGCCTGGGTGGCTCAGTCAGTTGGGCATCGGCTCAGGTCATGATCTCACGGTTCGTGGGTTCGAGCCCCACGTCGGGCTCTGTGCTGACAGCTAGCTCAGAGCCTGGAGCCTGTCTTCAGATTCTGTGTCGCCGTCTCTCTCTGCCCCTCCCCTGCTCACGCTCTCTCTCTCTCTCTCTCAAAAATAAATAAAACATAAAAAAAAAGATAAAACAAGTCTATAATTAAAGCATCCACCTTAAAATACTAGAATTAGAAAAAGAAATAGGAAAAGCAAGCAAAAGGAAGAGTGTAAGAATAGAAATCAATGTTGAAGACAGAACTAAAAAAAAGAAATACAAATGAATGAGATAAAAAAAAATTTGCTCTTTGAAAAAAATCAATAAAATTGAAAAGCATCTAGTCAGGCCAAGATAAATGAGAAGACACAAACTGCCAAATCAGGAAAAAAAGAAAAAATATGAGCAATGACCCTAAAGAAATATTACTATTAATTCTATGTATATAAATTTGCTAACTTAGAGGAAATGGACCAAGTCCATGAAAGTCACAATCATATCTCAACCCAAGAACAAAGAAATAACATGAATAGCCCTGTACTTATCAAATAATGGAATTCATAGCTTAAATTTTTGAAAACAGGAAAAAGAAAACTCCAAGCTACACTGGCCAATTCTACTAGGCATTTTTAAGTGATACCATTTATAATGTGTTTAAAAAATGAAAATTTTATGTGTAAATTAAGTATGAATTTAATAAAATCTGTTTAGGAGCTCTATGCTAAAAACAATAAAACCTGGAAAAAGAAAAAAAAAGAAGACCTAAATAAAAAAGAGATATACTGTTGTTGATAGAAAAGACTCCAAACAGTTAAGATGTCAATTCTCTCCAAATGATCTTTAGATTCAAAATAATTTCAAACAAAATCACAGCAGTGTTCTCTGCATATATAAACAGGATGACTGACTCTAAAACGTGTATGAAAAAGAAACTAAAATAGCCCCAAAGCAAAACTACAATGAGATATCACCTCACACCTGTCAGAATGGGTAAAATCAACAACACAAGAAACAACAGGTGTTAGCAAGCAAAGATGAGGAGAAAAAGGAACCCTTGTGCACTGTTGGTGGGAATGCAAACCCATATAGCCACAATGGAAAACAAAAGGAGGTTCCTCAAAAAGTTAAAAATAGAACTACCCTATGATCCAGCAATTGCACTAGTTACCCAAAGAATACAAAAACACTAATTCAAAGGGACACATGCACTCCTATGTTTATAGCAGCATTATCTACAATAGACAAATTACAGAAGCAACCAAAGTGTCCAGTGACTGATGAATGGATAAAGAAGATGTGATTGATACACACACATACACACACACTGGAATATTACTAAGCCATAAAAATGAATGAAATCTTGCCATTTGCAGCAACATGGATAGAGCTGAAGAGTATAATAGTAAGCAAAATAAGTCAGAGAAAAACAAATACCACATGATTTCACTCATATGTGGAATTTAAGAAACAAAACAAATGAGCAAAGGGAAAAAAAGAGAGAGAAACTGAGAAACAGACTCTTATAGAGAACAAAATGATGGTTACCAGGTGGGTGGGGGAATGGGTGAAATAGGTGATGGGCATTAAGAAAGTGCACTTGAGATGTGTGTGTTGTATAGAAGTGTTAAATCACTATATTGAACACCTGAAAACTAATATAACACTGTATGTTAACAAACCAGAATTAAAATAAAAACTTTAAAAAAAAAAACAAAGAAAGAAACTGGGGCACCTGGGTGGCACAGTTAAGCATCCAACTCTTGGCTTGATCTCAGGTGATCTCATGGTTCATGAGTTTGTGCCCCACATGGACCCCACTGATACTGCAGAGACTTGCTTGGCATTCTGTTTCTCCTTCTCTCTGCCCCTCCCCTGCCTGTTCTCGTTCTCTCTCTCTCTCAATAAATAAATAAATAAACTTAAAAAAAAAAAAAAAAAGAAACTAAAATAGAAAGAAATAAAAGAAACCCAAACAACTAAAACAAGGAACAAAGAGCACTCACACTACCGAATTTTAAGACATACTACAAAGGTGTAACAAAGGCAGTGTGATATTCGTGAAAGGGTATACACATAGCAATGGAACAGAATAGAGAGTCTCAAAATAAACTTTTTCAAATATCATCAATTTATATTTGAACAAATATGCAAAGGCAATTCAGTAAAGTCAGTCTTTTCAACTAATGATAGTGAAATAACTGGTCATTTATATGCCTCCCCCCCCCAAAAAAAAACCCCTTGACATATTTCTCACTCTCTATACAAAAATCAGCTCAAATGGATCACAGAATCAGTGCAGAACATTAAAGAGTAAGACTCCTATAAGAAAAATGGATGAAAATCTTTGTGACTCTGAGTTCAGCGAAGTTCTCTGACCAAAACCCAAAACATGATCCCTAAAAGAAAAAACTGATAAACTGAACTTCATCAAAATTTTACAAACTTTTACAAAGAAAATGAATAGACCAGCCACACAATAGGAGAAAATATTTACAAGTCATGCATTTGAAAAAGGATATACACCCAGAATATTTTTTTGAACTCTCAAGAACAAACAAGAAGAAAACAAATATTCCCTACCCTCCAAAATAGGAAAAAGAAATTAAATGGACACTGCACCAAAGAATGTATAAAATAAAGATAGCAATAAAAATAGTATGAGAAGATGTTCAACATCATTAGTCTTTAAGGAAATGCAAACTAAAACAACCAGCTGCCATTAAAGACCTATAAGAATGCTAAATTCCAACCACCGGACACCACCAGTTGCTGGCAAGGAGGCAGAGCACCAGGACCTCTCAGTCACTGCTGGTGGGAATACAAAACAGCACCACCACTTTGAAAGATATTGGCTAGTCTGACCATGTTACACAGCAACCACACTCCTGGGTATCACCTCCACTGATTTAAAATTTTATGCCTATGCAAAACCTACATGCAAATGTTTACAGCAGCTTTATTCATAAAGCTCTGTTGGCAAAACATGTTGGGATAATGGGGCAGATGTGAGGTGTGAGGGAAAGAGGAGTCAAGTAGAACTCACAGGTGTTTCAGCTGATCAGCTAGTGAGTGGTGACGCCATTTACTGAGATACAAATGCCTGCAGTAAGAGGATGTCTAGAAAGAAAAGTCACAATTTCCTTTTTGCGTATTTTAGGTTAAGATGCCTATTATACATCCAAGTGAGACTGTGAAGTAAGTAGTTGGTAATACTGGGCAGGTGAAAAGACAGGTCAAGAAACATAAATTGTAAGTCATCAGTGTCTATACATGACATTTAAAACTGATGTGGGAAACAAAGGCAAAAGGAAAAATTAAATTTTCTTACAACTTACAACCCATTCACAAGCCCTTGAAACAGGCAGAGTGACCTTCCCCTGGGGGCTCAGCTGCCTAAATGTTGACACTTTGCTAAGGGCAAAAGGCAATCTTAACATTATCCTAACCCCCTAGGATCCTGTTAGTCTGCTTTAAACATAAAGAAATTCCTTTGGAAACTTCTTATATCTCCACCCCCCAAGATATATGTTCGTAATCATCCTCCAAGCATGTGGCCCACTATACATCTGAAGGTCTCATGACGGAGGGTTTGCTAGACAATAATAAATGACCCTTTCTGAACAACAGCTAGTAGCCCCCTCAGGGCCCTGGAAACCTTGTTTCCAAAATTGCTTAGACCCCTCCCAACCTGACTGTATGTAATCAGTCACCCATCACAACCCCACTGCAGCTCTTTCTGCCCAGAAGTCCTGTCCCCGTGCTTTAATAAAATCACTTGTTTGCACCAAAGACATCCCAAGAACTCTTTCTTGATGGTTTTCTCTGAAGCCCAACATTTCCACATCAAAACCATGTGACCAGATGAGATCAATCGGGAAGCAAATATAAATACTAAAGAGGGTTCAGTGTAACAGTATGAGCTGGACACTCCCAACATTTGGAGGCTGAATGAGAGAAGGAGCAGCAAAACCGGAGTGAAAAGGAACACTCAATGAGGTAAGAAGAAAACTGGGAGAGCACAGTAAATTAGAAGTCAGGTAAGAAGGTATATCAAGAAGTGGAGTAATCAACTGTATCAGACACTGCTGAGAGTTATGGATGGTTCATGGGAACTGAGAACTGCCCATCAGATATCACATGATGGCAGGCTGCCATGAACAGAGAAGTGAATTCGGGTCCCTTCAACACTGTGTACCTAAGGTAGTATTGAAAGCTAATAATTAGTTGATTGGCTGATAATACATAGGATTATGTATTATCAGGGGCCTCAGTAATCTCTTTCCAAAACAAATTTGTCAGACTATGCTTATTTAAGAAAAAAAAATAATTTCTGAAGCCTAGCAGTAAACAGCTATCTTGTCTAGTTTCACCCCATTACCAGGAAAACAGCTCATAATTTGCAATAAAGGGAAAACCCCAATAAGCCAAGACATACATGCCCAGCTCTGAGGACTTAGAGCCTAACTACTTTGGCTTCCTCAGTCTTGCAGACTACTCCATATGTGCATTCTCCTCCTCTGCTTAACTGAGCCCCATCTCCCCTGACGTCTCTGCTTCGCCCCGTAATCTAATGCATAGTCTGCTTACCTCCCAGTCAGTTCCTACTTTACCATTTTCATCTCCCACGCCCATACTCAGGGGTTCTACAGAAAGATGCTGCTCTGTCCAGTGCTTAGAACATCACTTCCTACACTTTGAACAGCAACCCAACAACTCACCGACACCATGCAGGTCTTAATGGCAGGCCCCAGAAAACAGGTCTTTTACTGACATTTGTTGATTAAAGTTGAAATAGCATCTTGTAATATAAAGGATATTTTTTAAGAGGACCAAAAGAAAATGATCCCTATTACAGAAGATATTAAGATAAAAGGACATATGTTCACCTTAGCTGTTGAGTATCCCGAATACAAACACAAATAGTAGGTTAAACTGTAAAATATCTAAAAGACTATGAATGTTGTTTCTTGTTTGTAAGATAGGAGCATGACAAAGGCAATGGGAATGTTAAGTACCCATGTGTTAAAACAATGACCAAAATTAGTCATAACAAAAATCAAGTTCAACTAAGGATTCTTAAATGTATCTAAACAGATTCAGTACTATGGCTAACATTAGCGGAAAAAATTTTAAAGTGACACCTATTAAAGAACAGCCAGTGACCAAAACAGTTTTTCATCAAATAAACTAGTTTTTCTCTCTTTCTCCTTCATCTAAACATAGACACTCCTGAAAAAATCCCTTTCTTTATTTAACAGGCTTAAATGGAAATAGCCTAGAAGAATTAAACATCCATTTTTCTCATAAATATGTTATACTTTCCCTAAAGAGAGGACATTAATGAACCATGATCAATATTGGTTTCCTCTAAACACACACACACACACACACATACACACACACACACATACACAGATGGGGGATACACAGATGGGAGGGTGTGCTGTTCTGTACTATTCTGTACATACTCTTGTGGCTATCACACAAGAAAAACTGTAAAACAGTTGCCCTGATGCAGTGCCATCTGTAGTCACTGAATGAGGTGAGGCTCTGTGACCCACCAAAATGAAAATACCCATGTCTTTCTCATGGTGAGCTAACAAACAGGCAACTCATATGACGAAAAGAAATGCAGCCAAGAATACAGTGTGAACTTTGATTCAAAAGTTCTTCTTCACCAGAGTCCATTCATAGGCTGTTTTAGGAATCGCCAAAGTTCCTAAAACTGTCAGGAAAAAATCTGTGTGCATACATTTTGCTACAGAAAACATTTACAGCTTCAGTGCAGGAGTTGGCAGACTTTTTCTCAAAAGGGCCAGATAATGAGTATTTTAAGCTTTGTGGGCCACACGGTCTCTGCTGCAACTATTTAACTCTACCACTGTAGCACAATAGCAGCCACAGACAATAGTAAATGGTAAATGAACAGGCATAGCTGTTTCCAATAAAGCTTTTATTTACAACATCAGGGTGCAGGCTGGATTTGGCCCACAGCTGTAGTTTGCCAACCCATTGTATTCCATCCATACTCTTAGTCATTTTCTTCTATGAATCAAAGACTTAAGTCCAAGTCTTCCTAGTTCCTGAGCGATTTTAAAATCCATTTGAACACATTCAAGAGATAAATTCAGTCTCTTTAATCTACTCAACTCCAGTGACCTCTTCTTCCAACACCTTTTAGCAGCCCCAACTATGGCTAACTCTGCCATTACCACAAATAGTTCCTTTTCTGAAGCCATGTATTGCCAATACTTATTGTTTTAACACATATTTTTCAGCTGATATGTGCTAGGCACTAGATATTCCATTTACTGGTCACATAACTTTCTATCTTCCAGTTCTTCAACTTTTTTTTTTTTTTAATTTTCAATATCGACCACACTCCTTAGGCATAAACCTGAGAGTCCTCTTGATTTACCTACAATGACCAATCTTTATTCTGGAATAACTCCCTCCTCCCCCATCACTGTATTCCATTCAAACACCTAGCCTCCCAAATAAGATTCAAGTGTATCATACAAATATACAGAATGACGTCTGCAAATCTACATTCTATAGCCCTTAATACTCCCACATTTCTTCTAGTCATTTTTCTCTCACAACCCTCAACAGCTTCTAAGTCTTTACTATCATACTGAAGGCTTCATCACTACATCTCCCGACACAAAACTAATGACCCTGCCACTAGATGGTGGAATTTTCAGTTTCCTACCTAAGTCCCATGGCCTATAAACAAATGTGGGTATGAGCCCTCCACAACCCCACCATTCCCAATGTAAATATATTCCCTCCTCTCACTGAAAGCCAACTCCTGCTTGCTCTTATGTGTGATCACAACCACTAACACCTCCTCATGTATTTGCATTATTACCTGGCACATTTAGTTTTTGCAGAACTGTATTAGTTATCAATGCTGTGTAAGAAATCACCAAACTTAGCTAATAAATTGGAGGTGGTTTAAGCCCCTAACAGTTTTGGAGGTCAGAAGTCCATCTGGATTCCTTGCTTAGGGTCTCACAGACTGAAATTAGGATGGTGATAGGGCTGCATTCCTCTCTGGAAGCTCTGGGCAAAAATCTGCTTCCAGGCTTACTAGGTTTCTGGTAGAATCCAAGTTCCTCATAATTGTAGGACTGAGATGCCCATTTCCTTGCTGTCAGCTGGGGGCTGCTCTCAATATCTAGAAGCTGTGTGCCTTCCTTGCCACATGGATTACTCCATCTTCAAAGTCAGCAAATGAGAATCCTTCTCATGTTGAATCTAAATTAAACAAAAGCCATGCCTGCAAATGTCTGCAAAATAATCCCCTCTTTATTTGTAACTCCTGATGAAATGGCTAAGGAGTAATATCCTTAAGCTTCCTAGAGGTCACCTGGTTTGGTTGAGAAAATCTGTGAGGCATACATTAATTTCCTGAAAAAGCCTTTATTTAGTATAACTGAGTAATCTGACCTTATGATCTTTCAGAGGTTTTAGCAAAAGGTTATATATACACCCTTAGTTTCTTCTCTGTGCTATACTTCAAGAAGTAATTTCTTCATTTTAACATTATTTACCATCTGGATAGGCTCAAAATAAACTAAATCCTCTAGTACTGGTACCTCTCTAATAATCTATTTAACTTTATTCTCTCAGATATTACTATGAGCAGCAAGAGGCAACCAGGCAGCACCTTCAACACTTTGCTCTGAAATCACCTTAGCTATATATCCAACTCACCCATGTAAGTCTGCTTACATCTTCAAAGCCAGCAACAAGGACTCTCCCTCAGGTCAAATCCCTCCCACATTTCAAATATCTTTTGCCAGGAATAGCCCAATCCTTTTAAGGGCCCACTGGATTAGACAGGATCCAATGAAGATCTTCCTTCCTCAACTATGCCATTCAACATAATCTAATCATAGGGTGTTAGGTCCTGTTAATAGTTCATATCCATACTCAAGGGGAAGAGCAGGGAATCTTGGGGGTCATCTTAGAACTCTGCCTACAACCATGACTATGAATGTAGCAATTCTGAAACTACTTTCTATGCACAGTAACAATGAACAAATGAATTAATATAGTGATGATATTATAAGCCAAATTTCTCACTGTTGGAGAAGTGAAATACAAATATAGAATGGGGAAAGGCTAGGAAGTTAGATTAGAATTACTGGATAGATCAGTGCAAACTCATGATTTTATATGTTTGTGTGTATATATATATGTGTGTATATAAAATAAAAAATATATAAATATATATATATACATTTGGTTGTTTGGTTTACCTCCCATCCCAGCTCTCTCTCCTGAAATAGTCTAGAGGCAATGGTGCCCCAGCATCAGTGAACATACCCAGTGCCAAGATCTAGATTCATAAACAGAATTCCCTATTAAAAGGAGCCAGGGATCAATACAGAAATGGGTAACATTAGAGCAGGAAAAGTACAAGATGAGCCAGGAACATTTTGTTGTGCCAAAATTTAAGAAAGTACCCCAAAAGTGACAGGGATGTGTCAAAAGGACATAAACCAGTGTTAGGGAGTGTCTATTAGATAAAAAGCTCTGGAAATATTCAGAAATTGGAAAGAAACACAATGTGCTTCAAATCACTGCACTTTTTGGGAGTTTATATTTGTGGTTAAAACCATCAGTTAAAACTGCTTACAGAAACAAAAATATACCTAGAATTCACAGTTTAAAATGTTTTACTTCTTAGGAAATCATATTTACCCTTAAAGGATATGACTAATATGTTTCATCTCCAAATAATAATAGAAAATTTTTGGAGTGGCTGGAGCTCAGAATAACTACATGTACTATCCAAATATAAATAAATATTTGAAAACATGTTTTTCCTGTAATTATTTATAAAGCTTCTAATTTCCATAATTAAAGGATATTCAAGGAGAGATTGCCCTGTTAAAAACCCAAGCATTCTAGGGTCCTCTACCACTTTGGTCATGTAATTAAGAAAGAAATTCAACAGAATTGTTTTGATGTTGAAGAGAAAAATGGTTGAAGATAATCCAACGGAAATGCACTTAACAATATTAACTCTAGATGAACTGACAACAGGAAGTTTAATAAATGAAATTCTAAGGTTATAATTATAGGCATTCACTTATTAATAATCTATGAAAACACTTTTTAATTTAACAAAATTCTGATTTGTTATGGAGTTTTGATGTATAGAAATACTTCTCAGTGAAGGATAGACATTTAATAGTCACACATTTGTAGGATGTGGGCCAAAGAGGTCCATTTGAATCCCAGGCAAAGTGTGTGTGTAAGACTTCAAAGTAAGTGAGAAAAACACTCTCTGATTGGAAGTAATGTACCAAAATTCTGGTTTAGAATAAATGAGTTTTAGATGACAATACAACTAAGATTTTAAAGTATGCTTTTGAATAGTTTAAAGTTTGATTCCTTCTTATCCTTGTCCTACTTTCTTAATATTAAAAAAGAGACAACAAACACAAAATGGAGTCACTTATGTTAAGACCAAAGCACCAAAAAAGAAACTTAATACCTAACCTAAGTACTGTTTCACTCTCCCAGGACAGTAATCTTAACCAGTCAGTCTGGAATTTCCTGATCAGCACCAGTGAGGTTTTCCAACCAATAGACCCGTTTGTTCCCCCAAAAGGAAGGCATAACCTTGGAGGAAATAATCCTTTTTTTCCCCCTCTTTTTAAATTCTTTGTCCCACCCTCTCTCTGCCTTTGAAAACATTCCCTTTTGTATATCTCCTTGCAACTTCTTTAGACTATTTACTAGAAGAGATGCTGCCAAATTCACAAATCATTGAATAAAAACAATAGGAGCGTTAAATTTACTCAGTTGGATTTCTTTTGAATTTAACACTACTTACCTAAACCCAAAGAAGATCCTATTTTCCCCACATACATTAAACAATAATCTCATGAACTCCAGACCAGTGATCTTCATGTTTAAAAAAAAAACAAAAACAAAAACAAAAACAGCAGAACCTGATTTACAAAGGATATCTTATGAAAAACTCGAACACATAAAACAGATAAAACCAGAACTCCTCAGGCTGAAGTAAGAAGCCCTCTGCCCCTCACCCCCATCCCCAAGGCCTATCCTTGCACCTTACTGCAGACCCTGCAGCACTCACACATAACCTCAAGATGGCAGAACATACAAAACGTGACTCCAAGCAATAACTGATGTAAAGGTTCTGCTATGATCAGAAAACACGTTTTTCATATGCATAAGGAAAATACAGACATACAGAACCTGAAATGTTCTAAATGATTATATTTGGGTAGTAGAATTATGAGTTATTTTTTCTTTTCCAATTTTCTATAATTGACAGGAATTACTGTTAGAAACCCAATAAACTTTATTTTTTCAAGATGTAAGTGTAATTATTCTCCCTGTAATCCACTGTGTTGTAGTATACAAAAGAAAAAAGCACTTCTGTATCATTATGACTATACTTAAAAATACATACACATACACACACAGTGATGTAAAGATTAGAGATACAAATTTAACAATATAATTAGAGGCCTGTTTATATTTAAAGTACATAATATTTTAATCACAAGAGATCAGATATACTTAATTGTTTCCTTTAATGTCCTATTCATTGCCATTTCCAGTAAAGCCACAGTTACTAATTACTCTTGGAATCAGAAAAGAGGTTAAAAAGTTAAGGGAAAAAAAAGTGTCCCATGAAATTGACTACTTTCAAACAATAATTCTTTCATTTCCAAAACCCATTACTCAAGCCAAAGATTGCAATTAAGATACCAGTAACATTTCCTAGACAAGTAAATAGTCAATTAATTATATTTGCTTCTAGGAAATGGAAAGAGTAAATATTAACCATGATTTTGAAATCAAAATGGAAATATTAGGCAAAGTGGGATAAGTTATAGTACATGGTTACAATATATAGTCTTTTTTTGCACATTAGTAACTAAAATTTTTTCCCAGTTTTATTGAGAAATACTTGACATACATCACTGTGTAAGTTTAAGGCATATAGCATGATAATATGATTTACATATATTATGGAACAATTATCACAATAAGTTCAGCCAACATCCCTCATCTCATACATATACAATATAAGGAAGAAAAAAGTAAAAAAAAAAAAAAAAAGAGTTCTCCTTGTGATGAGAACTCTTTGGATTTACTTTCATAACAACTTTCCTATATATCATACAGTATTATAGTCATAATGTTGTACATTATTACACCCCTAATTATAACCCTAGTACTTATTTATCATATAACTATGAATTTGTACCTTTTGACTTCCCTCTTCCAATTCCCTCATCCCTCACCTTCAGCCTCTGGTAACCACATGTATGGTGTCCTTTCCTGTGAGTCTGTGGTCTTTTTTGGGGGGGCGGGGGATGGTGGTGTTTTTTACATTCCACATATAAGTGAGATCATACAGTATGTCTACCCATCTGGTTTATTTCATTTAGCATAACGCCTCAAGTTCCATCCATGCCATTGTAAACAGTAGCATTTCCTCATCTTTTATGGCTGAATAATATTCCACCCCATATGTGTGTGTGTATTATACCACAACTTTTTATCCATTTATCCATCGATAGACACAGGTTGTTTCCATGTATTGGTTATTGCAAATGACACTGCTATGAACATAGACGAGCAGATATCTTTTCAAACTCATGTTTTTATTTCCTTTGGATATATGCCCAAAAGAAAAATTGCCAGATCATATGGTAGTTCTAGTTTTAACTTTTTTTGAGAATCTTCTATACTGTTTTCCACAATGGCTACCCCAATTACAATCCCACCAACACTGCAAGGTTTCCCTTTTCTCTACATCTACACCAGCATTTGTTATCTCTTGTCTTTTTGATAATGGCCATTCTAACAGGCATGAGGTGATATTTCACTGCGGTTTTAATTTGCATTTCCCTAAAGTCATATTGAGCATCTTTTCATGTACTTGTTGGCCTTTAGCACATCTTCCTCAGAAAATATCTATTCAGGTCCTTTGCCCATTTTTTTTTTAATGTTTTATTTATTTCTAGGAGAGAGAGAGAAAGACAGCGTGAGCAGGGGAGGGTCAGAGAGAGAGGGAGTCACAGACTGAAACAGGCTCCAGGCTCTGAGCTGGCAGCCAGCACAGAGCCCGACGCGGGGCTCGAACCCACGAACCGCAAGATCACGACCTAAGCGAAAGTCGGACGCTTAACCGACTAAGCCACCCAGGCGCCCCTCCTTTGCCCATTTTTTAATTGAGTTCATTTTCTTTTGTTCTTGCTATTGGGCTGTCTGAGTTCTTTACAAAATTTGGATATTAACCCCTTATCAGATTTGTGATTAGACATAGAAGGAATCAATCTCAACATAATAAAGGCCATACATAACAAGCTGACAGCTAAAATCATACTCAATGGTGAAAGGTTAAAAGCTCTTCATCTAAGATCAGGAACAAGGGACAATGGTGCCCACTCTCATCATCACTCTTATTCAAGACAGTACTGGCAGTCATAACTAGAGGAATCAGATAAAAAAAGAAAATGTATCAAAATCGGAAAGTAAGAGGTAAAATTGTCTCTCTTTGCAGATGACATGATTCTAAATATAGAAAATCCTAAAGATTCAACAACAAAAAATTCTTAGCTCTAACCAATGAATTCAGTTAAGTTGCAGGACACAAAATTAACATCAAAAAAATCAACAGTACTTCCATACACTAACAAAGAACTTCCTGAAAAAGAAAGAAAGAAATTAATCCCACTTACCAGAGCACCAAAAACAATTAAACACTTAGGAATAAACTTAACTAAGGAGGTAAAAGATAACTCTGATAACTTAATATGTTAATTTTAATTTTTTGTGTTTCTATATAGATTGGTTTGTCTACCCCTGTCCTACTTTCCTAATTATCTTATTATATGTACTGTAAGTCTGAGACTGCAGAAAGAGCCAGCAAGAGAACTAACCATGTTCCTTTCTTCTTGAATTTTGTTAGCTAAAACTTAAATCCACAAAGTCTTCATCTTTTTATAAGGTAAGAAGCCCTGAGTGACTGAAACAATTAAGAAGAGCTTAGAGACTGGCAAAAACTTCTCTTCCTCATACTTTTTAAGAACTAATGTCTATGGTAAATACAAGCTAAAAAGAGAATAAATAGGAGGTTTCATTTCCACAAATCAGTTGTTTATAAAGTTTTGGATTCCCAAAAGCTTCAAATACAGCAGATAAAAGCAGAATTAACTGAGTCTAAGACAGGGAGAGGGACCGATATCCCTATCTGCTTTCTTTCCTTACCACACTCATTCACAATATCATCTTTGGTGAAATCCTAGGGACAATGATTTTAAGGAGAGAAGAATGAGAAATTCTAATAGAATACAAGAAAAAAAGAAACTACTGAAGTCATCACTACAATATAATTGTATGCTTAAATTATATTTGAATTCTGTTTGAATCACCCCAACATATACTGGGCACTTAATACAATTAGTCAAGGGGCATCTAGGTGGCTCAGTCCGTTAAGTGTCCAACTCTTGGTTTCGGTTCAGGTCATGATCTTATGATTTCGTGTGTTCAAGCCCCATGTCAGGCTGGCAGCTCGGCGCCTGCATGGGATTCTCTGTCTCATTCTCTCTCTGCCCCTCCCCTACTTGTACTCTCTCTCTCTCAAAAATAAAATAAACTTTAAAAAGACTAAACATAAAAAATGCATGAGACTGTGATCCTCATTAGAGTTGAGAGGCACTTCCCTGGGGTTCAATAGAAGGCAATTTGAAACATAGTATATTTATTTATTCCACTAGCTTAACCAGGGCACAGTAAAGTAGATTACAGTCAATTCTCCTTAGTTGTAGTAGTTATGGTCTATAACGTTCTGTAAACACTGAATTATCAAATACAGGGTTAGGTTCCTGCAAGTCTCTGGTCACATGTTCATCAAGCAATCAATATATGACTTTGTTTATGTTTTTGTTTAAGGACAGCCATATAATAATATATATTTCTGATTCATAAACATTGAACTCCTAGCCAAGAGCACTGTAAGTTGTGCCTGAATGAAGTTTAACTAACATCTGTATTCTTGAAGGCACATCTTGGACTTCTCACACTTAGGAACATCAGACAGTGCTACAGCACTTCAGCACTATAGCTGGGGCCATTTTAAACAGCAAAATCACCAACAAAAAGCACCTTAGTAAGAAAAACGCAACACTACAGAGATCACGAAAACCACACTTGATTAGAACATGAGAGCTGAAACAAGAAGAGCATCAGCTTTTTCAAATCCTTTTTTGCCACTCTGTACAAGTGCACATCTGCAAATGACCATAAAAGAGCTGTATACTGATTGTGGGGTTATAAAAATTTTTTAGCAAATAGGTGAGTGCAAATACGAAAAGAACAAATAATGAGAATCCACTGTATTTTCTTAAGATAATCAAATCTCATATATATAAGAATTTGATTTAGTTACAAATCATGATTAGGGGTTTAGAAGAAGGTACTAGGACAGATAGGGAAGGAAAGAGTAAAAATCAAAATTAAAATTGAGGCTCAAAATTCTGCATCAATCATATCCACTGACACTAATATATATGTGGTAAATTGCATTATTGTTCCCAATCCATCACCCCTCCTGCATCCTCCAGCTTTGGCATGTGATACTGCAGTTCCTCTCACTAAAGACCTGGGAATATTTCTCCAGTGTACTGATGTTACTGACAGTCACGTGATTTGCTGTGGCCAATGGAATGTCCATGGACATATGAGCAAAGACTTCAAATGTGCTTCCAGATTTGGGGTTTCCTTCAGGCAATTTGCTAGTGGAAGCAGGAACTTAAACATATGGAAGAGACCTAGCACTAACTAACTTGCAGCCAAGCCTAGCCATCCCACAGATATATTAGCAATGATAAATAAGCCATTAAGTTTGATAGAATTTATGCAGCTATAGGTAATTGATATTTAGTGTAATTTTAAAATATTATCTCACTTAAAATCTTTATGTAAAAGGTTGATGAGACTCTCATTCTTGTCCTAAAGCCTGGTACATCATAGTAAGTTTGTGGTCTCTTGTTTACAAAGATGGCTGCATCCATATCTCCCCATCCACATGATCTTTTACAATGTGATCTTGACATTCAACCACCAAATGGTAGAGTCTGTCTCCCCTCTCCTCCAATTTGGACTGGCCCTATGATGCTACATAAGACTTGAAGCCAGACCTTATAAAATCTGAAGTTTCCATGCTCATCCTTCATGGAACCCAGTCATCAAGCAAGAAGTCAAACTCAAACTAAGTCCACTACACTGTGAAAAAGCCCAAACTAGACATGTGGAAAGAGAGAGAGAGAGAGAGAGAGAGAGAGAGAGAACACATGCTTGCTCATGCACATAGTAGGGAGGTGGAGAGAGCTGCGAGCAGGATAGATACCATGGGGAAGAGCACCAACTATAAACCATGTGAATGATGCATTTAAACTTTAAAATCATCCTAGTGCCCCAGCTGATACTATACAAAGCATAAGAACTTCCTGGTCAATCCACAGAATTGCAAGAAATAATTCATTGTTTAAAACCAGACACTAACTTATAGGATGGATGAATTATAGCAACTCAAGCAAGTTGTTAATAAATGTGGGCTGAATTAATTAAATTCACTAAAATATTGTTTAATGCTTACCTTGGTGTTCGCCATGTCCACAATATACTGGTCTCCCTTTATACATTCCATCACTTCAAAACCATCTCTGTCAATCACTTTAGCCTGAGAGCTTCCAGATACAACAAGAATCATGTCTCCTGTGTTACTATACTGCAACGACTTGATCTGATGGCTTTGAAAAAGAAAAAAGAAAACAGGTGTGTAAGACACTGGGCATAATATTTACACTTTCACTACATTAGGCATCGCCAGAAAAAAAGTTGCACAAGAGCACAAATTGATAATTCTTCGAAAGCAAGATCATCAACTTCAAATGGGTCCTCAACACTAGTGGTTACCCTGTTAGCGCTCTCCTCCCACTCACCACAGCAATCTGTTAAAATCTCTACTCATCAGGAAGAGAGAGGGAAAGGTGCTGAAGGAGTCCTGGAACAAATTATAGCAGAGAACTTCCCCGACCTGGGGAAGGAAGTAAATGTTGAAATACAGGAGGCTCAGAGGACTCCCCTCAGACGTAACTTGAATCGANCTGGTTCTTTCCCAAAAGAAACAAACAACTGGCTCAACTTCCTCTTACTAGTGTTATAAACTTATCTGCATCTGAACACCTCTCTCCCTCCTCCTCTTTGATTACAATGGTGGATGTAAACCTCTTCCTGACCAAGGCAAGTCTTAGACCTATATTCTGTATCCCATCCCTTCCAGTCTTCTCAGGAAGGTATACGGATTCTCCCCACCATGTCCCCCTCACAGGTAAGGCATTGGAATAAGCTTTCATCTCCTCCTTTATTCCTCTGATACTATGGTATCCCTTCCATTCTCACTGCTCTACTCATTCCCCCAGCTTCCAGGATTTGATATGCTGATGGCTACCCAAGGAACTCCCTCATCCAAGATTATGTTACCATTCCAAAGTAGCCCACCTTCAATGCCAACATGCAGTAAAATGGCCCAGCCCTCTGTTTCAGTCTAGGATATGCTGGAAGAATTATACCAACTTCAGATCTCCCTGTGGGATCAGCTGTGGCTGCTTCTGCCATTGCATGACGCTGCAATTTCTGCACCTTCCCTTGCACCTTCTCTCACAGGGGCTGATCTCATGAGCATTCCTCAAATGACCTTCTGCATGCAAATCCCAAAGTTTCAAAGTATGTTTCTGGAGAACCTGACCTGAGAGAGTTGGTACCAAAAATGGTCCTATGAAGACAATTCCAAAATGAGACCCTGGAGGGGTATTCATCACTGACTTGGCTAAGAGTGAGGACCCCATCACGGGTGGTACAGAGTCCCCACAGTGCTGCAACAGTGAAGCTGCAAGTGCCACAACTTCACTGTGAAGAGACAGACACTGGCTGCTGTGCTATTTCAGGCATCTGAGAGGTACGGGAAAAGGAAGAACTGAAACAACTACAGAACTGAATAGCTATTACCTGAGGTAGTCAGTACAATGAACAAAGACAATGAAAGGCTAAGACTGACTCATTCACCAAGTAAAGACTATAGTGTGAGAGCCAGAGGGCCTCTCTGGCAGCCTATAAAGACAGGGTTATTGTCCCTGTTAGGTAAGTGAATGATCTGGTAAAGCATCTTTTTCTACCTCTATTAGGAAGCTGGACCAAAAGCAGTTGACATTCGCAGGTGACAAACAGCAGCACACATGTGCACGCTTGAGCCAGGGCTACATTTCTTTTCTGGTCCTTTGTCTTAACATACTCAGAAAAGACCTGGACCATCTGGACAATGTGAAGAAATTCATGCTGGTCCATTATCTAGATGACATCATGGTAACTGAATGAGGTGAGCAAAAACTCAAGTACATTGGTGAGAAACATGATCTCTAGAAGATGACAGCTAAACCCTAGGAAAGATCAAGAGATGGAGATAAGGAAATGTGGGGAGGATGCATGTGGACAGACACACAAAAGTGGACACCAAATACGAAGCTCTTTGTATCACATGTTAATCCCAGAGGACATCAACGCTGAAAGAGGCAATAAACCACGCAAAATGAGTTGGCCAGTTCAGTTGAGAGTAGCTAGCTTTTGTCATCATCCACGTCACTGTTAATGCATTATGCTTATAAATGAAATGGCAGTGGAAGAAGGGATGGAAGTTATGCATGGGACCAATGGTAACTCTCCAAAGTGGACCTATTATTGCTAAAGGTCCAACCTGTCAGTAACTGAAGCCTATGATGAGCCCCACTCCCAAAAGCAGTACTAAACTAATGGAAAATATGGACTATGAAAAACTGTAATGAGTATATGGGAAAAAATAGAGCAGAGAGGACTGAAAATGTGTACCAAGGAGACAGATAAATATTTTAAATAGTATCATCAGGAAGTAAGTGACTGAGTGGGTTATGAAGTGAGGGAGTAGGCTATGACAACACTTTGAGTAAGTGTTCCAAGAAGAAACAATAGCTATTAGAAAGGACCTGCAGCAAGGGTGTACCTGGCATTTCCCCAATGTAACTGCAGCAGAGTGTGCAACCAAGCAGGAGTTGGGGAGGTCAGAATGCAGCAGGTGGGGCGATGCAGATCATGGAGGGCCATGTAAGCCCCTGAAAGGACCTTGGCTTTTGTTCTCTCTGAGAGAAAAGAGAAGACACCACCAGAATGCTTTGAGTTGAGCAAGGATGCAATCTGACCTACACTATACAGAACCATTTTTTTGTGCCTGGACCATTTTGCACTCTGAAGTCTGTGGGCTCCTTCTTAGTATGTTTTCTAAACATCTTTTAAAAAACTGCATTAGGCATATAATGGAAACCAGCTATAAAGAAAAAACTATTAAAATAATTTTTTAAATTTGTGACATAATATGTGAGTTTCTGTACTACTGCATCACTAACCTAGAGGCAGATCTATAATTTCAAAACAATGACAAGCATAAACAATATGTATTTCAATGTATCTATAGCAATGATAATATAATACGACAGCATCTGAAATTTGCAGGTATGCCTGTGACTTTGTTGCCTAGTTTCATAATTAAAGGAAATGATAAAAATCAGTTAGTGGTTAATGAAAAGAAATAATTTTTTATTCAAGTTCACAGAAATTGGGAATACCAGATATTGTACTTATGAATCAAGGAATTTAAAATAACTATAATTAAGAAATTAGATGACAAAGTAGATAACATACACAGAACTGAAAATCACAAAAAAAGAAATACGCAGACATTTTAGAATGAAAACTACAATAACTGAAATTTAGAATTAATGGAGAGGTTTAACAGGTGAGAAGTACTGGTTAAAAGATTATTTTTAGACTGAAGCATAGTGAGAAAAAATGGAAGATGCAAGAGAAAACATAAGGAAAATATGAGATATGGTGAAAAAGCCTCACATTAGACTTGTAGAATGGAAAGAGAGAGAAGCAATATGTGAAGAGGTAACCATCAAAATTTTGGAAAAATGATAAGACAGTAACGCAGAGATTCAACAAGTCCCATAATCCTCAATAGGGTAGCAAAAAAAAAAAAAAAACACCCAGGCACATCACAGCAAAAATGCTAAAAGTCAAGAGATGAAAGTGAAACCCTAAAAACACTTTTTTCCAAACATGTTTTCAACAGGAAATTCAAAGTAAAACTAAAGATACCACTGTATATGCACCAAATGACTAAAATTTAAAAGGCTAATAATACCAAGTATATTACTGGGACTGTGAAATGAAAAAAATCTACCTTCAGAGACAAAGGAAGCTGTCACATCAACAGCTGCAATATATGAGACTGTCACCATTCTGCATATTATAAGATGAACACTTCCCAATAGAACTTTCTGCGATAGTAGAAATGTTCTACATCTGTGTTGTCTATTATCATAACTACTAACCTCATGTTTCTATCAAGCACTAGAAATATGGCTAGTGCAACTAAGGAAATTAATTTTTAATTTTATTTAATTCAAATTTAAACAGCTACATATGAACAGCGCAGCTGTGAACAATATGAAATAAATATAAAACAGTCTCAAGAACAACAGAATATTCTTATTGGCTCATCAAACAGATGCAAAATGAAATATAAAGTAAAATGTCCTTTAAAAAAAGAAAACCTGGGAGGCACCTGGGTGGGCTCAGTCGGTTAAGCATCTGATTTCAGCTCAGGTCATGATCCCATGGTTCATGGGTTCGAGCTCCACATCCTAATCTGTGCTGACAGCTCAGAGCCTGAAGCCTGCTTCAGATTCTGTCTTCTTCCTCTCTATCCGCCCCCTACTCGTGCTCGGTCTCTCCAAAAATAAGTAAACATCAAAAAAATAAAAAAGAAAGAAAATCTGGGGTGTCTGGGTGGCTCAGTCAGAAAAGCATGCAACTCGATCTCAGGGTAATGAGTTCGAGCCCCACATTGGGGGGTGACTTAAATAAACAGAGGGGACTTTAAACAAATCTTAAAAAAAGATGTCTTAAAAAAATGAATTATTCTTCCTGACTAGTTACTAAATCCAAATCAGATATTTACCAATGAAACTGCTCTTTGGCACAGCTACCACTAACTAGGAACTGGTGCTCAAAAATTATACTGAATATTTATTTCTCCTAAAATGGTGACATTCTAGCTGATAGTTTTTGAGATATTTATTCTCGAATAAAGCCATTCTTAAGGCACTGATTTAAAGTTAACTCCAATGCAAAGATAATCCAAACAAAGATCCTGAGTGTGCTCTGAGGTTAGAGTGTGTGACACTGTGAGTAATTTCACAATGCCCCCGATCAAAGGGTCAATCAAGGTAGAGGAGAAATTGAAGCTCCCACACCAGATGCTCATGAGAAAGAAACCTAGAAAAGTAAATGTGGTGCTATTGCCCAGGTACTTCCTTCCTAAAAAGAAAAGCCTCTCTGGTCTATCACATTTTCCTAAAATGCTGGGAAGGAATGAGGTCCTTAGCAAAATTCTGACCAGAATCCCAAATTTAAATGTTAATTCCATAAGGAGGCACCAATAATAATAAGATATAAAATTGTATGTTTCATCACCAGATGTGCCAGTTGTCCATTTATTGCCTCTTAGCTCCAAATTCATCCTTCACTGCCTGCTTTGCAAAAATAAATTTGGGCCCTCTAACCATCTTTCGTTTGCCCACTGGCATGAAGTTTTGAGGTAGAGGGTACTACAGAGACATCGCAGGAGGAAGGGGCTTTCCTCCCTGGGTCTAATGTGTTGCTCCTGGTGGGCTCTAGCACCTCACATGGCTTCCCTCATGTCTGGCTCCTGCAGCTTGAGCAGCTGGTCTATACCAAGCTGCTGAGGTACCTCGTAGTCAGCAACACCCAGCTGCTTCCCCCCTCTGTAACAGTCACTCTGGCTATGCAAGTTTTGAAAAGTTCTGTCACAACAACTTCCTTATCATTTAATGAACCAAAGCCTTATCCTCTCAAATGTCTGGACCTCAGTCCTAAAGTCATCTACTTTGAATGCTCTATCTCTGCCCTAGGGGTAAAAGATACTCTTTTTTTATTATTATTTTTAATGTTTATTTACTTTTGAGAGAAAGACAGAGGCATGAGCATGGGAAGGGCAGAGAGAGAGAGAGACACAGAATCCAAAATAGGCTCCAGGCTCTGAGCTGTCAGCACAGAGCCTGATGTAGGGCTCAAACCCAAAGACCATGAGATCATGACCTGAGCCAAAGTCAGACATCCAAATGACTGAGCCACCCAGGTGTCCCATTATAAATGCTCTTTTTATCTGCTATTCCTACCCTCTCTAGACTACTCTTTACTTTGGATTAGCCAATCCCTCATTTCTCAAATCTTCTGTTATAGTTAGTAATCTTTATAATAAGCTTTCCATTTTCAAATTGCTCTGTGATTTCTCTCTACTTATCAGATCCTAATTAATATACTAAATTTCAAGTGATTGATTAGAAAGTGAGAAAATTATTGGCTGTTTAGTCCAGTTTGTTTATATATACATTTGCACATAAATTTGTATGTATAAAAATGCATAAACAAACTAGACTAAACAGCCAATGTATACAATTATATATATGTGTAATATATAATACATACGTAAATGTAATATATACACATATAAACATATAAACAAACAGATCAGACTTTTGATAATTAGATAGTTCAGACTGCTAAAACAAAGTAGTTCACAGGGTATATCCCTGTTAACAATACTCTCACTTTGGAGAAGTCGGTTTTCTTTACTAACCACAAAAGAACAAGTACTACGTGAGATCATTTTGTTTTCCCTGGTGAATCATTTTTATTTCTCTTTAGAAGTAACAATCTAAAAAAACAGAGCAAAATTTAAGAAGACAAGGTAGTAAAAACAGTGGCTCCATTTCTCTGGCTATGTGCTCTATGAAATTGCTCTATTTATATTTGGAGGGAAATAACAAAATTTCAATGATCCCACACTAATAGTCACCTCATTTTAGCTGCATAGGCAAACTTAATGTTTTCCCTCTATGTCACTGTTTCATGTGCTCTCTTTGTCAACATTAAAATGAAAAGTTAAGCATCAAGTTCACCATTCCTGTCCCACTTCGCTCTTAATTCTGCTAGCCACAGAGTTAAAAGGACAGGATTAAGAGTCATTAGACACAGTACTAAGGAGAATTAAAGGGCTTCTTCAAGGGGTATAACATCTGCTCCTCAAATTCCTGCTTAAACAACTAAGATTCCGATCAAAGAGAAAAGAGGGAAAGCCAATCTGACAGTAAACTAGAGTCATGAGGAAGTGAATGTTCTCTCAGGGAGTAACTCTGACACCAGAGGAAGGCTTAGTAACATTGCACAATTCTTTCTGTGAAGTTATTCATGGGGCAAGTGGGAGTATATGAGTGTAAGTGGAGGGGAATGGGAAGGTGAAGATTGAGGATCCTTTTAAGTAGTTTTTGCTCAGCTAGCAAAACAAGCTGGGACATGCAAGACAGATAAACACAGCTGTCTGGGGCTGTCACTTGGGGCTCAGGAGCCAACGTGTCCTGATGTAGTGAAAAGTGCACCGGAATGTGAGTCAGAAGGCCAGGGATCCAAGTCCTCACTCTGCTGCTAAGTAGCTGTGTGATGATGAACAAGCCCTCCAGCCTCACTAGGCTCAGTCTCCCCATCCTTTGGAAAATTAATTGATGCAACTAGTTGGCAGCAACATGAAGAGATGCTCCTGAGACATAGTTCACGTACTCAGTTTGCTGAGTTCTAGTTTCTTCCACTGAAAAAAAATCAGGAGAGGGGCGCATGGGTGCCTCAGTCCATTGAGTGTCTGACTTCAGCTCAGGTCATGATCTCACAGTTCATGAGTTCGAGCCCCATGCCGGGCTCCCTTGTGTCAGCACAGAGCTTGCTTCAGATTCTCTGCCCCCTCTCTCTCTGCCCCTCCCCTGCTCGCATGCTCTTTCCCTCTCTCTCTTTCAAAAATAAATAGTTTTTAAAATTATTTTTTAAAATATCAGGAGAAATAATTCAGACTTAGGGTGAGGATTAAAAACACTATACTTAAATAGTGTGACACAGTATGTGAAATGAGTAGTTGCTAGTATTATTACTTCTCAATTTCCAAGATCTCTATAAGATTATCTGACAGGTATGGGGCGCCTGGGTGGCTCAGTCAGTTAAGTGGCTGACTTCAGCTCAGGTCATGATCTCACAGCTTGTGGTTTCGAGCCCCGCATCAGGATCTCTGCTGACAGCTTGGAGCCTGGAGCCTGCTTCAGATTCTGTGTGTGTGTCTCTCTCTCTGTACCTCCCTTGCTCCCACTCTCTCTCTCTCTCTCTCTCTCAAAAAATAAACACTAAAAAAAATTAAAAAAAAAAAAAGATTATCTGACAGGTATAAAATCTTGGTAGTCAACTATAATGAATACATTCAAATTGAATACACTATTTCAAATTCATTACAAGTCAAGTTAATGTAAGTTTATCACATTTTAATGATCTATTAACCAAAATATTCATGAGAAATGTTCTTACATCATTTCTGATTTCTGCACCCACTCAAAAACTCAAGTCTTAGGTCAAATGTGTCTACTACATTCTTGGAAATGAAATACACTAATAGTTACAGAAAACATAGCTTCAGATTTGTATGCCATCTTCCAGGTATCAATATATATTATCTAGTGCTGGGAATAGGGCAAGAAAGCAAGAGACCTAAAGCAGGACCATCAAAATTCTCTATATGAGAATATCAGAAAATACTAATTTATTCCATGCCAAAATAAATCTTCAGCTACTTCAATATTTTAGCTTTAATTTAAGAAGAGATTTCCAGAGAGGGAGAAAAAGATGATGGGCATTGAGGAGGGCAGTTGTTGGGATGAGCACTGAGTGTTGTATGTAAGCAATGAATCACAGAATCTACCCCCAAAACCAAGAGTACACTGTATATACTGTATGTTAGCCAACTTGACAATAAATTATATTAAAAAACGTATAGGTTTCAAATGCAAAATTAATTAAGAATACATCACTAATCAACTTAAACATACCAAAGGTTAGAAACATTACAAAATACTTTATCTGTCAAACAAAAGTAAAGCCAGAAAAAATTATATCCAGGACTATATATATACATATATATATATATATACACATACATACATATACATATATTTTTTTTGTACTAAAGTAACTCTATAACCCTTCCCTTCCATTAAAACACATATTCTTATTTAGAAATGTGATAGAATTACTCTATCACTCAATCAAGTATAGATTAATAGCTTCGTGACTTTATAAGATTTCACAGTCAAGTTCCATGTTAAAATAGGATACTCAATACAAAACAAACAAACAAAACATCCAAAGGCAAGGAACCAAAATACCTAAACAATATGTTTTCATGTCTTCTGAGGATCAGAAGGATCCAAAAACAATCTTCTGAGGACCAAAAACAACCAGCCAATGAGAATGACTAGCAAAAGCTAAGTCTTTGTTCTGATTATTCCCAATAGCTTCCTTTATGATAATGTTGATGCTAAAAATAACTCAAGTCTTAATTCTAGTAGCAGAACCACCTCAGGATTTCACACTGAATAAAAAGGTGTTGAGGGAGCACATACAAGAGGGCCCTACTTTATTAGAGAGCTTCTCTGGAAAAGCAACATTTGGGTAGAGACCTAAGCATAAGGAGCTACATGTTTGTGAGAATGGAACAGGTAGCAGAAAGTATTAAAGAGCATTCTAAACAGAAAACAAAGTACATACTGTGTAAAAATCTCTCAGCCATTCTGCTAGGGCATAATAGGGAAAGGGAAGAAACAGGCAGTGGCCAGATCACAAGGACCATTATAAACCATGGCAAGGCATTTGGATTTTAGTCAAAATGCATCAGGAAGGCATGACAGGGATTCAGCAGGAATAGTAGGGGAAACAGTCAAGAGACTGATGCAGACTTCTAAGAGACGTATAAGCTGGAGGTGAACCCTAAGGGAGGGAATGTAAAAGAAACTGCAGAGGCAGGAGGAATAAGAAGCATAGTACCTAGCGAATGGAGGATAGGTACAATGAATATAAGTGCTTTTTTCTCCAAATCTTGCATCAGAATTCACACTTTACATCTGACAGATATTATCAAACTGTTCTATGTGGGAAAGAAATTTAGTAAATGATATCCCATCTTTGCCTTCTCCCCACATTGGACAGTATGGATTTTTTCCTCCTTTACAAGTCTTAGAGATGACCAGTAGTATACCTCATTAGCATTTAGTTTTTCCTTTCTTTTATCATTAGTGAAGTTAAGTATCCATGCTTATTGGCTAGTTATATTTCCCCTGTTGTCACCTGTTAATTCATTTCCTTTGACTAGCTTTAATTTTCAAATATCCCTTTCCTTACTGATTTGCAAAAACTACGTATTAAGGATAGCAGTCCATTACTTTCAATGAGTATTCCAACTTTTTTTGAGTTTATAGTTTGTCTTTTCATTTTCTTTATGTTCCTTTTGTTTTCTGAAGCATAAAAAGATCCTTTTAATTATAACAGCAATTAATACTGTTTTGCAATACCATGTAAAAGTAGAAAGTGAAAGTTCCTCTTTTCCCAGCCAGAGTACACTTGCATTCAAAGGACAGAACCTCCCAAACTTTCCCTAGTAACTGGAAAACATTCTTATGTAAATTAGATATTACAAAAAGGGAATTTTTTTTGAAAAATGTTCTTTTTTATTTAATAAACATTTGTGGGAATCTTTCTATCTAAAAAAATTTAAAATTTTTTTGGTTTAGAGTAACAAAAGCAGAAAATAGGCAAGGACAGAAAACAATATTTAAAAGTACATTAAAGCTACTTGAAAAGACATTAATATGAAAATGAAAAACAAGCTTTAAACTGAGAGGAAATATTTGTGATACATAAATCTTATGAAGAACTTTTTCAACCAACCTGAGAAAACAACTCAATTTTTTAAATGGGCAAAAGATTTGGACAGCTTACCAAAGAAGACATAGCAATCAAAGACCTAAAAAGATGTTCAACATCACAAATCATGAAACTTCAATTTAAAACCATTTACATATTACTACATACTAAAAACAATGGCTAAAAGTTTTAAAACATTGATACTACTAAGCATAGCTAAAGATGTAAATAAATAGAGCTCATACAATGCTGCTTAGAAAGCAAAATGGTACACGCACTTTGAAAAGTTTGACAATTTCTTATAAAGTTGACATACATATACCATATGAGCCAAAAATTCACTCTAAAGTATTTCCCCAAGAATATTAAAACAAGTATCTACAAAAAGACCTGTAAAAAAATATTTACAGCAGTTTCATTCACATCTCCAAAAACTGGAAGCAACCCAAATGTCTATGAATTGGTGAACAGATAAACAATCTGTAGTATATTTATAAAAGGAATACTACGAAAATGGAAAATCCTACTAAGAGAGGCAAAACCAGAATCAGATCAGTGGTTGCCTGGGTGTCAAAAGCAGGGATTGACCACAAAGTGACTAGAGGGAACTTTGGGGGATAATGAAAATCTTCTTTACCTTAGCTGTGGTACCAATAATGTGACTGTATGCATTTCTAAAAACTCCAAGAATTGCACACTTAAAAAGAATAAATTCTACTGTATATAAATTATGCCTGAATAAATAGGACTTTAAAAATTCATTAAAACCAATGAGGAACTGGATTAAAACAGCAAGAAATTAGTAGGGTAGGTTGGTTGAAGGGATTTTTAATGAAAATAAAAAAGAGAAAGAAAGAATGAGAACAGAGTCAGGTAAAAAAAGGAAAAGAAGAGATAACAGGGAATCAAAATTAGATAGTCAATACTCTTAAAGAAAGGAGATCAAAAGAGAGAACAGCCTAAAGAGCTGTCCAAATTCCTAGAGGTATAATCCAATTTTATGATACTAACAAAAACTTAGTAATGGGAAATAATACTTGAAAGATATGAGAGATATCAACTTGTGAGAGTCTGTCCACTAAAATTCATGTTAAATTACTAAGATAATAAGAACTAGTATTTACTGAGTGCTGCTTGACTAAGTGCCAGGCCCTGTGCTGCATACATTATTTCATTTAAACATTACCATAACCCAAAAAATGGATATTGTTAAATCTATTTTACAGGCTAGGAAGCCAAGTAATTAAAAATAATTTGCCTAGTCATACAGCAACTGAACTGGCCAAGAAGACAGAGTTCAAATTCAGACTTACAGGACTCAGAATCCATGTTCTTGCCCACCATGCACATTGACTCTATAGTCAAATTTAGTTGTAAAGTTTAATTTTACATAAATCAGTCTGCTATGGAAAAGAAAAAGAGGGGCAAATGCTTCAATGGAAGACTGGGAAAATAAAGACATGTCCCCACCCCACTATAACTGACAGTCATGACATAAACTCAGCTGAATTTGCAAAGAAGATGGTGTAAAATGTCCAGTGGCGATTCATCCATTCTAATTTCTAGTTAACAGAAAATTTTAAATTTCTGAATCTAGGATTAACTTAGGAAGGCAAAATACTAGAAAAAGGTATTATTCTTCTTTGAACTCTGAATTGTTTAATCAAAAAAAGGAACAGATACATGCCAAGAAATGCATAAGCCACTTCCAAAAGTAAAAATCACAGCTCAGTGGCAATGAATTTTAATACAAAATAATGGAAATCATAAGATGCAATAAAACTCATTAACCAGTTATCTTAAAAACACATGACCTGTTTGGTTTGTTTGGTTTTTAAAAGAGCTAAACAGATCAGCCTGAAGCCTGATGCCCAATGCATCACCAATAGTGCAGAGCCACAGATTTCAAAAAACTGCCTTTTTCTACTTGCCCTTCACTGACAGGGAGGGTTTAAGCCAAAGAATTAAGGTCTTCGAGGAAAAGAAATCTTTTTGCTCCTTTATTTTTGAAAAGATAGGTATACTTGGTAAAAATGGTCTTTAATTCTACACAAGAAACTGTTTAAGAAAAATGACAATATTCTATTATTTACAACTTATTTAACGAAGAGTAACTTCCTACTATCTGCCCAACAGTATTCCAGGTGCTAGAATATAAATAAACCAATGTGAAAAACAGGTCATGTCTAATAATGATAAGTCTTATAAAGAAAACAAATCAGGGCAACGAATAGAGTAGATGGCAATGGAGAGAAGCTACTTTTTGATGAGATGGTTAGGAAAGGGCTTTTAGAGGAGCTAACATTTAAGCTGAGACACAATACAAGAAGTCACTGATTTTTAGTTAACCAAAAATTCACAAATTATGTAACTTGATGACAGTTACAGAGGGCACAGGAAATTAAATAAAATATATTCAGGTACCTACTATTTATCAAAGATTATTAACTGTGCTTTGTCCCATATACATTTTCACCTCCTATCAAAGCTTTCGTTGATGCATATGGTCTCATCTGACCTTCATACAGACCAGGTCAGTAACTTCCTCTCCAGTCAGTAAACCACAAGAAGTCTTATTCCCTGGGACTATCCTGACATACATAAGAATAACTTGTGAATTTTATCAACCTAATATTACAACTGAAGGTATCTTACTTTCCAACTTTTTCTTACTGGTGATATCCAAGATTAGTTACAAACAATTAAAAGCTTGTTATACACAAGGCTGAAGGAGGCAAGATGGATGTGATATTCTACTTTGCATCTAAAGTAGAGCCTAATTAATGATGCCACTGATATCTATGGGGGAAAAGTCACATACGGCTTTAAAATTTTAAATTTGCAAAACCTAACCTAATAGTTATGAAAATAATATTAATAAGGAAAGTCATAAAGCAAGTTTAACAATTCACTAATAAATACTAGTGAAAAAAGTTCAAATATAATTTGTATTAACCTGAATTCAACTAATGAACTATTATCAAGTGAAAAGAAACAATTACAATGACATAATTACTGAAATTTATGTAACTCTGCTTTCTTATACATCAGCTAAGAGACAAATCATGCATCCAATTTTGCCAGGGGAATCTATGTCCATCTTCAGTTTCTTTTTCAAAACTAACTGATAACGTGCGCAGAGAAAGCACAAATGCCTAAGCAAATCACTAATCTATCATACAATTGTATGAAATGAATAAACTATTATGCTGCATAAATAGTAGTAGTATGCTGCAAGATAGTAAAGTAATAAGAAAAACCTTCCTTGAAAGCCAAAACAGTACTATTTCAGTTATGTAGCATGGGCAGTGAACAAAGTAGTGACATAAGAAATGCTTACACATAAACGAATTTAAGCAAACATATATATCCTGAACTCTTTCTAATGGCACTTATTCTAACTGGTTTCAATAATTTCTGTGCCTTTGTATAACATACTGATTAATGGCACATGCTTTATGGTTAGAATGCCTGCACTGACATCCCTGGTCTATCACTTTGTGTGACTTCAGGCTAATTGTTTAATCTCCTAAGCCTCTATTTCTACATTTGTAAAAAAAAAAAAAAAAAAAAAAAAAGATAATAAAAATACCTATGACACATGGCAGTTAGGAAAATTAACTGACATAAGAACTTAGTTCTCAATAAACTATTACACAAACAGGATGTCCTCTTTTTCTTTAAGAAAAGAAAAACATTTATTCCTGGATTAAATAGGTTATATATACACCTAGGTGGTAAAACTCAAAAGATTAAGCGCAAGTAACAACACATTTTCCTCCTATCTTGGTCTCCCAGATAACCAGTTCTTTTCCCTATAGACAATCAGTGTTATTGGTTTCTTCTACACATTTCCAGAAAGATTTTATGCAAATCTAAGCAAATAGTACATATTGTTTTTACCAAGCTTTTTAAAAAAACTATATAATATTCTTTTTTAATATTGAGAGAGCAGGGGAGGGGTGGAGGAGTGGCAGACAGAGGATCTAAAGCGGGCTCTACACATACAGCAGCAAGCCCCATGCAGCACTCGAATTCACAAACCATGAGATGATGACCTGAGCCAAAGTTGGACGCTTAACAACAAAGCCACCCTGGCACCCCAAAACTATATAATATTCTTTAAAAAAAAACAACAACTATATACTCTCTATACTGTGCTTCTTTAACTCAACATATTTTAGAAATCACTTTGCAATAACAAATAATTTTTATTATATTTTTTAACTGAGTATAAACATGTGACGAGGGTCCTTATATTTACAACTCTTATAAAACTTTAAATGCACAATGAATTTAAAAGTAAACGCTTGGTGCACCTAGGTGGCTCAGTTGGTTAAGCAACTGCCTCTTGGTTTCAGCTCAGGTCATGATCTCATAGTCTTGAGATAGAGCCCAGCATTGGGCTCTGTGCTGGGCATGGAGCCTCTCTGTGATTCTCTCTCCCTTTCTCTCTGCCCCTCCCCTGTGCATGCTCTCCTTCTCTCTCCCTCAAAATAAATAAACCTTAAAAATGAATTAATTAGTTAATTAATTAAACACTAACCACTCCACACCCACAGGAATGACTATCATCAAAAAGAAAATTAACAAATGATGGTGATGATGTAAAGAAAATGGAACTCTTATATACTGCTGATACAAATATAAAATGGTGCAGTCGCTGGAAAACAGACTGCCATGTTACTTACATATATTTATATATATACATATAGTTTTCTAATTTTTAAATGTTTATTAATTTTCAGAAAGAGAGAGAGAGACCGAGGGTGAGCAGAGTAGGGGCAGAGAGCTAGAAGGAGACACAGAATCCAAAGCAGGCTCCAGACTCTGAACTGCCAGCACAGAGCCGGACGCAGGGTTCAAACTCAGAAGTGGGCTCTACACTGACAGCAGCGAGCCCCATGCAGCACTCGAACTCACAAACCATGAGATCATGACCTGAGCAGAAGTTGGATACTTAACTGACTGAGCCACCCAGGTACCCCCTAATATATAATTTTTATTTATTTAGTTTGAGAGAGAGCATGTGCATGTGTGCACGTGCACAAGCCGGGGAGGGGAAGAGAGAAGAGGAGACAGAGTCCCAAGCAGGCTCCCCTCTACCATTGCAAAAGCTTGATGCAAGGCTCAAACTGACAAACTGTGAGATCATGACGTGGGCTGAGATTAAGAGTCAGTTGCTTAACCAACTGTGCCACCCAGGTGCCCCAGGTTACTAATATACTAAACATAAATTTACCAGGGTGTCTGGGTAGTTCAGCCAGTTAAGCATCTGACTCTTAATTTCAGTTCAGATCCTGATCTCATGGTTCCTAAGTCTGAGCCCTCTGAGCGCTGCATTGAGCTCTGTGCTGACAGTGTAGAGCCTGCTTAGGATTCTCTCTCTCCCTATCTCTCTGTCCCTCCCCTGCTCGTGTGTGCTTTCTTGCTCTTTGTCTCTCAAAATAAATGAATGTTTTAAAAAAAAAAAAACATAAGTTTACCACATGATCTAGCAATTTCTAATCTAGGTAGTATCAACCTAAGAAAGATAGATGGAAACACATGTCCATTCCAAGCCTTGTACACAAATGTTCATAGCAGCTTTATTCATAATAGCCAAAATGTGGAAATAACTCAAATGTCCAACAAATAGCAAATGGACAAAATATGCCATATACATAATGGAATACTATATTAATGTTAATATACTATTAAGTATTATATATATATAAAAAGGAACAAAGTACTGATGTATCCTACAACACAAACGAACCTCAAAAACATTACACAAAGAAGCCAGGCACAAGAAATCACATACTGTATGATTCCATTTATATAAAATGTCCAGAAAAAGCAAACCGATACAGACAGAAAGTAGATTAGTAGCTGCCTAAGGCTGGAAGTGGAAATAAGGAATGACCACAAGTGAGAATGAGATTTGATTTTAGGGTTATGGAAATCAAAATTGTGGTAATGTATATACAACTCTGTAAGTTTACTAACAATTACTGAATCACACACTTAAAATGAGGGAATTTCATGATATATAAATTAAACCTTAATAAAGTGATTTTTAATAAATATTGATACAAAATATCCAATATTATTCAAATTAATTTTAAGATGTCTGCTGGAGGGGTGCCTGGGTGGCTCAGTCAGTTAAGCATCTGACTTGATTTCAGCTCAGGTCATAATCTTACAGTTAATCAGTCTCTGGGATTCTCTGTCTCCTTCTATCTCTGCCCCTCCACGGCTTGCTCTCTCTCTCAAAAATAAATAAATAAATAAATAAATAAGATGTTGTTTGCTGAGGGGTGCCTGGGTGGCACTGTCGGTTGAGCATCCAACTCTTGACTTTGGCTTAGATCATGATCCCAGGGTTGTGGGAGTGGAGCCCACTTAAAATTCTATCTCTCTCTCCCTCTCTGCCCCTCTCCCCCACTCATACACTCTTGTTCTCTCTCTCTCTCTCTCTCTCTAAAATTAAAAAAAAAAATGTTGTTTGCTGAAACAATATGAGACAGAATGAAACAACTTCTTTATTGTGGAACAAATTAATTCTGTCCCTCTACCTAAGCCCTCTAACCCTCCTTCAGATCAGTCAGTTAATGAATATTTATTGCTTGCTCTAACACCTGCCTATTTTACTGTGTTCCAGTGGTGGTTTAATTTTCCCACCTACCATCTCTTTTATAACTACTGTGAAAAAATTATTTAAACATCATTTCATAATAAAATAAGCTTTCACTTGGTGCCAGTGCATCATTTATGTATGACACTTGTCTCTACTCCTTTCTCATTAGACCATGGCAACTAAAAGTGAAAGTAGCACTTGAGCCCAAGTGATTTTAAACAGACAGGCAAACAAATACAGGCTTAGGNAATGAAAGGAATTCATGAGCCCCTACAAGTACGGCCATAAATCCCACTTTGAGAAATCTGTAATGTGCAGTCTCACAAGTTACTAAAGTATGAAGAGCAGTCAGACTTCACACTGAATGTTATCCATATAGCTGAGCAGTTCTGGTAAGTGCCCATTCACAAAATGGCTTTGCAAAGATGATCTCTAATGCATAATCAAAAACAACCTTGTCTTCAATTATGAATCTTTGGTAAATTTCAGAAATGGAAATTTATTTTAACATTTATAAGTCAAATAAGAATAATAATTTTTAAGCAAGAACCACTTGATTAAAAAATAGAAGTCATCCACATGGAAAGGTTAAGCATTTAAGACAAATGATTAAAAAACTGTTGAAAACCAGAGCATGTGATACTAAAAACTTCAAAAAATTTTCTCACAAGTGAAGATAATTAATTCACAATCACTTAAACCAATGTGTACTGTGTACCACATTGTGTTTCATCTGACTAAACAACACTTGTTTGACTAAATTATTCTAGAAATTAAGGCAAAACATCTGGCTTATAAATCTCCAAACTAATCATTAACTTACTGATCTCTTAGCACATGTAACCAGGGTAGAGGAATAAATTTTTTTGCCATAATAAAAAAAAAAACTACTGCATTCTATATGTCCTACTAAATTTCCTTTTTATTTTTTTTTTCATATCAAATATAGACTATCTTTAAAGCAGTCTTGAGAAAGAAAAACAAAGCTGGAAGTATCATAATCCCAGATTTCAAGATGTATTACAAAGTGGTACTAATCAAAACGGTATGGTACTGGCACAAAGAGAGACAGATCAATCAAACAACAAAGACAGCACAGAAATAAGTCCAGGATTACATGATCAATTAATCTTCAACCAAGGGGGCAAGAATATGCAATGAGTGAAAGTCTTTTCAATAAACGGTGCTATGAAAACTGGACAGCCATAACCAAAAGAACGAAACTGGGCCACTTTCTTAGACTATACACAAAATAAATTCAAAATAGATTAAAGATCTAAATGTGAAACATGACACCATAAAACTTCGAGAAAAAAATTTAGGTATCAATTTCTTGGAAATCTGCCTTAGCAACAGATTTACAGATATGTCTCTTCAGAGACAAGAAAACAAGAAAAACAAAAGGAGGGGTGCCTGGGTGGCTCAGTCAGTTAAGCGTCCAACTCTTGATTTCAGCTCAGGTCACAACCTCATGGTTCATGGGACTGAGCCCCACATCAGGCTCCATGCTGACAGCATGGACTCTGCTTGGGATTCTCTCTTCCTCTCTTTCAGCCTCTCCCCCTTTTGCACACACTCTTGCTCTCTCAAAATAAATAAGCTTTAAAAAACAAAGAAAAAAGAAAAAAAAGGAAAAATAAACTATAAGCTACTATAAAAAGCTTTTGTATAGCAAAGAAAACAGCCAACAAAACAAAGAGGCAACCTACTGAATGGGAAGAGATATTTACAAATGACTTATCCAATGAGGGGTTAATATCCAAAATATATCAAGAACTTATACAACTCAACACCATAAAAACAAACAATCTGATTAAGGATTTTTCCAAAGAAGACATACAGACAGCCAAGAGACACATGAAACGATGCTCAACATCAGTTATCATCAGGGAAATGCAAATCAAGACCACAACAAGCCATCACCTCACACCCGACAGAATGGGCTAAAGTTAAAAACACAAGAAAATAACAGGTTTTGGAGAGGCTGCAGAGAAAAGGGAACCCTCGTGCTTTGTTGGTGGAAACATAAATTGGTGCAACCACTGTGGAAAACCAGTGTGGAGGTTCCTCAATAAATTAAAAATAGAAATACTATAGAATCCAGTAATTCCAATAGTGCATATTTACCCAAAGAAAACAAAAACACTATTCAAAACAAAACAGAAAACAAAAACAAAATTAAAGAAGATATATGCAACCCTATGTTCACAGCAATATTTACAATAGCCAAAATATAGAAGCAATCCAACTATCCATCAATAGATGAATGGATTAAGAAGACATGGTATATGTATGTATGTATGTATGTATGTATGTATGTGTGTGTATGTATGTGTGTGTGCATATATATATATATGAATATTACTCAGTCATTAAAAATCGAAATTGTGCTATTTACAATAATGTAAATAGACACAGAGGGTATTACGCTAAATGAAATAAGTCAGAGAAAGACAAACAAAACATGATTTCACTTATATATAGAATCTAAAAAACAAAATAAACTCTTAAATACAGAGAACTCATGGTTGCCAGAAAGGAAATGGTGGAGGATATGTGAAATAGGTGAAGAAGATCTTAACAGATCCAATTATAAAATAAATTAAGTCACAGAGATGAAAAAGGTATAGCATAGGGAATATAGTCAGTAATATTACAATAACATATGATGACAGTGACTACTCTTACCATGGTGAGCACTGAGTAATGTATAGAATGATCAAATCACCATATTGTACATCTGAAACTAATACAACATTGTATGTCAACCATAGTTCAATAAAACATGTTTTTTAAAAATACAGGCAATCAGCAGCATTATTTATAATAGCCAAACTAGAGAAACAGCCCAAATGTCCATTGACAGATAAATGGATAAAGATGTGGAATATATATTAAATGGAATGTCACTCATACATTAAAAAAAGAATGAAATCTTGCCACTTGCAACAATATGGGAGAAGCTAGAGAGCATAATGCTAAGTGAAATAAGCCAGTCAGAGAACATAAATACCAGATGATTTTACTCACATGTGGAATTTAAGAAACAGATGAACAAAGGAAAATAAAAAGAGACAAACCAAAAAAGTCTTTAACTACAGAGAACAAACTGGTTACCAGAAGTGAGGTGGGTGGGGGGATGGGTGAAATAGGTGAAAGAGATTAACAGCTCACATATCTTTATGAGCATGATGTAATATTTGGAACCGTTGAATCACTATATTTTATATAGAATATAGTATATTTCATATATATCTAAAACTAACGTAACACTGTACATTAACTATCCTGGGATTAAATTTTTTTAAAATCGAGGCAATTTTTGCTTGGCATCATTCTGATATGCATAAAGCTCAGTTACCACTGTTTAGAAAAATACCAGGACCCAACAGCATGGTTCAAATTTCAGTTATTCTCAGGCCACACGAGCTTTAAAGAAATAGAAAATCTAAAGTTTCGTTTAACATTTTTTTAAGTTTTTATTTAAATTCCAGTTAGTTAATGTAATATAACATTAGTTTCAGGTGTACAGTAAAGTGATTCAACAATTCCATACAATACCCAGTACTCCTCACAAGTATACCCCTTAATCCTCATCACCTATTTAACCCATCCCTCCACCCACCTCCATTCTGGCAACCATCAGTTTGTTGTCTGTAACTAAAAGTCTGTTTCTTGATTTGTTCCTCCCTCTCCTCTCCTCTCCTCTCCTCTCCTCCCCTCCCCTCCCCTCCCCTCCTCTTCCCTCCTCTCTGAACTTTGGTTAAATTATGTGTAATATGCAATGCAGCACTTAGAATATAGTAAAATGCATGATAGTGATATTAAAAATCTCCAAGCAATAATGTGAATTGGAAAAGAAAAACAAATTATGGAATAACAACCATCTGATATCATTTATGAAGATAAATATAATATATACTCTTTTGATGGGTATGTATATTTGTTGATGACTACAATTAAAAACACCTTAAAGGGGGCACCTGAGTGGCTCAGTTGGTTAAGCCTCCGACTTCAGCGCAGATCATGATCTCATGGTTCATGGGTTCGAGCCCCACGTCGGGCTCTGTGCTGACAGCTAGCCTGCTNTACCTTAAAGAACATGCACCATAATGGAAACTGGGAGAAAACCTGGGAAAGAGATTTTTTCTAAAGATGATCAAGGTAGAACTTTAATCTATAATGTTTTAATTTCTGCATGAGAATGATAGTTAATATATTAATTTAAATGTTTTAGGAGCATCTGGATAGCTCAGTAAGTTAAGCATCTGACTTTTGATTTCAGCTCAGGTCATGATCTTGGGGTCATAAGATTGAGCCCCACACTGGGCATGAAGCCTGTTTAAGATTCTGTCTCTCTCTACCACCTCACGCCAGTCAGAGTGGCTAAAATGAGCAAATCAGAGAACTCTAGATGCTGGCGAGGATGTGGAGAAACGGGCACCCTCCTACACTGTTGGTGGGAATGTAAACTGGTACAGCCCCTCTGGAAAACAGTGTGGAGGTTCCTCAGGAAACTAACAATAGAACTCCCCTAGGACCCAGCAATAGCACTGCTAGGAATTTACCCAAGGGATACAGAAATGCTGAGGCATAGGAGCACATGTACCCCAATGTTCATAGCAGCACTCTCCACAATAGCTAAAACATGGAAAGAGCCTAAGTGTCCATCAACAGATGAATGGATCAAGAAGATGTGGTTTATCTATACCATGGAATACTACATGGCAATGAGAAACAATGAAATCTGGCCATGTGTAGCAACATGGATGGACCTTGAGGGTGTTATGCTGAGCGAAATAAGTCAGGCAGAGAAGGACAAATATCATATGTTTGCACGTATAGGAAGATTAGGAGGGACTTGATGGAGGAACAAGAGGGAGAAGAAGGGCGGAAATGGTGGGGGAAAGGGAGAGAGGCAAAGCATGAGAGACTCTTGAATGCTGACAAAAACTGAGGACTGATGGATGTGGGGGGGAGGGGGGATGGGCATGGAGGAGGACACTTGTGGGGATGAGCACTGAGTGTTATGTGGAAACTAATTTGACAATAAACTATTTGTAAAAAAAAGATTCTGTCTCTCTCACACATGCGCCCTTTCTCTCCCTCTCTCTCTCCCCCTCTCTCCATCTGCTCCTCCTCTGCTCATACCCCCTCTCTCAAAATAAAATAAAATAAAAATGTTTTAATGGTTTAAAAAGAAGAGAAGAGAGAATATCCATTTTTAAATGGGCAGAAGATAAGGAATTCTTAACTTGGAGCTACCTAATGATACAAAGCCTCTTAATATTTTATGAAAAATTTTACTTCATGCATATTTTTTGCATAGAGGATACATCTGAAGGATCTGTCAGCCCAAGGACTCAAACTCTTAAGCTTACATATATAATTACTGATAATCTGTGAAGAAATAAAGAAAGCAAAAGGTGCTGAGCAGACTGGACTAGAGAAAATGCAGTAATGATGAGTTTCATTAAATGGGACAAAGAAAGACTTTAGAAACTAGAGATCCATAAATCTAATATTGATGCTGGCTGGGCAAAAGTCCAAAACAAATTATTAAACATACTTCAAAATACCAAAATGAAAGATGCATCAAAAAGAGGTTGAACAACAAAAAAAGGCATTTTGAAAAATCTTATTTTCATACTGGTAGATCAAGAATACATTTTACTTCAAAATATTTTTAAGGTGTCCCAGGGAAATGAGACAAGTTCAAGAATACTAAGAAATTCAGGGCCGCAAGGGTGATAAGCTTCTGACTCTTGGTTTCAGCTCAGGTCATGATCTCAGTTCGTGAGATGGAGCCCTGCATCAGACCAAGTTTTCCTTGCAGACAATACAGGAACAACATAGATATGGAAAAATTTAGCTGAGAAACCAGTGTATATAATCTAAAGAGCTGTCTCGCAAATCAACATCAAAACAAAGAAAGGCTTCTAGTGGCATACTAAAGTGTGACTGCCATATTCAACCAACATCGACTGAATAACTACTTACTGCACATTTATCAAATAGGCAATTGGCAAAAAAAAACCAGTTTGATCATTAATATGTTAGATGTGAGAATCTAAAACTGGAACAATTAGCAAACAAAATACAGAGAATAAAATTGAATGCTAAAAAAAGTAAACACCTCCACTGCACTGCACTTTTTTACTTACAATTCTAATGTATATTTAATCTAATATTATATAATATATACACATACATACACACACAGACATGTTTGCAGACAAATTTAGCAAATATCATTTATAGCATATAAGCCCTAAAATACTTACTATCTAGCCCTTTACAGAAAAATTTTGAGAATTCCTGGTCCTGACCAGTAAGTCTTTTCTCAAAAATATTCTCTATCTTTGATTTTGAGCATAAAATTCAAGGACATTAATTAAACAGTCTGTAACGTTAAATTTAAATTGGAGCAGGAGAGCCAAGACACTCCCTGGGGCAGGAGGCAGGCAGCAAGGGTCCAAAGCACACAGGCAGTGGGCTAGCACAAGCTAAGGGCGGCCAGCTTCATCCCTGAGATATTCATCCCCACGACCCGTACTTCTAGTCTAACCATGAAAAAAAATCACAAAAAAAAAAAAAAATCAAGAAACACTCTAGAAAATACCCGACTAGTACCCCTCAAAACTATCAAATTCATGAAAAACAAGGAAAGGCTGAGAAACCATCATTAACCAGAGAAGACAGAAGAGATAGGAAGAGTAAATGTAATGTGTATCTTGAAAGGCATATGAGTGGAAAAATCAATGAAATCCAAATATAACTTGGGGTTTGGTTAATAGTAATATATCAACAACAACAACAAAAATATATCAACATTGGTTTACTTGTCATAAATGTTCCATGGTAATGTAAGACATTAACAACAGAAGACACTGAGTTAGGGCTATACCTGACTGTGGACTATGTTTGCAGCTTTTCTGTAAATTGAAAATATTCTGAAGCTAAACTTTACTAAAATTTTGAAATGGCAATATCAGTATAAGCTTGTCATTTAAACATGCATGCATGTGCACACACACATACACACACACCTGTACTTTCCACTGAAAAGGTCAAAAAGGAATGATACCCCACTATTAATGAGCAGGTATAATACTCAGATTTGGTCTCTAAATACCATTCCCACTTTAAAAAAAAAAAAAAAAAAAAGGTCTCCCAGGGAAATGATGATCCTAGGACTTAGAAAGGAATATACCAGGAAGCTTACATCACGTTATGCCGGGAAATAAGTAAGCTTTTAAGTCTAATGAGTACATGTCAAAACTACATAGCAATCAGGGACTCCCCTGGCCAAATCTGGGACAATTTAAGCACCAAAAAAGAATAATGACTGCAATTGACTGGAACACATGAAAATTTAAAAATCATAAATACTGACACACAAAAAGGAAAAAGAAAAAAGAAAAAAATCACCACCAATAATAGCAACAACTCATTTATCACCACCAACCCCTAAGATGAAAATGGGTAATTAAAGAAATAACCAAGTATTTACCAAGTATTTACAGTAGGAACTGTATTTTAGGGTGATCAAATAACATTAATAAGAAAAATTTCTGGGGCAAAAAAACAGACACTCAGATCAAAGGACCCACAAATGTATGGCCAACTAATCTTTGGTGACAAAGCAGGAAAGAATATCCAATGGAATAAAGACAATCTCTTCAGCAAATGGTGCTGGGAAAACTGGACAGTGACATAGAGAAAAATGAACCTGGACCCCTTTCTTACACCATACACAAACATAACAAGACAAAAAATAAACAAGACACCATAAACAAAAAGACAAAATGGATGAAAGGCCTAAACCTAAG
Source organism: Crocuta crocuta (assembly GCF_008692635.1). Classification (NCBI taxonomy): domain Eukaryota; kingdom Metazoa; phylum Chordata; class Mammalia; order Carnivora; family Hyaenidae; genus Crocuta; species Crocuta crocuta. Next base: position 4,366,241 of record NW_027529996.1, read on the forward strand.
ACAGGAAGCCATCAAAATCCTAGAGGAGAACGTAGGCAAAAACCTCTTTGACCTCGGCGGCCGCAGCAACTTCTTACTCAACAGTCTCCAGAGACAAGGGAAACAAAAGCAAAAATGTACTACTGGGACCTCATCAAGATAAAAGGCTTTTGCACAGCAAAGGAAAGCAATCAGCAAAACTAAAAGGCAACTGACGAAATGGGAGAAGATATTTGCAAATGATATATCAGATAAAGGGTTAGCATCCAAAAATCTATAAAGAACTTACCAAACTCAACACCCAAAAAAACAAAAAATCCAGTGAAGAAATGGGAAAAAGACATGAATAGACACTTCTCCAAAGAAAACATCCAGATGGCTAACAGACACATGAAAAAATGCTCAACATTACTCATCATCAGAGAAATACAAATTAAAACCACAATGAGATACCACCTCACAAAAGTCAGAATGGCTAAAATTAACAACTTAGGCAACAACAGATGCTGGTGAGGATGCGGAGGATCTCTTTTGCACTGCTGGGGGGGAATGCAAACTCATGCAACCACTCTGGAAAGCAGTATGGAGGTTCCTCAAAAAGCTAAAAATAGAACGACCCTACGACCCAGCAATTGCACTACTAGGCATTTATCCCAGGGATAGAGGTATGCTGTTTTGAAAGGATACATGCATCCCAATGTTTATAGCAGAGCTACTGACAATAGCCAAAGTATAGAAAGAACCCAAATGTCCACTGATGGATGAATGGATAAAGATGTGGTGTATATATACAATGGAGTATTACCTGGCAATCAAAAAGAATGAAATCTTCCCATTTGTAACTACGTGGATGGTACTGGAAGGTATTATGCTAAGCAAAATTAGTCAGTCAGAAAAAGACAACTATCATATGACTTCATTCATATGAGAAATTTAAAACACAAAACAGATGAACATAAGGGAAGGGAAGCAAAAATAACATAAAAACAGGGAGGGAGACAAAACATAAGAGACTCTTAAATACAGAGAACAGAGGGTTGCTGGAGGGGCTGTAGGAGAGGGAATGGGTTAAATGGGTAAGGGGCATTAAGAAGGATATTTATTGGGAAGAGCACTGGTATTATACATAGAGGATGAATCACTGGAATCTATTCCTGAAACCATTGTTGCACTATATGCTAACTTGGATGTAAATTTAAAAATTAATTAGCTAATTAATTTTCAGAAATTTTTAAAAATTAAAAAAATAATAAGGAAAAGTTCTTCTTTTAGAAGAGTGTCAACAAATAAATGTAGATGAAATAATGGAATTTAAAAAATCACCAATTTACAACCCTCAATGACATAACTGATTCAGGTACATATAATCAATAGATGCTAAACTTATTAAGTGAAGACATGAGAAGAACATAGATATTTCCATGCTACCAACTATCTCCCCACAAAGTCCTTGCCTATCTCAAGTATATAATATTAACTTTACTATGGAGGAATTAGACATCACCAACTTAATCCAGGAATTAATCTTAACTGCTAGTCACAAATAGTGGCAACAACTAGACAACAAGTGCCACTTGATATGATACAATGTAGATTACAATTGAGCCGTTGGACATTCTCTAGGAAATACTGGAGACAATGAAATAAATTAAATGATACCATAAGAAGCAATAAGAAAATTCAGGAAGAACCTTAAGAAGGACAACTGGGCCTGTTTAATAAAGTCGTAAAGTCATGGGAAAGAAATTCATTTGGAAAGAGACACTGTTCTAGATTAAAAGATATGTAAGAGAGGGACAAAACAAATGGGATATGTATTACTTGATTGGATCCATGTTTGACAAGCCAGCATTACAACACATATGAGAATAAACTGGAGATTTTAAATATGGAATGATTATTAGGAATATTAAATTCTAAAGAATTTTGTTAGAAATGTCTGTATTTTTTAAAAATTCATGAGGAATTATTTCAAAGTGAAAGCTATGTATGTCTTTACTTGTAAATACTTCAAAAATTATAAAAATGAGATGAAGCAAAGACTAAAAAATGTTTGTTAACTGCTAAATCTTGGTAGAAAATGGCTATTACAGTAATCCCTCTACTTTTCTCTATGTTTGAAATATCTCACAGTAAAAAGTAAGTTACAGATGGATATATAAATAGATAATAAAATACATATTATATATATGTTGTCATAAAAAGTAGAGTCACATTGGGGCGCCTGGGTGGCTCAGTCAGTTAAGCTTCAGACTTCAGCTCAGGTTGTGATCTCACAGTTCGTGGGTTCGAGCGCCGCATTGGGCTCTGACAGCTAGCTCAGAGCCTGGAGCCTGATTCAGATTCTGTGTCTCCCTCTCTCTCTGACCCTCCCCTGCTCACGCTGTCTCTCTCTCAGAAATAAATAAACATTAAAAAAAAAAAAAAAGTAGAGTCACATTACTTAGAGATTAGGGGCAAATAATTGCAAAGTTAAACAGTTCTCATGTTTAAAATAGTAACATTCACAAAATGTTTGCAGTACTAGAGTTTATATTAATCTTGTATGGATTGTCAAGAATTCTGTTTATTCTCATCTACCCTTTGATAGCTCACTATTAAATATACGATGCAGTAATTTAATTGGGGAAAAGAAAGGAAGATTTTTCTTGGGCTTTTCTGCATTTTCAATTACAACAGTGTAGCAAATGACACAGTTTAGTAATAGAGTACTGGCTTGAGACTCATGAGACATGATTCTATTCAAAGCTGATCAATAATAGAGTACTGGATGATCCCAAACAAGTGAATTTATAGTTGTAAAAACAGAAGGGGAGGGGCACATGGGTGGCTCAGACAGTTAAGCGTCTGACTCCTAATTACAGATCAGGTCATGATCTCCCAGTTCATGAGGCTGTCAGTACAGAGTCTGCTTGGGATTCTCTCTCTCCTGTACCTCTCTCTCAATATAAACAAATAAATATTAAAAAATAAAAAAGCAGAAGGGGAACACAATCCCTATATAAATCAAGAGAATATCACATGGGAACAAAGGTTATAACACTGTATTTTTTAAAAGTCATCATTGGGGCACCTGGGTGGCTCAGTCAGTTAAGCATCCAACTTTGGCTCAGGTCATGATCTCACGGTTCGTGGGTTCGAGCCCCACGTCAGGCTCTGTGTTGACAGCTAGCTTAGAGCTTGGAGACTGTTTTGGATTCTGTGTCTCCCTCTCTCTCTGACCCTGCCCTGCTCATGCTGTCTCTCCCTCTCAGAAATAAATAAAAACATTTTTAAAATTTTAAATAAATAGATAAATACATACATACATACATACACACATACATACATACATACATACATACATGATAAAAAAGTCATCATACTGGGGCACCTGCATGGCTCAGTTGGTTGAGCATCTGACTTCAGTTCAGGTCATGATCTCACAATTCATGAGTTCAAGCCCCACATCAGGCTCTGTGCTGACAGCTCAGAGCCTAGAGCCTTCTTCAGATTCTGTATCTCCCCCTCTCTCTCTGCCACTCTCCTGCTCACACTCTGTCTCTCTGTCTCAAAAATGAATGTTAAAAAAAATTTTTTTTTACATCATCATACAAAATCAAGATTCCAAGTTACTACTTTAAATAATGAGAGCTTTATTAAATACACCCATCACTGGGGATACCCTGTTTTTACTTTTTTTTTTTTTTTCCTTTCCAACTGATCTGAGATCTGCTATGTTCATCTGCTAAGTCTAACCTTGGCTCAGGTCATGATCTCATGGTCCATGGGTTTGAGCCCCCGCACCAGGCTCTATGCTGACAGCATGCAAGCCTGCTTCAGATCCTGTGTACCCCCTCTCTTTGACCTTCCCCTGCTCATGCTCTGTCTCACTCTCTCAAAAATAAATATTAAAAAAATTTTTTTAAAAAGATAGCTTATGAGTTATGACTTCAAAATTTACAAATCAGTATGATCTGTACAAAACTGGCCAGAGCCATGTTTAGATATAACTCCATTCATGCAAGAGTAGAAAATTGGGTCTATCGGGGCGCCTGGATGGCTCAGTCAGTTAAGCATCTAACTTCAGCTCAGGTCATGATCTTGCGGTTTGTGGGTTCAAGCTCCACATCGGGCTCTGTGCTGACAGCTCAGAGCCTGGAGCCTGTTTCGGATTCTGTGTCTCCTTCTCTCTCTACCCCTCTCCCACTCATGCTCTATTTGTCTCTGCCTCAATAATAAATTAAAAAAAAAAAACCATAAATTTAAAAAAAAGAAAGAAAATTGGGTCTATGTTAATTTCACCTACTTCACATTATCTTGAATATCGTAATATATAGTCAATAATAGCTCATTTCCATCATATATTATACAAGTTAACCAACAGTTTCACCAATAAAAATCTATTTTTGATATCGAATATGCGAAAAGATCACATGTGGTCAAAAACAGAAATAGGAGGGTGGCAGTGGTAGCAACATGTAAAGCCCTTTCTTATATAATGCTAGCTGGCCATACCTACACAATGTAGCACTGACCAGCACCTGGTTATTGGCTTAATACGTCATACACATATACATAACATTTCGTGGTATTTACTGGAGTATTAAAATAAACTAGGCAAGGTAATAATCTCTAAATACAAATATTTTTTACAAAACAACAAAGGACTAAAAATGTCTTTAAAATCTGGGTTAATGAAACTAAAGCAAAGAAATTCAAGGTAAATTTTTCTTTCATATGAATAATGAAGGTAACATATGGTCATATAAACAGTGTATTTTCATACAAAGCATTATAGATGGAATTCAGGTGATAACAGTACTCCGTCTTCAAATATGAAGGTATTAGGTTATGCAATACATACCATTCACAAGGCTGAAGGGATCGAAATGCCTTAAAAGAGGCATCCATTCCAGCAAAATCCCAAAACTTAACATCATAGTCATATCCTCCAGTCACCAAACGGGCACCTGAGGGATCCAGACCCAAAGCAGAAACCTGGTAAAAAAAAAAAAAAAAAAAAAAAAAATTTAACTGGAGAAAAGCTAATTATATTCTGTAATAACTTCCATTTCTTTCTCTAACTCTACCTCCTATCTTATAGGCATTGGAAGTACAGACCTCAAGCTGTTGTTACTTCAAAAAGTGAGACTGGACAGCATCTTCTAGATTACTTGACTTTATTATTATGAATATTACTTCTTTTGAAATAAAGACAATAGTATTTTAATTTAATGTAATTGCCAGCTTTGTCCCAATTTATCTACCAAACCCCATAAATAATTCAGCTTTTTCGATAAAAAAGATTTTGAGGAAATCTTTTGAGATATTTTAACTACAATTTTAATTAACAAAATGAGAAAATGCCAATGGGAATGTTGAGAAATGTATTNAAAAATAAAAATAAAAATATGCATGGTATCGTCTCAAAAAAAAATCACATTTTGCACTTTAGATTTATACAATGTTATATGTCAATTATACCTCAGTAAAGATGAAAATTTAAAAAAAAGAAATCCATTTAATCAAGTAGGACAAAGTAGAAATTATTTTCTTGTGTGTACAGCTAAATGACTCAGTCTAATTACCTTAAATAATTACTTTTTTTTTTACAAATAGTTGTCAAATTAGTTTCCACATAACACCCAGTGCTCATCCCCACAAGTGTCCTCCTCCATGCCCATCCCCCTCTCCCCCCCACATCCATCAGTCCTCAGTTTTTGTCAGCATTCAAGAGTCTCTCATGGTTTGCCTCTCTCCCTTTCCCCCACCATTTCCCCCCTTCTTCTCCCCCTTGTTCCTCCGTCAAGTTCCTCCTAATCCTCCTATACGTGCAAACATATGATATTTGTCCTTCTCTGCCTGACTTATTTCGCTCAGCATAACACCCTCAAGGTCCATCCATGTTGCTACACATGGCCAGATTTCATTGTTTCTCATTGCCATGTAGTATTCCATGGTATAGATAAACCACATCTTCTTGATCCATCAAAATAATTACTTTTAAAGCTGAATTTATAAGTGGCTAACTACATTATAATAGCACTTTTATATTGGTTCTATAAAATATCTGGCTTCCCTATGGACTTTCCTAGGTCCAATGCACATGTGAGTGCCCAACTGGTAACCTACAATTCTTAAGCAGGAAGTCCCTGGATCTGCTGCCCTCTCAGAAGGAAAAAAATTGCATTAGAAATAATTAATGTGTGCCATGTGTAGCAACATGGATGGACCTTGAGGGTGTTATGCTGAGCGAAATAAGTCAGGCAGAGAANGGAATATGTGGAATGAAAACAAAAAAAAAGAAATAATTGATGTGATTACCACATATATAAGATAGTAAAAGGATCAAAGTTTCATATAAAGGAAACAACTATGAATCAGTTCCCTCAATAAATAGCCTTGGAATGATATTAAAGGTAATAAAATTCCTGCAATTAAAACCATAAAGTTACAAAATAATTTATATTCACTTTAATCACTACCTGTAAACACTAATTTCAGAAGATAAGGGAATTATACATAAATATAATTAATAAATTATGTTTAAATTAGATATGTACTACCTTAAATGTGTTGAAGAAAGCACATAAATGAGAACTAAGTCATTTTTCATGTCTTAACAATTATATATCTTAAAACCTAAAACAATAAAAAAGTAAAAATAAACAGTAGCTTCCGAAGTCTAAGAAGTGACTCTTGTTACTATCAACCACAAACTTACTTGTCCCCATGTCCCTCTATCCTTTCACCCTCTCATTACAATTGAAGGGGTGTCCTCTCCCTGATACTACTAACCACACCAGCGTTCATCCCATTACAGCACAATTTGAAGTTGCAAATTCATTTGTGGCTTGTGTCTTCCCTGCCTGTCCTCCCCACGGGGGTGTAAGCTCCACCTCCTTGCTACAGTAGGCAGGGGCCTGCAGTCAGGGTGGAGAACTGATGGCTAGCTACAGGAATCCTCTGTTGAGTCCCCCTGGGGAAGGGGAGGCTGTGGGGAGCCAGCAGCCTCCAAATTCCAGGGAGTCATTTGGAGTTCGGTGCAAACTGGGAAGAATGTGCTCAAAGGGAAACCTGAAAACACACCTAAAAAGTGTTCTCTTTGCCCTGGCTGTGAATTCTTCCATTAAGAAAGATAAACTAATAGTATGTCACTATGTTAATGAAAGGAGAGGTAGATGTGACTCATGACTTTGAACCAAATTACATGTGGCCTTTAAAAAAGTTGGAACTGGATTCCTGAGGTAAAATTTCCTCCACTGAACCAGTTCTTCTGGGATCTACATTGTTTAAAGGAACACAGCTAAGAAATGATTTGCGGGGCACCTGGTGGTTGCAGTCAGTAAAGCATCCAACTTTGGCTCAGGTCATGATCTCATGATTCATAGGTTCGAGCCCTGCATTGGGCTCTGTGCTGACAGCTCAGAGCCTAGATCCTGTCTTTGGATTCTGTATATCTCTCTCTCTGACCCTCCCCTGCTCACGCTGTCTCTCCTCTCTCTCTCTCTCTCAAAAATAAATAAAATTTTTTTTTTAATTTTTTTAAAAATGATTTGAAACATCTGGTAGGAAACCATCTCTAGGTCCTGTTAAGGAATGGAAAGGTGGGTAGACTGGTAGGAGATACTAGAAATGTAAAGTATAAGAAACAAAGACTGACCTTATGCAGAGAATTGGTGAGGGTCAGAGGTAAATTATGGGGAATCCTTTTAGTATCTTCTGTTCTTCTGTGAATGTGTAAATATTTTACAATAACTAGTTGTAAAAAAACGAACCAGGCAAAAGAGTCACCTTGCTAATCTCTAACATATTTAAGATGAAATAAATGCAGGGTAAAGGCAGGACTGCAAGAAGATTAGGTACCATAACAGTACAATTAGAAGCTCTAATTGCTTTTTAATGTGTAAAATGAGTTCGCAGTAGATTTCTAATTTTATTTCTTTTATAAAAGATAAAATTCTACTAAAAAATACAAATACTAAAATAAAACGTGTGAAACCCATGAACTCTCTCAGCTGTAAAATATCTCTTAAGTGATAGGGAAGCTTCTGTTTAAGTACTAACAGTCTATAATTCCTTTTCTAATTTACTTAAAAACATGAAAATTAGTAAAATTCCATCATAATTTCAGAATAAAAATGCCAGAAGTCTGATTTCATAAAAAGTAGATATAATATCACAAATTAGATGTAAATGGTTTCTTAAAGCAGCAGTTCTCAGAAGCTTTGGTTTTAAGACACTTTACATTATTTAAATCTACTGAGGACCCCAAAGAGCATTTGTTTATGTGAGTTATGTATTTCAATATCTACCACAGTACAAATTTTAACTAAGACATTTAAAATTATTTATTGTTCACTTCATTTAAAATGATAATAGGGGCACCTGGATGGCTCGGTTGGTTGAACATCAGACTTTAGACTTCGGCTCAGGTCATAATCTCATGGCTCTCATGGGTTCAAGCCCCATGTCAGGCTTTGCGCTGACAGCATGGAGCCTACTTTGGGTTCTCTGTCTCCCTCTCTCTCTACCCCTCCCCCACTTCCCCACTTGTGTTCTACAAACATTAAAAAAAATTTAATAAATAACAATAAACCCACTATACTGTAACAAATATTTTCATGAAAATAGTATTTTTAAAAGCAAAAAAACCTGGCAAGAAGACTGTCAGTCTTTTAATATCTTTATTAATTATATCATTTATGTCATTTCTGGGTCTATTTCTACTGGTTGATGCTTTCCTCATTATAGGATGTATTTTCCTACTTCTTTACATGTCAGACATCTAGAAAAAGGCAGTTTCATTGAAAAGAAAAAGCAAGATAATTGTATTCTTGCATTTGTGAGCATGTTTCATTAATTCAACTACCACTTTTTAATGGTTTATAATGAAATGATTTCATCTTATAACTCAAAATTTTATATTATTAATCTTTAACTAACATAACTATAACAATACAAAAATAGAAATCTGTATGTCTAAGTAATATAACCTTACAGCAATACAGTAACTATTTTATGTTCATTTCTTATCTCAGTGTGAATCTAAAAAATGAACTCGGACCTTTTACTGATACAGAAATAAAGCTAAGGGTAATGAGAAATTTTCCCACACCATAAAAAGGAAAACTGTATTTTAGTTTCATTTCTTTTTTTCACTTGTAATGTTCCTATATCAAAGAAAAAGGTTTTAAAGCCAACAATAACAATAACAATGACAATTTTAAATGAATGTTCCTATTTTAAATGAAACACAATGGTTATTTTGATTGAATAGAAATGTAATCTTTCTTTTTTCTTTAATGTCTATAGCTATTGTGTTATCAGTTGATTGTATAACTAGCCTTAATACAAATGTATCATTGGTTCACTTTTCCATGAGAACCTTGTTATTGAAAGGAAAGAATCAAATTTTTTAAACTTACTGTTTTAGTGCCATGCTTTAGAGTTATTTCATGAGAGTCAGGAATCTTTTGGACAGGATTCTGAAAAAAGAAAATTCCATGACATCAATGAGTAACCAATGTATTTAGGGCCTGAGGGAGAACTACATATTCACAGGAGACATAATTTTTAAAAATTTTATCACTAGCTTTTTAACACAAAGCTTTAAAAAAAAACAGGAAATAAAAATTGTGAAAGTAGCTTATTTCTGCACTTCTAGATAAATTACAATTGTTGAGCTGATAATAAATTTATCTTAAATCTCAAAAATGATAAACCTAAGAAACTTTTTAGGTTGTATGAAACAATAAGGTCCTCTCAGCATCCAAAATATTTAAAGTTCTCTCTTCACTGAAAATTGACCACAATTTAAAGTGCTTATGTACTTAATTTAAAATAGGCAACAAAATCCGCACAGGGTAGATATATACCTTTCAACCCATGAAAGTTTAGAAAACAAAAAACTGCTGCTCAAAAATGACACAAATAAGAAACTGAGTCATTTATTGACTCATCAATTCAATAAGCATTTATTTAAAGTGAGATTATACCAGATGGGTAGCATTAAACATAGCCTCTACATTTTTCCCTCCCAAGAAGCAGATGGTCTAGTAATAAATCAGTCTAATTCAATATAAGAAATGTTATGATAGACAGGGGTTATGGGCAGGATAATGGAGGAAGAGAGAAGATGGGTGCATAAATCAGACATAAGGAGTCACAGTTATCATTTGAATAAGAAGTTGCATTGTTTAGTCAGGGTTCCATTATCCAAGAGCAGGGTAATCATACTCAAATTTTAGGGCCATTACAAATTCACATAAGGATCATCTTGCAATCTACTTAACTAAATATGTGCAGTCTAATAGACTTTGGTCCCTGTCTCCTCTCATTCTTTAGCATCCTTGATGAATCAATCAATCTCAAGTTCTATTTCATCATAAACTTTTCCCCTCCTATGGCTCTTTATCCTCAGCACATAAACAATTAAAGTACTTCCCATATTACACACACACACACACACACACACACACACAGCAATTTCCCCCACATTTACTGCTGTATCATTATCTTTTCCTTTGCAATCAAGCTTCTTTACACGAACAGTTTTCACTCAATTGTCTCTACTTCCTCTCTCCTTTCTACCTCTACCACACTGGCACGTGTCCTTTTATTCCTAATGCCTAGCACAGTTCTTGGCACTTAAGAGACTCTCAGTAAATATCTCTTGAATAAACAAACAAGTCACTATAAATGCCCCTGGACACTTTTCAGAACTTAACCTGCATAAATGACCTTTCAACAGCATAACTACTTAACTATTTCCTCCATCCTGAAACTGTTCTCTCCTGGGAGGAAGCAGCTTAGACAAGAAGCCAGAAAAGCTAAGGTTTTTATTTGCATGTTTATATAAGGTAAAACATTTAAAAATATATATATATATAAATATATATATAATTATNCACATGCTTTACTGACAGAGCCAGCCAGGTGCCCCAAGAAAAGCTGGGTTTTTTAATCTAGCCCTGCCATTCCTTAACCTTGTCATAATTCCAGGATAGTTATGACTCTATTCCTTCATTTGTAAACTGAGAATAACAGCACTTGCCCTTTAGGTTACTGGTAAGTGGTTTAAAGCCTTATAATGCAGCGCTGGGCACAAAGTAGGTACTCAATAAATGACAACCACCACTTATCCTAAGGCTTACCTCCTATCTCTCTGGTCATATCAACTTAATCTATTTCCAGGTTTCTCTTCCTACTCATCCTTTAAGACTCAATTCAGATGTGTCCTGCTACTGTAAGCATTTCTCAACAGTTCAAACTCTGGGTTAAATGGCCCTTCTAATGCACTCGCATGCCTCAGATAAGAAGATAATCTCTCCTTATCTCTATCACAGAATATATCAAAATCCATTGTAATTTTTAAAAATTTTTTAAGTAGGCTCTACAGCCAACGTGAGGCTTGAACTCACAGCCTTGGGATCAAGAGTTAGATGGTCTACCAATTGAGCCAGACGGCCACCCCAAAATCCATTATAATTTTTTACCTGTTTCACTCCCAACCACTCCGTAACCAAATTGCAAAATGGACATTTCTCAAAAACTGCGTACATCTATTATCATCTCTGGGTCCTCAATCCACAAAACAGATGGTGGATGGCAGACATACACAAAAGTGTTTTGGAATTAATTAATAGCCCAATATCTACCTTGTAGATCACATTAGATTGTAATTTTTACTTTACCTTCAAACATTAATGTTTATGTCCATAAAGAAGAGCAGGTGCTATCCACCAGATCAGCCAGGTAAGTGACAGTCAGGGATAACTGACATTTTCAAAAAGTAAAAACTGGGGTGCCTGGGTGGCTCAGTCAGTTAATCATCCAACTCTTAGTTTTGGCTCAAGTAATGGCCTCACGGTCCATAGTTTGCACCCCACACTGGGCTCTGCACTGACAGCACAGAGTCTACTTGGGATTCTCTCTCTCTCTCCTCTCTCTTTCTTCTCCACCCAATTTGCTCTCTCTCTCTCTCAAAATAAATAAACTCAAAAACAAAAACTGACTTGACAACCAAATGATTATATCCCAGACTAAAAAACAGATCAAAAGTTACAAGTTTAGGGGTGCCTGGCTGGCTCAGTGGGTAGAACATGTGACCCTTGATCTCAGGGTCATGAGTTCGAGTGTAGAGTATACAGTGTATAGTGTTGGGTGTGGAGATAATTTTTAAAATTTTTTTCAAAATAAGTTGCAGGTATAGAGAAATAAAGGCAATTTTGTTTTAGACTGTCTGCATCTGAGAGATTACTATAATCTGTTACCACCATGGAGCATTTAAGAAGATTAGGAAACGAGAAGGCACTGAACAAGAACCCTAACCTCCACAGTAACCTAAAGAAGTGTTGAAGAGTTTACAATTTATTTCAAGACCAGATGTTACAGTATGGCTTACTATGCTTTGGAAAGTGCTGCACATACCTTGATTTCAGAGATACAAATATTCCAACACAAATTCCAAAATAATTTGAAAGTCAAACAAATGAATTCTGGACTATCCCTATATTAAATTATGTAAACCACTGCTCCCTTTGCAGTTGACAACATGCGTAAGCAATAAAAACTCATGTATTAAATACTAAGTACTCTTGCAGAAAACAGAAGAACAGTTCGAATATTCCACTTGGAGAAGATTCTATTATAGTCAGTGTCTCATTTCATAACTAATTACTTTTTCATTACTCAGGAAACAGAAACACTGTCACCAAAAGGAGGGATGAAAATTATTTCACTGAATTCAACGTACAATATGCCTATATATAGACAATGTCTGACATTTCAAGTAAAACTTACAAGAACACAGACAATTTAATATTTACATCAGCAGTGAATTAAATGTTTAAATAAATGTTGTTTACATTTAAAATCAAAGTTTTACTGGAAATCACGTAGAGCATAACTCATAAAAGGCCCATATAACTGGCACAACTAAATCATCTAAAATAGGAGCAATCCATCTTTTGGTAGCGTATCACTTGACGGTGACTGTTCTTTTTCCAGAACTTCTACTAATGGCTTTTTGAAATATGGCTTAGTGTGAAATTTGCTACAACAGTAAAATATTTTCATGATTTTCATGCCAGGGGACATCATAAGCTACAAGACTTCAATGAAGTTATTTATTATAAGAATTCATAACAAGAGCTAGTTTTAATGGAAGAGGGGAAAAGATACCAGCTTTTGTTTTGGTTTGGTTTGAAATGCCAAGCAAAGGATTATTTCCCAGGCTCTCTAGTTTGCCCTCAATAACAACGATAGCAAATATATCTGGAATAACATGAGCAATTCCATCTGACACACATCCTTAAAGTATTTTCAAAAGACTTACAAAATAAAAATAACCTTTCTAGGGTAAAGTTGTCATAAGTTTAAAAAGTTATATATGTATTGTACTATAAGCCATAATCAAAAGTCTACCCAGTAACAAAGACCTACCACAAAGTGGCTATGAATTGTGAGGAGAGAATGGGGACTGCCAACCAGGAACTTAAAAAGGAGTGCCATGTTCTCCCAGAAAGCATTTTGTAAATAGGTGCCAGTGTGGTATCACAGAAAACCAAAATTAGAGTCTATTCTAGTATAACTCTGGAGATCCAACAGAGTGACTTAACAATAATTACTCATCATCACACATTCACTTAGCAAACATTTGAGTAATTAATTACATACCATATACCAGGGACTACAGTTAAAGTTTTAAAAATAACAATAATAACAAAGACTCAGTTCACAAGGACTGTCAGTGTAATGAAGCAAAACTGACATGTAAACAAACAGGCAACACTAAAATGTTTCAGATGCTATGACAGAACACAGTCAGTGCCTGGGAAATAAGACGGTGATTAGAAAAGACTTTATAGAAGTGATGCTTGAGATGCCTTTGGGAAAATAAATAGAGGTTCCCCAGATGAATGTGGAGGGCATCCAGAAGAGAATAGGAGATATCCTGACAGTTACTGAACTGCAAATATTTTTGCCTGGACAGAGTTTACATGCTGGGCAGGAAAGGGGGTAAGGCTGTGTGTGTTGTGTGTATATACATATAAAAAAATTATTTTTCATACCAAGAGAGTTAGGAGTTAGATTGTTTACAATGCCTAGAATCTGAAATTTAAGCTCTGAGCCATGTAATTTGATAAAATTTGAGTTTTCTAAAAATCACCAAGTTATTTTGTTCTGTGCATCAAAAGACACAATCAAGGGGCATCTGGATGGCTCAGTCAGTTGAGTGCCCAACTCTTGATTTCAGGTCGTGATCTCATGGTTTGTGAGATCGGGCCCTGCATCAGGCTCTGCATTGGCAGTGCAGGGCCTGCTTGGGATTCCCTCTCGCCCTCTACCCCTCCTCCACTTGCATGAACTCTCTCTCTCAAAATAAATAAATAAACATTTTTAAAAAATGTTTAAGATACAATCAACACAGTGAGAAGGCAACCTCTAGAATGGGAGAAAATGTCTGCAAATCATATATCATATAAGGGGTTAACATCCAAAAAACAAAACTCCTTCAATTCAGCAACAAAAAAAACAAACAACCCCAATTCAAAAATTGGCACAGAGCCTAGGGAGAAACTTCTCCAAAGAAGAAATACAGATGACCAACAAGTACATGAAAAGATATTTAACATTACTAATCATCAGGGAAATGAGAATCAAAACCAAAACTGAGATACCAGTAACAGAATGGATATTATTTTAAAAGATAAGTAAATATGAAAAGAAATGTTGACAAGGATGTACAAAAAAAATGGAACCCTTCTACATCGCTGGACAGAAATGGTACATCTTCTATGGAAAACAGTATGGTTGTTCCTCAAAAACTTTAAAATAGAATCACTTACAATTCAGCAATTCCACTTTTATGCATATACACAAAAGAACTGAAAGCAGAGTCTCCAAAGATGTTCACAGCAGCATTATTTACAACAGTCAAAAGATAGGAGCAACCCAAGTGTCCATTGACAGATGAATAAATGAACAAAATGTGGTACATACATACAATGGAATATTATTCTTTAAAAGGAAGGAAATTATGACATATACTACAACATGGATGAACTTCAAGGAAATTATGCTAAGTGAAATAAGCCATAAAAAGAAAAATATTGTGGTGCACCTGGGTGGCTCAGTCAGATAAGCATCTGACTTCGGCTCAGGTCATGATCCCTCAGTTCTTGGGTTCAAGCCCTGCATTAGGCTCTGCGCTGACAGTTCAAAGCCTGGAGCTTGCTCTGAATTCTGTGTCTCCCTCTTTCTATGCCCCTCCCCAACTCACAATCTTTCTCAAAAATAAACATTAAAATTAAAAAAAAATTGCATGATGCCACTTATATGAGGTATCCATAGCAGTCCAGTTCATAGAAAGTAGAAAAGTGGTTACCAGAGTCGAGAGAAATGGGAAAATGGGGAATTACTGTTTAATGGCTATAGTTTCTGCTTTGCAAGATGAAAAAATTCTGGAGACTGAATATACAACAATGTAACACTACTGAACTATATATTCTATTTATTTATTTTTTAAATGTTTTATTTATTTCTAGGAGAGAGAGAGAGAGACAGCGTGANTAATACTGGGGGCTCCTGGGTGGCTCAGTTGGTTGGGCATCCAACTCTTGATTTCAGCTCAGGTCATGGTCTCACAGTTTGTGACTTCAGGCCTCATGTTGGGCTCTGTGCCGACAGCATGGGGCCTGCTTGGGATTCTCTGTCTCCCTCTCTCTCTGTCCTTGCCCCGCTTGTGTTCTCTCTCTCTCTCTCTGTCTCTCAAAAATACACACACACACACAAAAAACATTTTTTAAAAATTAAAAAAAATAAAAAGGCTAAGATAGGGACGTGAGTGGGAGAATGGATGAAATAGGTGATGGGGATTAAAGAGTATATGTGTTATGGTGAGCACTGAGTAATTATAGAATTGTTGAGCCACTATATTGTACACCTGAAATTAATATAAACATTGTAAGTTAACTATTCTGAAATTAAAATTTAAAAATGTTTAGGGGCACATGGGTGGCTCAGTCAGTTAAGCATCCGACATCGACTCAGGTCATGATCTCATGGTTCATGAGCTCAAGCCCCATGTCAGGATCTGTGCTGACAGCTCAGATCCTGGAACCCGTTTCATATTCTATGTCTCCCTCTCTCTGCTCCTACCCTGCTTGTCTCTGTCTCTCTCTCTCTCTCAAAAAGAAATGAACATTAAAAAATTAAAATTTTTTAAATAAATAAAGATAAAAATGGTTAAGATTGTATATTTTGTTATATGTATTTTACCAAAACTAAAAAAAAAATTGTTCATAGATAAAACCCATATAAGCAAACAAAAAGATTAAATGATGCATAATATTAAGCTTAAATGCTTCTTAATGTTCTAATAAACTTTAAGTAAGCTTCAAAATAAATCATTTATCAAATGCTTAAAATCTTCCTCTAAAAATATAAAGTTATATGTCTAAAATATTGCAGGAAGGAAAGACAATTTCCTATCTAATTCTCACAGCTGGTTCCAATTCTTCAATGAGAAATGCTCCCAAACCACCTCTAAATTACCCCCAAATAGTTTATGCCCTATTGCAAGCTGCAACCTTGAGGAACATTTCTCAGAAACATGACTTAAAAGTACATCACTGTTAAATAACTTTTTATACCCATATGAGGGCTGAGAAACTCAAAAAGGACAGGTCATTTTTATAAGATTTATTTGTTTTTGAGAAAAAGCAGAAACAAGAAGGGGCAGAGTGGGGGGAACAGAGGATCTAGACCAGGCTCTGCACTGACAGCAGTGAGCCTGATGCTAGGCTCAAACTCACAAACCGTTAGATCATGACCTAAGCTGATGTTGGATGCTCAACTAATTGAGCCACCCAAGTACCCCCAAAAGGTAGGTCAGTCTTATATTTTATCAGAAATTATATTATTTTTTAAAACTCTGTGACATTCTCAATAAACACAAAGATGACAATTTTCTATGTTTATCACACAATGGCAGGTAATAAGCCAACAAGACTTATACCAGAAGTAACATTTATCTTCAAAAGCTACCATGGACATATGCCTTACCATTCCCTTGACAGCCTAAAATTTTTAGTATTCCCACTCTTATTCTTATTTGTTATTTCTGAAGACTTGAAATCTGGAAGGGCTCTGCAACTAACTCCACCTGTAATCTTCACTAAGCCACTCAATTGTACAGAAACTTAGCTTTTCCACTTACAAAAGTGATAGAGTCAGACTAGATAATTCATACCATTCTATATTGACATGATTTACCTTAACTATTCACATTTGAAACTATGAACACTCCACTATGTCACTGAAAAGTCCTTCCCTGACTTCAAGCTTCTTCACTTTCCACTTGCTCACTACCATGGAATTACTCTTCCATGGTTGTTTTTCATGGAAAAACAATGGCTCTCTGTGGCCTTTAGTAGCAATCAATAAATTTTTCACAGCATTCACACATTTTTATTTTAGAAATTTTCTGCAACATTTGACTAAACTCTTGATCCAACTTAAGTTTAAAAAAAATTAATGTTCTTAACAAGTTTCTGGTCAAAGGATACTTTCAGTTATGAGTAAGTTCTATACAGCATGGTGACTATAGTTAATACTACTGTGTTGTATACTTGAAATTTCCTAAGACAGTAGATCTTAAGCATTCTCACTACACCAAAAAATAAAAGTAGCTACTCAAGGTGATGAATGTGTCAATTAACTTCTTGACTATGGTAATCATTTCACAATTTATATACATATTGAACCATTACACTGTACTCCTTAAGCAAATTTTGTCAATTATACCTCAACAAAACTGGAAAATAAATAAAATATCATAAAAAAAAAAAAAGAGAGAGAGAAAGAGACTGTGGTGGCCAGAGAGCTCAGTCAGTAAAGCATGTGCCTCTTGATCTTGGGGTCGGCCACGAGTTCAAGTCCCACATTAGGCATAAAGATTACTCATAGAAAAAAAAAAATCCTGTATGATTAAAAAGCATAGTGTTTCTTATAAGATCCTAATCTCTTAAGAGCCTAGTAATATTCTTATCGTTTGCAGTGGTACTTTTTTTATTTTTTACTTATTAATGTACATATTAAGAGCCCACCCGGGGCGCCTGGGTAGCTCAGGCGGTTAAGTGTCCGACTTTGGCTCAGGTCATGATCTCACNCTCAGTCAGTAAAGAATGTGACTCTTGATCTTGGGGTCGGCCATGAGTTCAAGTCCCACATTAGGCATAAAGATTACTCATAGAAAAAAAAAAATCCTGTATAATTAAAAAGCATAGTGTTTCTTATAAGATCCTAATCTCTTAAGAGCCTAGTAATATTCTTATCGTTTGCAGTGGTACTTTTTTTATTTTTTACTTATTAATGTACATATTAAGAGCCCACCCGGGGCGCCTGGGTAGCTCAGGCGGTTAAGTGTCCGACTTTGGCTCAGGTCATGATCTCACGGTTCGTGGGTTCGAGCCCCGCATTGGGCTCTGGGCTGACTGCCAGCTCGGAGCCTGGAGGCTGTTTCAGATTCTGTACCCCCCTCTCTCTGACCCTCCCCTGCTCACACTCTCTCTCTCTCAGAAATAAAAAACATTAAAAATTTAAAAAAAAAAAAAAGAGCCCACCCTTACCCACAGCATTACCCACTACAGGGAGGAATGGAGGAAGAAAGGAGTTGGGCTTGCCAGGAAGGGAGCGTGGTTTGTGGAAGAGTGGTATAAGAGAATTAAGAAGGAGCAACCTGGCTTTCTTAGAACACCTATAGTGAAACTTCTCCCTCCCTTCACCCCCACCAAAAAAAGAAGGCTTTCGTTTACAACTATAAACAAAGGAGAATTTCACTTGTTCAGATTGGGTCCCTGGGTTTTACCATTTGCCTTATTCCTTTAAAAAAGGCCCACCTCCACCATGTCAGTGGCAACAATGTACACACCATTCTCAAATCTTCACAACTTGAATTAATTATCCACTCAAAGCCTCAAGTTCTTAGCCTCCTGTCTACAAAGAATAAGTGTTTATCAAAATGATTCATTTGAGAAACAAAGCACAGAGTTGCTGTGATGACCAAATGAGTTAATGTGACAAAGTACTTTATAATTATAACCCACTGTAAGTAAGAAATTATTATGAGCCTATGGCTACAAAGGTTTTTGTTTTGTTTTGTTTTGTTTTTTGAAAATACACATTTCAGAATCTGCTGGAGACCAGATACAAAATGTTTTGAGATAAAAAAAAAAAAGTTAAAAAAATAAAAAGAAGTTGCACCAAGTTGCAGAATCTCAGATATTTAGGGCACAAATTACTTCAACAGTGGTTATGTACTATATACTATTTTAAGTCACGGTTAATGTTTCATATCTGTTTTTTAATAAAAACTGAGTTATTGCTTGGGCAATCTTCCTCTATTTACTAATTTTAAATACAAAAAGTGCCAAGGCCTAAGTCCAATTGGGTAAGAATTAACTTATTTGGGAAAACAAAAGAAGCCTGAGCTATATAATAAATTTTTATTAAACTTATCTGATACTTAGATATCTTTATCCTTTTCCTTTACAGTTCTTTTAAAAACCTTAACGCTGCAGAATAGATACCGTATCTGATTTAAGATAACTTTCCATATGGGGATACTTGGGTGGCTTAGTGGGTTAAGCATCTGACTCTTGATTTCAGTTCAGGTCAAGATCCCAGGGTTGTGGAAGTCTCTCTCCTTCCCCTCTCCCCTGCTCTCACTCCCTCTCTTAAAAAAAAAAAAAAAAAAAAAAAAAAAAGACTCCTTGGGCCTTTGGAGGTCATACGAAAAAAAAATAAATAAAGCAAAGGGAAATAAGTATGAAATCTGTAAGAAAAAAATAATACACAATCATGGTTGTACTTATAGTATGTTTATATATCCTTCTGGGTTTTTTTAGTATTTCTTCAATGTTTATTTCTGAGAGAGAGAGAGAGAGGGTGTAAGCTGGGGAGAAGCAGAGGGAGAGGGAGAGAGAGGCAGAGATCTGAAGCAGGCACCGTGCTGTCAGCACAAAACATGACACAGGGCTTGAACTCATGAACTGTGAGATCATGACCTGAGCTGAAGTCAGACACTTAACTGACTGAGCCACTCAGGCGCCCCTGTATATATATATCCCTCTAAAACATGGAGACGTACTAAGGCACCTGGCTGGCTAAGTCGAAAGAGCACGAGACTCTCCATCTCAGGACTGTAGGTTCAAACCTTACATTAGGTATACACACTACTTAAAAAAATAAAATCTTTAGGGACACCTGGGTAGCTCAATCTGTTAAGCATCCAGCTCTGATCTCAGCTTAGGTCTTGATCTCACAGTTGTGAGTTCAAGCCCCAAGCTGGGCTCCACGCAGAGTGTGAAGCCCACTTAAAAAACAAACAAACAAAAAACTTTAAATAAAGCATAGGAAACATATTTATTAACTGTTTACATTTCATATCTACTCTTTAAATTTTTCTGTGTAATTTCAAGATAAAATATTCAAAGCCACAGGCAGACTTAATAAAAGCTGTACCTAGTAAATACTTAGAATCCCAAAATAAGGAAGACACAGGTACTATATTCATGAGCTCAGAAACTATGAAAGGCATGTACTTGTAAACAAATAATTGTATCACAATTATGATCATTTTATCATGGTTGTGACAGTAACAGAAGAATGCCCTATATAAATCACCCAAAAATGAACTCTAAATGTATCAAAGACCTAAATGTAAGAATTAAAAGCATAAACCTCTTACGAAGAAAACAGGAGAAAAACTTTGTGGCTTTCAGTTAGGCTTAGATATGACACCCAAAGTACAGACAACAATAGAAAAAATAAATTGGATTTCATCAAAATTTCAAAGTACACCATCAGGAAGGATGATGGTACAACCCATATAATGAGAGAAAATATTTGAAAATCTAGTATCTGACAAGGGACTTATGTCCAGAATATACAAAGAACCCTTATAATCCAACAACAGACAAATTAAGCCAATGGAAAGAGGAAAAAGATGTGAAGAAGCATTCTTCCAAAGAAGATATACAAATGGCCAATAAGCACAAATGCTCAACATCACTGTTCTTTAGAGTAATGCAAATTAAAACCCCTTCACACTCACTAGGACAGTTATAACCAAAAAAACGAACAATAACATGCACTGGTGAGGATGTGAAAAACCAAATCTTCAGAGACTACTGGAGGGATTTAAAATGATGTAGCCACTCTGAAAAACAGTTCCTCAAAATATTAAACACAGAGTTTGATACAACCTAGTAAGGTCCACTCCTAGATACAAACCCTGCAAAACAAAAATATACATCCATACAAAAACTTCTGCACAAATGTTCATAGCAGCATTATTCATAATAGCCAAAAACTATAAACACTATAAACACCCCTATGTCCATCAAATTAACGAAAGCATTAAAAAAAAGTGATGTATCCTACAATGGAATACTGTGTGACAACATTAGCAATAAAAAGGAATGAAGTTCTCGGACATGCTACAACTGAAAGGAACCTTGAAACCATTATGCTATGTGAAAGAAATCAATCATGAAACCACTTAATGTATTATTCCAGTGATATGAAATGTGCAGAACAAACAAATCCATAGACAGAAAGTCTATGATTAGTGAATGCCAGGAATTAGAGGTAGGGTAGTGAAAAGGGAATAGAAGGTGAAAATTAAAGAATGCAAAGTTTCTTTGGGGGAGCATGAAAATGTCATAAAATTAGGTGGTAGTGATAGCTGTACTACTCTGTGATTATACTAAAACCCACTGAATTGTATACCTGAAAATTGTGAATTTTAGTGCATATGAATTAGATCTCAAGAAAGCTGTTATAAAAATATAAAATAGGCAGGGAGCCTGGGTGGCTCAGTCGGTGGAGCATCAACTCTTGATTTCAGCTCAGGTCATGATCCCAGGGTCATGGGATAGAGCCCCACATCAAGGTGGGTACAGAGCATGGAGCCTGCTTAACATTCTGTCTCTCTCTTTCCCTCTACCCCTTTGCCTCAGATTGTGCATGTACTCTCTCTCTAAAACAAAATTTTTTTAAATCTATTCCTTTGTTAAAGAAAAAGAATATAAAGTAGGGCACCTGGCTGCTCAGTCAGTAGAGCACACAACTCTTAATCTCAGGGTCCTGAGTTCAAGCCCCATGTTGGGCCTGGATCTTACTGTATTTAAAAAAAAAAAAGAATATAAAATAATAGAGGAATATAACTAATACAGGAGTAGCACAGAGAAGGAGGTATTAAACTCTGTGGGTCAATGAAGGTTTTACAAAGAGAAAATGCTCTCCTTTCACAAGGAGAAAAGCTAGATCCATAAAACTAAACAGGTTCTTTCCTGATGAAGGAGACAGGTCTGCTACAAGGTACCCACAAGGGTCAATGCTTACACAGATTGGCAAGTGAATGGAGTTGTACTAAGTGCTGGCCAGAATCCAGAGAGAAGGAAAAGCATAGTGGAATGTATGAAAGACTTAGTCATATTCAAAGACTTCACAGTTTATATGGATGGGGCATGAGGTAAGTGTGAGAGGCAAGAGGTGACTCTTGAGGAGCAGGATGGGTTACAACCAGAAGTAGAGGAAAGTGCAATGGTTAAGTACATGGACTCTGGAGTAGATTCCCTAGATTCAAAAGCTGGCTCCAACGTGTACTACTGGGTGGCCCTGCGGAAGTGACTTAGCATCTGAGTGTCAGTCTCCTTATCTGTCAACAGAGGATAATAGTACCAGTAGGATTAAATGAGTTATTTCATCTTCAGCGCTTAGGACACTGATGCATAAAAGAAGTATCCACTGTCAGTAATATTATTTGGTTCTAGATTTGAGCATCAACTTATTTCTTTATCATAAATCAAATAAAAGGAGACTGCAGAGACAGAAAACTATGGCTTAACAGTGAATTCCTGGTTTACTGGAGCATCCCTTTCTATGATAGTTAAAAAAAAAAAAATTAAAGACTGTGCCATTAACTTCATTTAATCAAAGAAAACATTTAATCCCCAATTATACTCTGCAAGGCTCTTGGGATACAGAGGGAATAAAAACTCCCTGATTCTGATGCAGATCAGTAGTGAAATGGCAAAATTACCAACCAACAGCTGCCTGGTAGGCTATGTGAATCAACTTGGTGGTCTTGGTCTTATTTCAAATTCACAATTAGCTGCACTTCTAGCACTCGGCACAAATAATATGAACTAACTGTCTTTTCAAATAAGGACCAAGGTCTATAGAAGAATAAAGAAAGTAAGTTCTGTTGGAGCTGCCTCAATATGGACTTATATGCTACTCTATCAATTTGAAAGTTAAAAATATAAAATTTATTCAAACTTAAACCTTATAATCATGGTAACAGGAAAGTACCTAATTCCACCAAAACACAAATTATATCAATTTTGGTAAACATTCATGATTTTCTTAAAATTCTTTATAATAGCACTTTTTTAACATTTATTTATTTTTGAGAAAGAGGAGAGACAGAGAGAGAGAGAGAGAGAGAGAGAACTGAGCAGGGGAGGGTCAGAGAGAGAGGGAGATACAGAATCTGAAGCAGACTCCAGGCTCTGAGCTGTCAGCACAGAGGCTGACACAAGGCTCGAACCCACCAACCGCGAGATCATGACCTAAGCCAAAGTCAGACACTCAACTGACTGAGCCACCCAGGCACCCCACACTTTTTTAAATTATAAGATTAA
>NW_027529996.1:4390713-4427676 GCF_008692635.1 Crocuta crocuta
CAGCCAGCTCAGAGCCTGGAGCCTGCTTCAGATTCTGTATCTCCCTCTCTCTCTGACCCTCCCCTGCTCATGCTGTCTCTCTCTCTCTCTTTCTCAGAAATAAATAAAACGTTAAAAAAAATTTTTTTAAAGAACTAAAAAAATAAAAAATAAATTATAAGATTAAAGCATTGAGAAATCTTTCTCAAAATTAACACATGTAAATCTCCCACATTTAGTCATGTAAATAGAAAGGGTGAAAGGTCAAGAGAGCTGTTTTATTTTTAAATACTGTATTGTACTAAACTGAAAAAAGTAGGTACCTTTTCTGTGTCTGTCTTAACATTTAGAGGAATACGAAAGCTACTTACATAACCCTCATTTTTAATATTTACTAGTGTTGGGCACCTCGGTGGCTCAGTTGGTTAAGCGCCTGACTTCGGTTCAGGTCATGATCTCATGGTCAGTGAGTCAGAGCCCCATATCGGGCTCTATGCTGACAGCTCAGAGCCTGGAGCCTGCTTCATATTCTGTGTCTCCCCACCTCTCTCTGCCCCTCTCCCACTTCTACTCTGTTTGTGTCTCTCTCAAAAATAAATAAACATTAAAAAAATATTTTAAAAATACCAGTTGAGAAGGCAGAAGAAAAAACAAGATCAATAAATAAAGCAACCCAAAGCAAAATTTTGTTTTCTTTTGGTTTTTTTTTGTGTGTATTTTCTTAAAGACTCTATTTTAAAAAATAAAAATAAAGACTATTTTTTTATTTTTGAAATAGAGAGAGAGAACAGGGGAGAGAGGTAGAGGGAAAGAGAGAGAGAATCCCAAGCAGCTCCATGCTCAGCACGGAGCCCCATGCAGGGCTCAATCCCACAACCTAAGGATCATGACCTGAGCCAAAATCTAAAGTTGGACACTCAACCAACTGAGGAACCCAGGTGGCCCCAAAGCAACATTTTTAAAAAATAAACTGAGTGGGGACCTGGCTGGCTCAATCAGTAGAGCATGCAACACTTGATCTTGGGGTTGTAAGTTTGAGCCTCACACTAGGTATAGAGAATACCTAAAAATAAAATATTTTTTAAAAATTAAATTACAAAATAAAATAAACTGAGACTAAGAAATGGGGAAAAACTACACTAAATTAAGTTAAAAAAGAAAAAAAGCTTTAAGGTAAAATGATACATGAGTAAAACAGAGCCAAGAAGTAAGGCATATGTAGGTAGATGTTAGGCTCTAGAAAGAAAAGTGAAATGAAAACAAAAGACAAAAATAAGGATTCAACATAGATAAATAACAAGTGAAGGACATTGGAAAGGCCAATTACAATAGTATTTTTTAGGGCCAATTTTAACAGTATTAATAGAACTCTGGAGTGTGAATATTCAACTCTCAGAACCTAGGATCAAAATATTTAAAGTGTGAAAAAAAATAGCAGTGTTATGAGCAGAGAGAGGGGGGTAGACCAGAGAAGAGAATTGGGTCATTTTTCCAACTAAAATTTGTGACAGTATAACATGGCATCACAGACTCCACAGAACTAACTTCAGCAAAGATTATTAAGAGAGCTGTTCTTGCAAAAAATATTCAAGGCCTTCATCAATTTTCTCAACGGTTCTTAATTCTATGATATTCAAATCATTTATCACCCTTGTCAATTTTTGTTTTTTCCCTTAAAAACTGATGCAACTCAGGGCAACTGGGTGGTGCAATCAGTTGAATGTATGACACTTGATTTCAGCTCAGGTCATGATCCCAGGGTCATGGGAATGAGCCCTACATTGGGATCTCCACTGAGCATGGAACCTGTTTAAGATTCTCCCTCTCTCTCTCTCTCCCCTTCTCCCCCTTCTCCCCCACTCACGTGCATATTCTCTTTCTCTCTTAAAAAAAAAAAAAAAAAAAAACCGGCCCCCACATGCTTTCTTTCTCTAACCTCCAAATCTGNTTGGGTAGAGCAAAGGACATCCCTAACATTACTTCCATAACACTTAATGACATTTTACATCTGTAAGGTTTGCAATTCACTGTATAAATTTACCAGAAATAAATACATATATGTTAAAACAACGTGTAATTAAGAAGACTACAATCAAACAGCCAGACAGAAAGTACCCTCCTGCCTTCCTCATTGTACTTACATTAGGCTTTGTATAATTTGCATAAGCTAGTTTATCTTTGCCACTACCCACTAACTACTGCAAATAAGGAAAATGGTTCATGCCAGCAGTGCCATTCATATGGCACAACAAATATCACATAAAATATTTGTTGGGAAAAAAAGCCACTGCTCAAAGGCAGAATGGACACATATTAGTGACTGTTTCCGGCAGCTACCTGAGAAGATACAAAAGCCTCCCTGGCAACGGGAGCTTAAAAGGACTGTAGCCTTTTGACAAAGGAATTGTGGCAGGGCGAGCCTGGAAATGTGAAGGTGAGCACTGACTTCCAAGCTCCTAAAGAATAATGACGATTACATCAGAAGCTAGCTTTGATTCAATGAAATGTTTAGCGTAAGAGAGTAACTATGACCACAGCCAATGATGGCCAATCACTGGCCAGATATTCCTTGAGCATCTACTATGTGCCAGGTACAGGAGATACAACAGTAAAAGAGACAATATAACTGCCCTCATGGAACTTATATTACTGTGAGGAGAGAAGCAACAAACCAAAACAAAAAATGTCAAATAATAGTAAATACAATAAAAGCAGTGTCAGGAAAAGCAGTGGAGTAGAGTGGAGTTACTTACTTATACAAGGTGGTTAAAGAGGTAACACTTACACAAAGACCCAAATGAAATAAGGGAGTCCCGTAAAGCTCTCAGCGCTATCCCGTGTATAGGAATGAGTAAAGAGAAAGGTCCTGTGACGGAACAAGCATAGTTGCTTAGAAGAAAAGCAGAAAGGTCACTATGCGTAGAGAAGAGTGAGCAAGACAGAGGGTGTAAGGGCATGACGTCAGAAAGAGGCCAAGTCATACAGGTCTTAGAGGTCAAGGCAGGGAATTTGGATTTCTTAACATTCTGACAGGAAGAAACTGGAGGGTTTACTGACAGGAAAGTGACAAGGGAAACACAGAAGTGACAAGACCTGGTATGTTTTTAAAAGTGTGGATAACTTTAGTGATCAGAGAAATATAAACTTTCTTATTTGACCTTACAGACTTACAGACTTAAATCTCAAATTTTAAAGAGACTATCCTTAATATTCCTGCCACTAAGCCTTATTATATAGTAACTGACCTAAAAAGCTTAAATATACAAAAAAACAAAACTGTAAACGTGTCTGTTATAATACTGTCACATCACAAAAGAATATGAACATTTTTTCTGCATTATTCTTTAAAAAGTAATTATCCCAGCATTAATCTACCTAAACCTCACTTGTTCCAATTTCTAAAAGACATTGTTTATAAGATTCTTTTTTTTCCTTCCACTGTAGACAAGAGGCAGTTGAAAAAAATGGACTCTTGCCAAAAGTCAAAATGTCTCTATTGCCCTCTAGTGCCCATCTTACAGAATGAATACCTTCACACATTCGCACTTTGGGAATGGTAAGGAACATTTACTGGATTTCGGAAAAGAGCTTCTAGCATCCTCTGCTGACAGAATCTTGCAGGTGTAATGAAACTGCTCTGCTTTAAGGAACATTAATTTCCTCTGAAGTTAAAATCATTAAGCTACCTCACATTGTTTTTTTAAGACTTTTCTTTCCAGTCTGCTGCAATTAAATTAAAATCACTCATTAATCAAATGTTGGTATGTTGGTAATGATGATGAAAACAATGATAAAGCTGGCAATTGTGAGTGCTTAGTTATATGTCAATCCCTGTGTTAAGTGGTTACTTAAATCATCTCATTCTCATATCAACTTCTGCGAACTAAAAGAGAATTTTTACCCCCTTTTAATTCCTCAACCTTTCCCTATGCATGAGGGAAAGAGACTGACTGATACAGGTGGTTGGCAATGACCAAGGCCAAGGGGATGAGAAGCCTCAGACCAGAAGTCAGACAAGCACAGTGGTGGCCCAAACTTGGACTCTCCACCACAGAACGTGCCAGCCAGGGAGTCAGAGAAAGTTCATGGAAAACAGGTGCTCACAACTAAAAAGTCACTGTTACATCCAGCCTTTAGTTACAGTCATAAAAATGCAACTTTCAGTTTTCTGCGATAATGGGAAAGAGGATAGCAAGGAAAATGAATATCCTCAATAATCCCAAAGCCTCCACTTAATTATAAGTTACAACCTTCTTCACATTTAATAAAAAGTCAGAATCAGGCACAAGTAATAGATAAGGTTTAAAAATTGGGGCACCTGGCTGGTTCAGTCGGTGGAGCATGCAACTCTTGATCTCAGGGTCATGAGTTCAAGCCTCATGCTGGGCATGGAGAGTACTTAAAAAAAAAAGTCTAAAAAAATAAAATAATACAAATTGTTTTTTACCTCTTTTCTCAGACCCTACCAACTTGAATTTTTGTTCATCTATTAAATTCGAAGAAAGATACTAAAAATAATAAATCTTCAAATACTAAATGGTCCTAATTAGTTGATAGCTGGCATAGTTTGACAAAGTTGAGTAATGGTGTGCATACTATTTTCACATGCATTCTATTTGAAAGAACAATCCCATTACCATTGCAGATAAGTAAAATGGAGTAAAGTAAGAATAAAAAAGCAAGCATGTCATCAGAAGAATCATGATATACAACATTAACATTACCAATCCAGTAACCTCAGCAATAACATTAGAGCAACTACTAACAGGCAACTGATAAAAATTGCATATAAAAAAAACAAGATGAATGATAGCCAGGTGATGTAGTTTTTAACGTACTTACTAATTATGTTCTCTCATAATTTTCCTTCCAATTATACTGCTAATCAAAAACTCATTCTTTGGGGTGCCTAGGTGCCTCAGTTTGTTAAGCATCCAACTTCAGCTGAGGTCATAAACTCATGGTTTGTAGGTTCGAGCCCCCATTTTGCTCTGCACTGATCTGACCTGACCATGCAGAGCCTGCTTGGAATTCTCTCTCTCTCCCTCTCTCCCTGCCCCACTTGTACACTCTCTCTCCTTCTCAAAATGAATAAATAAACTTAAAAAAAAACTCATCTTTGAAAGTTTTGTGGACTAGAAGGGGGCACAAAGAACTATTTGGGTGTTTGAATGGTGCCTAAACACAGAATATACAATTATCAAAACTCACCAAACTAAACCCTTAAGATCTGTGCACATTATTATATATATAATTACACACACTCACATTTCCTCTGTTCACTCCTCTATCCCTAATTCCATTTTCCATATAAAAACTGCTATGTCACAAAGAGAGAGCATTCTCAAATGTCATAAAATGAACTGTTCAAATATAAAAACCAAATACACTCAATTTCACTTGACAAATATTTACTATGTATGTAGTATATAAAGGATATTACACTGGAGCTGTGAAGAATTTTAAAGAATTATGAACCATTTATATACAAGTCCCTGTACTTGAGATCATTAAATATGATTGCAAAGTAGAGGCAGAGGAGTTTAGACAAGCATATAAATAATGATTTAACAAGGAAAATAGTACAATAGCCAAAGTATGGAAAGAGCTCAAATGTCCATCAATGGATGAATGGATAAAGAAGACATGATATATATACACACACACATACATATTCATACATACGTAATGGAGTATTACTCGGCAATCAAAAAGAATGAAATCTTGCCATTTGCAACTATGTGGATGGAACTAGAGGGTATTATGCTAAGCGAAATTAGTCAGTCAGAGAAAGATAAATACCATGTGACTTCACTCATCTGAGGACTTCAAGACACAGAACAGATGAACATAAGGGAAGGGAAGCACAAATAATATAAAAACAAGGAGGGGGACAAAACATAAGAGACTCTTGAACATGGGGAACAAACAGAGTTGCTGGAGGGGTTGTGGGAGTGGGTGGGGGATTGGGCGAAATGGGTAAGGAGCATTAAGGAATCTACTCCTGAAATCATTTTTGCACTATATGCTAACTAACTTGGATGTAAATTTTAAAAAAAATAATAAAAACTAAAAAAAAAAAAAAAAACAAAAATCCCAGGGAAAATAGTTTGTGTTTGCTATATAATCCTGGGAAGTGTGGGAAGTAAAACATGCAGTTGGAATCTGGAGAGGCTGCTTGGAGGAAATCACATTGGAAATGATCCCTAAAGGCTGGACAGAAATTTAACAAGCAGAAATTAGAGGAATGGGAAAGAGGCATTATAGTTTTGATCAACAAAACAACTCTAACAACTCAAAACTTTGTTAGAGAGAATGGGCAAACAGAAATTAGTGGAGTATGATACATTTGTAAATCAATTCTTACATATATTTGCCTGTCCTGATGAAAAATTAGATATGTCCTTGAAAAAATATATCCTGAATTACTGATACAACAAGTGCTAAATGGGAACTGAATTATATATCACCTGCAGAAATTAATAAAAGAGAGCAAGAAAGAGATAAAACTCCTCTTAAGAAATAGTATCAAAAACACAGTTGAAAAAAATGCTTATTTTGTTTATAGGTATAATTTGCTTCACGACAGAGACACATTTCCCTAAATTGAAGCATTTAAAATACACTTTCTCCAAGATGGTACTTGCTAGGGGAAGAGAGTCGGGAGAAAGTGGAATTGTTGTTTAATGGGTTTAGAGTTTCAGTTTTGCCAGATGGAAAAGTTCTAGTGATCTGCTGCAAAACAATGTGGATATAGTTCACACTACTATACATTTAAAGTCGATAAAATGATAAATTTTATGTTATGTGTGTTTTACCACAATAAAAATAGAGATTTGAAAATAAATAACTCACTTATACCTAAAGTTAAAAAAATTAAAAATTAAAAGTAATGAAATAAATTAAAAAATAAAATGTGCTTTCTCTGTTAAGGAATGATTCTGTAAATAAATAAATAATAAAAATAAAATCAATGAATTTTTTTAAATTTCTAAAAAAAGAATACTTCTGTAAAGTTTTTTTAAAAGTCCATTTCTATACCTCCATTTCCCTTGTGAATATTTCATTGTTCTCTGTATAAATGAACTTGACAAAAGCATAGTTGAACTGGACTACATCTTAGCCAAGGCTAGCGTTATGGAATCTTTCTTTGACAAAACAAACCAAAAAGACTGCAACTCAGTAACAGTAACTAAACAGCAAGAGGTAATAGACACAAAAGAACTCAAATGAAATTTGTGAATGCTACTATAGTAACCAAATCCTAAGAGTTTAAAATTGCATTAGTACTCATAAATTTTATGTCTTTTGTTCCTCTGGAGAAAGGCAGCTAAAACATTTAAGCTAATACATTTACAATGAACAAAATAAAATCAAGTAAGTAGAATCTATGTCGTACAATATTAAAGGACTACTCATGATAGCTAAAAAAGTTTTTTTTAATAAATAATTTGCCATTACTATAATTGAAAGCACCAAACAATGAATACAAATTTATGCTCACTACAGAGTTGCTAACTGGCTCCCCCAGTTATCTCTCCACATTATCCATCCTTTGTAATGGAAGCATTGAATTTTAGCTACAATCCTGGCTTCCTAAAATAAATATTCTATTTCTCATGTGAAAGATTAAGTTCAAAATCAGTACCCTTCTTTATCCCTTCTGCCTTTCTGCTGACAAAAATGTGAAACCCATGGCTGTAGCTTGAGCATACATCTTGGAGGCCACGTGAGAATGGCAGAACAAAAGGAGAGAAGTAACCTAAATCTGTGGTGCCCTGGACCTGCAAACTAGTTCTGGTCCATTTACCTGTTGATTGCATTTCTGTGAGGGAGGAAAAAAAAACACTTCTATCTTGTTTAAGCCATTGTTATTTTCCATTTTATCAGCATCACCCAAATTACATAATACAGTATTCCTCCCTTAACCGTGGTTGCACTTTGCGGTTTCAGCTACCTGTAGTCAACTATGGTCCGGAAGCCTATCGTCAGGTCTAATGCAGCCTAACACATTGCAGCATAATGCCTGTGTCATTCAGTTCACTTCACTTCATCATGCAGGCATTTTATCATCTCACATCATCACAAGAAGGTGAGTTTTTGGAAGAGACCACATTTACATAACTCTTAATACAGTATATTGTTACAATTGTTCTACTTTATCATCAGTTGTTAATCTCTTCTTACTGTGCCTAATTTATAAACTAAATGTTACATAATTATGCATACACATAATATGTATTATATTTACATATGTTATATTTATATATATTTATATACATATAAAAGCATACACAGGGTTCAGTACCATCCACAGTTTCAGGAATCCACTGACAGTCCTGGAACGCATCCCCCATAGGTAAGGGGAGACTACTGTAATATACTGATACACAGGGTGGGCCCTTAAAACAGACTCACAGCCCAACTCCACCACTTCAAAGGAAAGGAAGTAGCATAGTAATGGTGAAGGGTTTAAATAGCACTTAACAGCCAGATAAGTGAGCAAATAAGCAAACTGGGCAAATAATTTAACCTCTGTGGGGAAAAAAATGAGAAATATTTACAGATTATTAGTAGTTCTTACTTACTCATATTCTTTTTTGTACTGAAAAGATTTATATTGTTATTTATATTCAGATACATCTTTCACTAAGCTTACTCCCTCACTGTTGTGAAATAGGTTTTTTTTTCATTTTTAGCCCTTTAAATTAAATACTATAAATTAATCTGTTAAGTTTAGATCTTTTATATTTTGGGTAGAGTCATACTAAATACAACTATATTCTCATTTCTTCCTAATATGTTGTCTTGATTGCTTCAATTTGACTTGTTAAATCGGCAAAAAGTCTAGAATAATAATGCAACAGTTACCATCTTTTATACTAGATTTTAAAGGAATTACCTCTAATGCTCTTTAATTATTTATAACACTTTTGGTTCATGAAGCATGAAGCACAAAAGTTTCCTTTTAGCTTCACTTTTAAACGTTTTTATTAGAAATCACATTAAAATATTTTAGTTCACTTTTTTGCTATGTATCAAAACTGGTGACCATGATGATAAATAATAGGCACCATTCTAAAGTTTCCAAATACATTTATTCACTTACTAAATCATCTATACAATTCCAGTTAAGTATTTTATTAGCCCCATTTTACAGAGAAGAAAAGACCAAGAGAGGTTAAGTAACTTGCCCAAAGTCACACAGCTTAAAAGTGAAAGCCCCATGAGGCTCCAAAATCCATTTGCTTAATCGCTATTCTATCTTGCCTCCCTGTATCTATATTTTGTTTATTTTTATTGTCTGAATTACTATTATAGTACTCCAACTAACAGTGGAACCTGGGAGACAACTTAAGTGGCTACTGCTGTTAGAATGATAATGGATTCACTAAGGTGGTAGTAATGGAGACGGACAGAACAGCAGAGATCTGGCTGGAGATAGAGCTAATGTGACTTGGTAATGAATTGGATGTGGGGTAGGAAGGAACGAGTAATCAATGATGGTGACTAGGTTTTGTGACCTACCCATCAGCAAATATTTAGAACTCTGCCTCCTATCCTTTATGTTAACTTTATTCATGCTACTTTCTTTTCTTTTCTCTAATGTTTATTTATCTTGAGAAAGAAACAGAGAGGGAGAGAGAGAATCCCAAGCAGGCTCCATGCTGTCTGCACAGAGCCTGATACAAGGCTCAATCTCACAAACCGTAAGATCATCATCTTAGCCGAAATCAAGAGTTGGACCCTTAATGAACTGAGCCACTTAAGTGCCCCTATGTTTCTTGCTTTTCTATTTTCCTTCATTCTTCCTAATTTATGCTTTCTTATAGCATTTCGCTTTATTAAATCCTTTTTGGAACAAGTTAAGGTATGAATTTATTCATAATACTTAAGATTTTTTTTATATTCGTGTTCAACATTACTCTGGAGTTTTTTTTCTCTGTTCTACTTTTTAAATTAAGATCTTAACCGGCTTACAATGAAACAATGTTAACTGAATGTAACCCCATTATCTGTTTTTTTTTTAATGTTTATTTCTTTTTGAGAGAGAGACAGAGTGTAAGTAGAGGAGGGGCAGAGAAGGAGGGAGACATAGAATCTGAAGCAGGCTCCAGGCTCTGAGCTGTCAGCACAGAGCCTGATGCAGGACTCAAACCCACGAACCGTGAGATTATAACCTGAGCTACTCTGATGTTTAACCGACTGAGATACCTAGGCACCCCTCCATTATTTGTTTCTAATCACAGACACAACTTATGATCAATATGGAAACTAGAAAAGAATAGAAAAGTATGCAGCAGGGAAAAATCAAAACAAAACAAAATATTATCCTCAGGTCCCACAGTCTAGAAACAAACAATAGAAATATTTTGTTATATACATATGTATCATTTAAATTTTTGAAATCATACTGTCTAGACAGTTTTACATCCTTTCCCAGTGCTACTTACTGAAAACTCTTATTAAACACACTTAATGACTACATAATATTTTATGACTATACAACAATTTACTTTTCCTTCCTCCTGTTATTAGACATGTATGCACATTATTTCTACTTATTCTAATATTTCATATATATATAATCTTCAAACATTATTAGACATGGAATCTTTCTTTTTTTTTTTAATAGTTTATTGTCAAATTAGTTTCCACATAACACTCAGTGCTCATCCCCACAAGTGTCCTCCTCCATGCCCATCCCCCCTCCCCCCCACATCCATCAGTCCTCAGTTTTTGTCAGCATTCAAGAGTCTCTCATGGTTTGCCTCTCTCCCTTTCCCCCACCATTTCCGCCCTTCTTCTCCCCCTTGTTCCTCCGTCAAGTTCCTCCTAATCCTCCTATACGTGCGAATCTTTCTAACAAGAGAGAGATCTGAGAAAGACCAACATAACATAAACCTAACACTTTTTTTGATAAATTACAAAACTTCTTTATATTTTGCCTTTAAAAGCCAGAACAAATTTCATTTCTGGAACGTCAGCTTATTAGAAATATATGAAGTGCACTTAAGACAAGGAAGTCAGTTTCCTGGTACCACCAATGACATGGACAAGCTCTCATTAGTTTTCTCAAATAAAAACAGATGTGAGATCCAATGCCACCACCTATCACTCCCAGATAATGTTCCACAGAACATATTCTGAAAAATCACTATTATAAATAGCACTGTGATAAACGTCTTTGGGCATGAGGCTTTTTCCAAATTTCCTCAGGACAGAATCCCAGAAGTTGTCACTGAGATTAAAGGAAATAATGGTTTTAAGCCTCTCAATATTTAGTAATATAGGTTCAATAATAAAAATAACAATCAGAGCTACTGGCCAGTTCCTAGCCTATCTACCTGTTCCTAGTCCTTCACAGACTACAATGTTTATGATGTAATAAGTATAATTCAACATAGGCATAAAAAGATCTAAAAATGGGGCTCCTGGGTGGCTCAGTCAGTTAAGTGTCCGACTTCAGCTCAGGTCATGATCTTGCAGTTCATGACTTTGAGCCCCTCATTGGGCTCTGTGCTGACAGCTCAGAGCCTGGAGCCTGCTTTGTATCTCCCTCTCTCTCTCCCGCTCCCCCAGTCATACTCTGTTTCTCTCTCTCTTAAAAATAAATAAAACATTAAAAAAGAACTTAAGAAAAAAGATATAAAAATGGATATGATACAAAAGGCCAGGAGCTTATTGTAGCCCTCATATCATTCTCAAAAGCAACTAACAGTAACACTTCTAAAGACACCAACCACCACATACTACAGAAGAAATATTTTTCACAAAATAATCAAAATAAATATTACTTTTAAGCTATTTGGGAGAAAGAATATTCTTCTAAGTCTTATACGAAAACTTCAAAGTGGCTTTACTGTCACAGAGAGAGAAGGCAGCAATTCTATATTCTTCTTTTTGAGAAACGTTATTTTGTAAACAATATCCCATGTCCTTTAATATCCAGGACATATGACATGGATCAGAATTTACAGAGGTACCTAAGATAGTTAACCTACTTCAGTTAGCAGCCACAGCAGGTTGGGAAGTGGTGCTGCCACAGATGGACTGGGAAGAGGCCTACCCGTGGAGCCTTTTTGCTAAACACAGATTGCAGATATTGGGACAGGACCCGCCCTAGTTCTACTGAATCCATCTCCAGATTACAAAGCTTAAGGATACTTAATTTTTAATTTTACCAAGATGATTCTTATATTCAGACTAAGAACCACTGGGTTAAGAAAAAAAAAGGTTATGTTAAAAACATTTTTTCCTTTAATTTCAATAATACTTTTTAAATATTTAGCCAGTCAAGTATGTGAGCTTGGCTGCTTTCCTGCTAAGTAGAATGTCTCTCTAAAAAGTCACAGTGCTTTGCAAGTTTCTGAGCAAGAAAATAATCAAACTGTATTCAGGAATCCCCAAAATAATCAAATTGAATTCAGGAATCCCCAATCGAGTCCTGCCTGCTGTAGCGGTTTATTTTCTCTCATTCAAGGAATGAGTACTATTATTTGCAATGTGACTCATGTTACAAATAGTTTAATCTTGAAGCAGTGAGGAAAAAGATTGAACAGAAGATCCTAAAGGCAAAGAGGTAAGTGTCTTTAGCAAAAGTTTAAGTGGGAGAAAATGAAAGCGTGAGTTTGATCTTAGAAGATGAATTTAGAACATTGTTAGAGCTTAAATATGGACATGTTTCATGAGTCATTAGCTGGAACTGAGGGGCACCTGGCTGGCTTATTCAGTTAAGCGTCTGACTTCGGCTCAAGTCATGATCTTACAGTTCGCGAGTTCAAGCCCCGTGTCAGGCTCTCTGCTGTCAGGTTGGAGCCCACTTCAGATCCTCTGTCTCCCTCTCTCTTTGCTTCTCACCCACTCATGTGCTCTCTCTCTCTCTCTCTTTCAAAAACAAATATGAAAGAAGGAAGGAAAGAAGGGAGGGAGGGAGGGAAAGAAAAGAGAAAAGAAAAAGAAAAGAGAAAAGAGAGAAGGAAAGGAAAGGGAAGGGAAGGGAAGGGAAGGGAAGGGAAGGGAAGGGAAAGGAAAGGAAAGGAAAGGAAAGGAAAGGAAAGGAAAGGAAAGGAAAGGAAAGGAGGATCTGAAGTTCAACTGAGATGGAGCAATGCTTCTAGCTGCTCTGAATGAGCAGGAGTCATGTGGATAAGAAGATGTAAGAAACTTCACCCAGGGGTGTCTGGGTGGCTCGTTGGTTAAGCGTCTGACTCTTGGTTTCAGCTCAGGTCATGAGCTCACGGTTTCATGAGTCTGAGCCCCACGTCAGGTTCTGCTGCCAGCACAGAGCCTGCTTGGGATCCTCTCTCCCTTTCCCTGTGCCTCTCCCAGCCTTACACAGTCTCTTTCTCAAAATAAACTTTATTAAAGAAAAAAAAATTTCACCCAGGCCAAACATGAAATGATAAGGCAAGCAAGGACAGGTCCTCAGGGAATGCTTGGTTGGGGACACGTGAGGAAATAATGAAACAGTGAAAGAGGATTGCCAGAAATACAAGCACCATTAGAGCAGGGATTTGCCCGCTTTATTCACTGTTGTATCCCTAACACCTAGGAAGTACCTGACTCATAAAAAGTGCTCAGTAAATATCTGTTGAATAAATAAAGAGAGAGGCAGCAAACCAATATTATACAGAAATACCAAAGAAAGAGTTTCAAGAAAGAAGAAATCAACACTGTCCAATATTTCAGAGGTACAGAATGAAAATGAAGAAATGGCCTTTGGATTTGGGTATTTTGACTTTGTGAGGACAGTTTCTGACACCAAAGATTTGCAGAGAAAATGTGTTAACAAAGCAAAAGTGGCAATAGAGATATTGCTTTTGAAACATTTGGTGAGAAAGAGGAAATTAGACAGTAGCTTGAGGGGAAAACTGAATTAAAGAGTGATTTTAGTGTGCCTGCAAGCTTAGAGACTAGAGCTAGTAGAAAGGAAAAGGCTGAAAACACAAAAGGAACAAAAGGCACAAAAGACTGGTGACAATGAAACCAAGCATGGACAAAAAATGGAGAGGAAATCAAGGAGAGGAGGGAAAATTCTGCTATGTCCCAAACTGTTAAAATATAACTAGCATTCTGCTGTATAAAACAATCTCCTGGGTGACTCCGTTGGTTGAGCAACTGACTCTTAATTTTGGCTCAGATCATGATCCCAGGGTCATGGGACCAAGCCTGGCATCAGGCTCCACACTGAGCTTAGAGGCTGCTCAGGATTCTCTCTCTCTCTCTGTCCCTGTCCCCTGCTCCCACTCTGTCTCTCTCTAAAATAAAAAATAAATGAAAATAAATAAATAAAACAATCTCCTACAATTTTGCTTAGCATGACCCCAAACTGATTTCCTAAAGAATTAAATTCAGCTTCTAAGTCAACAAAGAATTACTAGGGCCAAATTCCAACCAACCAGAAAAGTAAGATTTCTTCAAAGGCTTGAGACATTTGAACTCAGTGCTGAAACACAGGACAAACATTGCTATGCAAATACTGTAAAATAAATCATGCTAATTTGTCTGGCTACATCTTACAACATCCACACTCAAGACCGTAATCGGCAGATTTCCTTTGCCTATCTATGATCCCTGACTCTAGAGACTGCCCGAATCCCACATATCACATACAACATAAGTTGTAGTCAAAAAGTTGTGTTCTCACTCAGAACCTAAAAACCAGCCTAAGGTTGCCCCCTTCTACTACTATTAAACCACAGTCTGAAAACTGAAGGACTCTATTCAAGGCCAATATAACTTATCCAAATCTAGGAAGGCCACTGCAAAGCCACATTCATGTTTCCAAATTTCCAAACTGTCTGCTTTACTCACCATCTCTGCCCTAGCCTTGGAAATGCTAGTTGTGATAGACATCCAAAAGATATTTTTCTTTTTGGAAAAGAAATCAGGAATCTCCTACCTTTCTTTTGTCTCCCTTCCAAAGGTTTAGTTAATCCATTAACAATGCTAATAAACTTTGCATTATCAATTAGTGCACACCTTAAAATTAAGGCTGTTATTGGTACACTCATCAACAGCCTTGCTTTGACCTGCGTATTATTTTATCAGCATTTTCTTTTACTATGTTTACACACAAAAAAAGTACAACAACAATTTTCTTTCAAAAGATGGGACATGTATAATCTTATAAAAACACAGGAAACTAAAAAACAAACAAAAACAAACACAAAAAACTGATATTCAGTGCCCTGATATGCTTTAATTACAGCCATGAAAGGCTAAAGCTTACAAACGAGCTTCTAAGTCCCATACCTCTTGCACAGCTGCACTTCCGGGCTTACTCACACATCAGTTCCACATCAAAAGTTTGGCCTTCTTTATCAACTTTCTGTTCTAGGCAAGTTGGCTTTCGCATCATCTGGAATCTAACCTTGTATAGACTGTCTTTGTTTCTACCATTTACTATTCACAGACAGCATGTGGCCTACGCACACCATATCCATCAAAATATAACCCTCTACAAGTTCATTCAAATTCCACGTCCTCCAGAAAGATGCTCTTCTCTGTACTGATCTCTAATTGTTCTCAGCAGCCTCACCTTTCCACCTCCCCCTCATAAGAAAATTCAGTCACGTGCTAATCACATGACATATCACCACCATATCATCTATTTGCATACATTTGAGCCTTGCATACATTTGAACAATTTTTTTCTTGTTCATACCCTTTTTTTTTTTTTCCATTCTCTGTTCTCCAGCTTCTCATCAGCCTTGAAAACCTGTGTTAATCAGCTGAGGGTACTGTAACAAAATACCACAAACTAGATGTCTTAAATATCAGAAATTTATTTTGTTCATAGTTCTGGAAGCTAGAAGTCCAAGATCAAGGTATCAGCAAATTTGATTTCTCTTGAGAGCTTTCCTCCTGGCTTCTAGATGCCTAACTTCTTTTTGTTATATGCAGAACTGGCTCTCTGGTGTCTCTCTTCTTTTTTTATTTTTCTTAATTTTTAAAAAAAATTTTTTAGGGGCGCCTGGGTGGCTCAGTCGGCTAAGTGTCCAACTTCGGCTCAGGTCNGAGAGAGAAAATATTTCCTTTTTTTTCTCAATACATGAAGTCGGAACTTTAACAGATTTGTTACTTGCATCTCAGTTTTCTTCCAAAATCATATTAATCTTTTCTTTTTTCTTTTTTTTTACTAATAGTTTACTGTCAAGTTGGTTTCCATATAACACCCAGTGCTCATCCCCACAAGTGCCCTCCTCCATGCCCATCCCCCCTCCCCCCCACCTCCATCAGCCCTCAGTGTGTTCTCAGCATTCAAGGGTCTCTCATGGTTTGCTTCTCTCCCTTTCCCCCACCATTTCCGCCCTTCTTCTCCCCCTTGTTCCTCCGTCAAGTTCCTCCTAATCCTCCTATACGTGCAAACATATGATATTTGTCCTTCTCTGCCTAACTTATTTCGCTCAGCATAAGAGAGAGAGAATATTTCAAGCAGATTCCACACTCAGCACAGAGGGCTTGATCCCATGACTGTGAGATCATGACCTGAGGCAAAACCAGGAGTCGGATGCTCAACTGACTGGGCCACCCAGGCACTCCAGTGTCTCTCTTCTCATAAGCACAATAATCCTATAACATCAGGGTCTACCCTTATGACCTATAATTTAAACTTAATTACTTCCGAAGAGTCTCACCTCCAAATGCAGCCACACTGAGACTTTAACATATGAATTTCAAGGGCACACAAACATTCACTACACAATATTCACACAATATTCTCACATTTCACGATCAACCTAAATATTACCTACTCTGTGAACTACCCAAAATAATTAAGTATATCTTTCTTATGTCCATAGCATGTTGTGACCTAGATGTAACCTTTTTGTTGCTTCTGATTTATCTATGTGTACTTGAAAAGAAATGTTACATAAGAGTTCTATATATACACGGTAAAAGTACATACATATATACATTTATACTGTTCAGTACTATACTCTAATTGTGTTAACAATTTCTGAATCTCCCACTATAATCGTAGATTGGTCTATTCCTCCTTGTAATTCTGTCATTTTTGCTTTGAATATATTGTGCTAAAATCATGGATATTAAGAAATGCCAAATTTGAACATATGGGGAGGGGCAAGATGGCGGAGAAGTAAGGAGCTCCGTACTTGCNCAAATTTTCCTGGAGAATAAACTTTTCCTTTTGCCATTAAATAATGACACTCATTTTGCTAATTAGACTAATTATGACATAAAGATCAGTTTGTGTTACATTAATTTTATAAGACTAATCAGTTAGCTTTTGGTTAGTATTTTCCTGCTATATTCTAATCCTTTTTTTTTTTTTTTAAGTTAGACATGGAGCTCAACACAGGGCTTGAACTTACAACCCTAAGATCAAGACCTGAGCAGGGGCGCCTGGATGGATCAGTCAGTCAAGCCAGGTCATGATCTCATGGTTTGGTTTGTGGGTTCAAGCCCCATGTCAGGCTCTGTGCTGACAGCTANTAAAAAAAAAAAAAAAAAAGATCAAGACCTGAGCTGAGATCAAAAGTTGGACACAGTATTAACCAACTGAACCATCCAGGCGCCCCTATTCCTTTTTTCAACCTTTCTATGTCATTACATTTTAGGTATATAACCCATAAACAAAATATATCTAAATTTTTAAATCTACTCTCAGAATTTTAAGTGGCAAGTTGAGTCCACTTACATCTACTGAAAATACTCATATGCTTGCATTCCTGCCTACCATCTTATTTTGTGATCTCTATTTACCAAGATTTTCCTCTACTTCTTTTTTCTCCTTTCCTGTCTTTTACTGCAACGATGGAGTTTCTTCAAAGGCATATCAGAAGCTGTGGAACTGGCACAGACTATAAGGGAGTGCATTTTCTGAAAAGAGCCTTAAAACAATATTAAAGTCAACTGAACATGAGTCTGTTTTTCATTATCACCATTTGCTGGCAGTTCTAAAAATGTCAGTTCAGAAATTTGTTTTCTGTTGTTTTTTATTATGATTAATGCTGAGTTTTGATAATATATATGTAAGCTTCAAATTAGCATGTTTTTATTATTTCAATAAGCATTGTATTATACATGCAGTTAATTTAAAGAACTCCCAGTTATACAGTCTGTACCACATACATACTCAGATACTTAGGTTTACAGATAATGTTTTGGGTAGTTCAGAATCATTTAAGCTTGCTTTAAGGGGAGTTTCATATCTCTAATCCTTGTTGTACTACACATTTCTGCATTTAAACAGCAGACTCAAAACAAACTGATATATTAAGACAAAGAAACAATACTTGAGTATCTTCCATCCTGTCATTCTTTGAGAAAAAACAAAAGATGGGAGACAATGTTGGCAGAAGGATTCAAAAGGGCA
Organism: Crocuta crocuta; assembly: GCF_008692635.1. NCBI lineage: Eukaryota > Metazoa > Chordata > Mammalia > Carnivora > Hyaenidae > Crocuta > Crocuta crocuta. Next base: position 4,409,039 of record NW_027529996.1, read on the forward strand.
ATGCTTGAACACCTGACTTGTTTTCAGCAAAAAACATTCTAAAGCAGATAATTTGATAGTAACCTTTAACAAATCTAGCTACTTTCTGATTTTTATGGAAGAAATCTTTGGAAGTTTTTATCAAATGTATAAGAAAACTGTATTTTTCTAGAAAAGACATTTTAGTGAAAACAGTATTTTTTAAAAGCCACTAGGATGGATATCAAAATAAAAAAAAATATTGTCAACACTGCAGTTTCAGGAAAATAAGATTTTTAATGAAACTGCCAAATTTATCCTTTTTTTTAAGTTTATTTATTTTGAGAGACTGTGCGTGCATGCATGCACACAAGCAAGGGCGGGCAGAGACAGCATGTTAAGAGAATCCCAAGCAGACTCCTCACTGCCACACGAAGCCCAACGCAGGGCTCAATCCCACAAACCCTGAGATTGTGATCGAAATCAAGAGTTGGACACTTTACCAACTGGATCACCCAGGTGCCCATTAATTCCTTTTTTAATACATTGCTTCCTGCTGTCCATTTATTATTTTGAGTTACACTGACTTGTTCCTGAAGTACATCCTTTTGAGTTCTTTCAACAAGGGCTATCAGTAGTACACTCAAAACTATTCCCTATTTGCTCTCATGCATGAATAACAATTAGCAGGGAACTGCTCTCTACAATATTCCAATGAATTGGTAAATTACTACTGAAATACTTACTTCCTCATCTTCTGAATCACCATCATCATCATCATCATCATCATCATCTTCTTCTTCTGCTTCTTCACAAAGAGGTGGAGGTAAAGGACCAATAATATCTTCCTCAATATGATTACCTGGCTCTTTCATCATTTTAAGAGGTAAAGGAGGGCCAATTAACTCATCATCAGAAGAACCAGAACTCTCTTCACTTTCACTGCTGCTTGTATCCCTGAAAATACAGAAATAGAAACTCTTAGCCTCTACTGCAACAAAGAACACTCTCTAGAGATAGGACTTACTTCCCAGGACACTCTGCCTCTCCTTTTAACAACTAAGTTTTTATTGAAATTAATTAATTAATCTATAGTTTGTTAAAATTGTAACTGAAACATTAAATGTGTAACTCAGGTATTATTTTCTTAAGAAAGTAAAAGTTTCTTTTATCTACTTACCTTACTAAACATAAAGTCAGAGTTAAAGGTCACAGCAATTATGTTGCAGGCCTATTAGATAATCCTCACTCATGAAGAGTAGGTAGAACTGGAATGTGGAAGAAAAACTACAAAATACTATGTCCATAAGAAAGAAAACCACTGAGGTAACCAATGCCTCTGTCCCCTAGATTTGAAGCCCATCACCGTTTTTACCACAGGAACAAATTAAGCCAGCCATGTAAGAAAGTTAGTATCACCTCCATAATGTTTCAATATACTTTCTGAAACACAAATTGTTTCCCAGTTTTTTTTTTAGTTTATTGTCAAGTTGGTTTCCATATAACACCAAGTGCTCATCCCCACAAGTGCCCTCCTCCATGCCCATCACACCCTTTCCCTCCCCCCACCCCATCTGCCCTCAGTTTGTTCTCAGCGGCATTCAAGAATCTCTCATGGTTTGCCTCCCTCCCTCTCCCACACTATTTTCTCCCTTCTTCTCCCCCATGGTCCTCCGTTAAGTTCCTCCTAATCCTCCTATATGTGCAAACATATGGTATTTGTCCTTCTCTGCCTGTTTTAATTCAAATGTCTTGAGTTGCTAAAATGGTTTATGTAGCATCCTTGGACTCTAAAGCCACCGTACTGTATGGCTTATCACAGATTCTCAAATGTTTTTCTAGCCAGCACACCTGAGGACCATGACACACTTTGGTTGAGGTCTTTAGGACGCACCTCTATGCATTCTGAAAGCCACCACCATCCATCATGTCACTCCACCTCCTACCCATCCCAAAGGGAGGTAGGAGTTTCTTTTATCTAGTGTTCTATCTTTTATCTAGTGTGCATTAACTTATCAAATATTGTATTAAACTCAAAGTATTATTTCCCTGTAATAAAGTATTTCTAGTAAGTAAGCCCCATGAAAGCAGAAATTTCTGTGTGTTGTGTTCATTGCTGTCTCTAGTACCTAAATGAGGCCCAACATAATTAATAGGCACTCAATATCCACTGAAGAAAAAAATGTGATTTTTCTTTTTATTTTCATCTAAGGTCAATACTGAAGGGAATGCATACTTAAACACGTTATCCATATACAAAGATAGGAGCAAGCAAACATCCATGAAGAGTTTCTCTTTGTTTTTGCAGTGGTTTGGCTTGTGATGCTCCAGCCCTACAGGACTTCTTTCAAACCCTTTAGGTTAAGCTTGTCCAGTATGAGGGTCCTTGCACTTGTAGTTCCCTCTGCTGGGAATGATTGTTAAATCTCGTCTTTCAGGTCTCGTCACATGTCACCTCCTCAAAGAGGCTTTACTGGCCCCCCTTTCTAAACTTTTGAACATATCCCTATCAGTCACTGTTATCTTCATCCTCTTAGTTTATCTTTATTAAATACCTTACTAAGTTATTTTATTTGATTGGTTACTTGGTTTACAATCTGTTATCCATCTCCTCAAATATCCCCCCAACAATATGAGCTCAGAGATCTCATCTGACTTGCTAATTGCTGTACCCCAGTGCCGAATGCAGTGCCTAACCCACAACAGATGTTCAATAAATAATAGTTGAATGACTGAATAGATTTGTATTAAAGTAGTCACACTCCAAAATTTTTTCCCTTGTAATTAAATCACAAATTCCTAACTGTACTAGTTTAGAAGTCACAGACTTTCTTAATGCAAAGTTATTCAGAGCACAGAGAGCTCTACACTAAACTGTTAATCCTTAGCACCAGTGCTTTCAATGAGTTAACTAGTTCAGACACAAGCACTGAACTGAGAACTACATGAATCCACGTTGATTCTGTGCCTGATTATGCAGTCCTAATACCCACACGAAACTGCATGGAACGTATCAGCTTCTACGTCCATTTCTGTCTTTTTTATTCTAATGTACACAGCCAAAAAAACAAACAATTTTAACATACTTTCAATTTCTGGAAAACAAAGTCTGTAAAATTATGCCCAAAAATGTCCGTGACAGAAAACAGAACACATTCCAGGTTTAAAATATGCCTTGACTCAACGTGGTGCCAAAATATGAACCAGAGCCTGAGAAACAATATGCATCTGAGGAGAAACCAGAGGAGTCAAAACCTAACATTTTTCTGACTTTTTAAAAGAGAGCTTAGCTAAGCATTAAATAAGATGTGTAATTATAGAATTTCAATTTAGAAATTAAATTCATAAGCAAAATTCATTACTTCTGATACTAATTTCTTTAGAGAAAATGCAAATGTCTAAATGATTCCTACCTTACAAATTTGGAGTGCATCAATATTTCTCTCCTATCTTGCAGCTATATTTCATAAAATAAATGACATATTCCTTCCCAGTATTTGATTTTGAATGGCAACTTACATTCATATACTATTTCTTTGAAGCAAAAAAAAAGGTGTAGTCTTAGGGACAGCTAGGTGGCTCAGTTGAGTGTCCAACTCTTGATTTCAGCTCAGGTCATGATCCCAGGGTTGTGGGATCGAGCCCCACATGAAGCTCCATTCTGAGTGTGGAGCCTGCTTGGGATTCTCTCTCTCCCTCTCTCTCTCTCTCTCTTTCTCCCCTACTGCAACTCTCCCCCGCTTGCACATGCTCTCATTCTCTGTCTCTAAAATTTTTTTAACTTTTTAATTCATTGTTTAAGTTTACTTATTTTGAGAGAAAAAGAGAGACAGAGTGAGTGAGAGAGGGTCAGAGAGAGAGGGAGAGAGAATCCCAAGCAAGCTCCACACTGTCAAAGCAGAGCTGATGCAGGGCTCCAAATCACACACCGTTGAGATCACAACCTGAGCTGAAATCAAGAGTCAGACGCTTAACTGACTGAGCCACCCAGGCAACCACCAAAAAATTAAAAATGTTTTTAAAAAGTGGTAGTCTTAAATGACTACCTTCCTCTAAGCCAAATTTTAACAACATTGCATTTTTTTTTTTTAATTATTTGGGGCGCCTGGGTGGCTCAGTTGGTTAAGCGTCCAACTGTTGATCTCAGCTCAGATTTGATCTCAGGGTCATAAGTTCAAGCCCCACATTGGGCTCTGTGCTAGATGTGAAGCCTACTTAAAAAAATAATAGTAATGAATAAAAAATAAAAATGGTTAAAGAACTTCAATAGTTAATTCTCCAAAGAAGATATATAAATGGCCAATACGCACCTAAAAATATGCTCAACACCATTAGACATTAGGGAAATGAAAATAAAAACTACATGATACCAATTCACACCTATTACGATGACTATATTAAAAACATAACAAAACAAAATGGAAAATAACTAATGACAAGAATGTGAAAAAATTGGAACCTTCGCATATTGCTGACAGGAATGTAAAATGGTGCAACCACTATGGAAAACGGTCGACAATTCCTCATACAGAAAGTCAAACAGGGGGCGCCTGGCTAGCTCAGTTAGAGGACCATGCGACTCTTGATCTCAGGGTCATGAGTTTGAGCTCCACGCTGGGTGTAGAAATTACTTAAAATAAATAAATAGGGGCATCTGCCTAGCTCAGTCGGTGGAACATGTGACTACTGACCTTAAGGTAGTAAGTTCAAGCCCTACATTGGGTGTAAAGATTACTTACAAACCTTTTAAAACATGAATCTTAAAATGTAAATGAATAAAACTTTTTAAAAAATAAAGTTAAACATAAAATTACCATGTAACCCATAAATTCCATTTCTAGGTATATAGTGAAAAGAATTAAAAGCAAAGACTCAAAAGCATATACTTGTACACCAACATTCACAGCATAGAACCAAAGATGGAAACCCAAAAATATTCATTAATAAGTAATGGCTAAACAAATTGTGGTATATACATACAATGGAATACTATTTAGCGATTTGAAGGAATGAAGTTCTGATACAACAAGAACCTTGAAAACATCATCCAAAGTGAAAGAAGTCAGATACAAAAGGAATAACATTGTATAATTCCACTTATATGAAATATCTAGAATGGGTAAATTCAAGGAGACAGAAAGCAGATCAGAGGTATCAGGGGCTAAAAGGAGAGAACAGTGGGGAATCATTGCTTAATGGTCAAATTTTTGTTTGGAGTGATAAAAATTTTGAAAACAGAAAGTTGCCACATTAAAAAAAAAAAAATCAAGACAGGAGTAAAAAGTTACAATTTAGAAATATGAAGGTGAATAAAAGATGAATAACAAAAAAATTTAAGTAGTTTTTTCTGGGAAGTAAGAATTACGAACAGGAGAAAATATTTGACTTTGTAATGTGTATAAATTCTTTGACAAAAATTTAAAAGATCAGTGCTTGTTGGGAATTAGGGGGAGGTAGTAATGAAAATGTAGAGCACAGAGGATGTTTAAGTCACTGAAACTACTCTGGATGATATATAATGGTAGCTACAGGTCATTACACATTTGTCCAAACCTACAGAATGTATAACATCAAAGACTGAACTCTCATGTAAACTATAGACTCTGAGTGATGATGATATGTCAGCACGAGGTCATTAACTGTAACAAATGCATCATTCTGGTGGGGGGGGGTGTTGATGATGAGAGAGGTAAGAGGGCAGGGGCTATATGAAAAAAATCTCTGTACGTTCTGCTCAATTTTGCTATGAGCCTAAAACTGATCTAAAAAATAAAAGTCTTGGAGAGCCTGGGTGGCTCAGTCGGTTAAGCATCTGACTTCAGCACAGGTCATGATCTCACAGTTCTTGAGTTTGAGCCCTACATCTAGCTCTGTGCTGACAGCTCAGAGCCAGGAGCCTGCTTAGATTCTGTGTCTCCTTCTCTCTGCCCCTCCCCCACTCACACTGTCTGTCTGTTCTCTCTCTCTCTCTCAAGAATAAACAAACATTTAAAAAATTTAAAAAATAGGGGCCCCTGAGTGGCTCGGTTGGTTGAGCATCCAACTTCAGCTTAGGTCATGATCTTACAGGATGTGAGTTCGAGCCCTGCTATCTGGCTGTACGCTGACAGCTCAGAGCCCGGATCCTTCTTTGGATTCTGTGCTTCCCTCTCTCTGCCCCTCTCCCACTCATGCTCTGTCTCTCTGTCTCTGCCTCTCTCTCTCTCTCTAAAATAAACATAAAATTTTTTAATTAAAAAATAAATAAATAATAAGAATTAAAGCCTATTAAATAAAATTTTTAAAAAATTAAAAGCAAAGGGGCAGGAGAAATCGATTATCCATATGGAGGAGAAAATAAAACTGGATTTCAACTTCACATTACTCTCAAAAGGCAATTCTGTATTGATTAAAGACCCAATTGTGAAAAACAAAACTTGAAAACTTAGGGGAAAAATATAGGAAGTTATCTTCATGATCTCAGAGCAAGGACTCCTTTCTTTTTTTTTTTTTTAAGTTTATTTCTTTATTTTGGGGGATAGAGAGAGAGTGCATGCACAGGAGCATAAGCAGAAGAGGGGCAGAGAGAGAAGGAGAGAGAATCCCAAGAGCAGAGTCTGACACAGGGCTTAATCCCATGACTGCAAGATCATGACCTGAGCTGACATCAAGAATTGGACGCTCAACCAACTGAGCCACCTGGCACCCTAGAACTCATTTCTTAAACAAAACACAAAAGCACCATAGAAGAAAAGATTAATAAACTAGAGTACATTAAAATTTGAAACTGGTGTTTATTTAAAAAACACCATTAAAAAATAAAAAATAATAAACCATCAAGCAACCCAGGGTAAAATCTTGCAGAAGATACGGTTCTTATTGTATCTTCAATAGAAAAAATATATTTCCAGAAAAACTTTTAAAATGATGCACAACTACACTAGTAACCAACAAAATGCAAATGAACACCACAAGGCTATTACTTCACAATAACCAGATTGGCAAAAATGGAAATGTGTAACAATAATGGGTGTTGGCAAGGATGTGGAGCAACAGAAACTCTTACACTCTGCTGATGGTAATGTAAATGGGTACAAACTCTTCTGAAAATAATTAAGCCAAATTTGGCAAAAGTATGTACTTAACTCAAAGACCTAACAAGTCTACTACTAGATACACACTCTAAACAAATTTGTGTGCATATAAAACAGAGGATGGCTACAAGGCGGTCACTAAAAACATGTTATAATATAGAAAAACAGCAACCTAAACGGATTAGACCATGGAAAAATTATAGTATATTTCTAAAGAAAAAACCAAACCACATTGAAAAGGAACTATAGCCTCACTTGTGAACATGAATGAATCTCAAAAACATCTTGAAAAAAAAGAAAAAACCTCCAAGTTGAAAAAAGAATTCATGACACCATTAACAGCATCAATATAAAATAAGAAATCATGGGGCACCTGGGTGGCTCAGTCAGTTGAGCACCCAACTCTTGATTTCGGCTCAGGTCCTGATCCCAAGTACATGGATGGAACCCCAAGTCAGGGCTCTGACGGTGCAAAGCCTTCTTGGGATTCTCTCTCTCTCTCTCTGTCCATCCCCCACTCACACTCACTCACACGCATGCACTCTAAATAAATAAATAATTTTAAATAAGAAATCATATAAAACAACATAATATTTAGGAATATACTTATACCTAATAAACTATTTTAAAAAAGAAGGAAGGATAAACAAAGTGAAGATTTCCCCAGAGGAGGAGAGAGAACTATGAGCTGAGAGAGGACTTCAAAGCTCTGTTTCCCAAGCTAGGTGTTCACTTCATCATTCTCTTTACTTTAAATGTAGGATATATAGAGCTTTATATATATGATATACTTCATGACAAAAATTTTTTGTTTAATCAAGGGGAAAAACATCCCCGATCTTAGAGTGTCCATAATCTTATGAAAGAACACACAACAGAAACAGTTTACAGAATAGTGCATAATATGCTAAATGCTATACTAGACATGTAGGGGGAAAGGTTTTAAAATATGCACAAAAATACTATATATATATATATATATATATATATGTCTTAGAAATACAGAGATACACAATAACATTATAAAGATATATATAAAAAATTTTTAAGTTTAGAAGATTGGTTACTTCTGCCAAGAAGAGAGGGGGAAGCAATGGAAGGCAGTTTTGAGAAGTGTTCACCATAATAGTAAAAGTTTATTTCTTAAGTTGTCTAGTGGATACTGTCCTTTATCAACTTTTTGAAAGTCTTAAATACTTCATAATAATTTCTCACTTAAAATCCAAAGTTCTTATTAAATCTAGAAAAAAAGAAAATAGCATAATCTCATATCGGAGGGAAAATAATTGCCTAAGAAATATATCTCGGAGAGCCCAGGTGGCTCAGTCAGTTAAGTACTGGACTTTGGCTCAGGTCATGATCTCGCGGTCCATGAGTACAAGTCCCATGTCTGGCTCTGTGCTGACAGCGCGGAGCCTGGAGCCTGCTTTTGATTGTGTCTCCCTCTCTCTCTGCCCTTCTCCTGCTCATGCCGTGTCTTTCTCTCTCTCTCAAAAATAAATAAACATTTAAAAAATTAGAAATATATCTTGAATAAATTAAAATATGCTCAAACACATTCATTTATACAATGAAATGTGATATAACTAAGATTCTTTAAAAAGCTAGAAAATGAGAAAAAATATCCAATCCAACAAGTTTATCAATACAAATTATGAGGTCAAAATTGAAGTGGAGAAAGAAATAATCAGATTTATTTTTTAAAAAAAGACATAAGAATCATAAGAAAAAATGCATGCTCTTAAGGCAATTAAAACTATGCGGAAATTATACAACTCTGAGTCGCCTCAATGAAGAAAAAAGTCACTTAACAGTTTTCTCCCACCTATATGCTCTAGCATTTTGTCCTAGTACGTGAAAGCCACTGGCAAAGGCCCTTTAAAAGTCCTTAACAGGGCCATCTGGGTGGCTCAGTCGGTTAAGCATCCGACTTCAGCTCAAGTCATGATTTTGAGGTTTGTGAGTTTGAGCTCTGCATCAGGCTCTATGTTGACACCTCAGAGCCTGGAACCTGTTTTGAATTCTGTGTCTCCCTCATTCTCTGCCTCTCCCCGACTCAAGCTCTGTCTCTCTCCATCTCTCTCTCAAATATAAAAGTCCTTCACTAATTCTGTATTTATTGTTTATCTAAAAATGTGTATTTGTTTACAAAATTTCAAGAGAATTCTTTTTAATTATGGGCTTTCTCCGCCTAAGTAAAAAGGTCATATGTCCCTTCTCAGACCAGTAAAGACTGCTTCCCATAATGCCAATGCATAGTCATTGTAGTGACTGACATAAGCTGCCACTTGCTTCATATTTCTGAGAAAACTAACATCTGATAGTGTTTACTGGCTGACCTCTAATTAGAACTGAAGAACTTTAACTACAAAAAAAATAAATAAATAAAAGAAAGAAAAAGGAAACTGAAGATCTGTAAAAAATAAATAAGTAAATAAATGAGTTTCTTAGAACAAAATCACTGTCTTTATTCTTTTTTCTTTGAAATGACTACCAGTTTCAATTACCTAAGATAATCAATTATCTAGACTAAATTTAAGGTGTTTAAGATTAAACACCTAAATGGGAGTGATAATTTAACAAAATCCTTTTGAGAAAGTCAAGCACCTGGAAGAGGATTTAGAGCAATCTCTGACCACATTTGAGCCTGAAGATGTTGGTTCAATATCTTCATTTTGCCTTCTTAATTCTTTCTCTCTGTTCATTTCTTCCTCTTTTTCTCTTGCTTCTGAAAAGATTAAAAAATTTCCAATAGTTAGACTTCAAAATTTGTCATGATTAATAAAGGCTAAAAATTAATATAGTCACAGAGATGTAACTTAGAGTGGTCCCAGTAACAGCAAAAAATTATCAATCTAAATATCTAACAATGGGAAAATAACTGAACTATTGTAAATCAACTTAATAAAAAATACAGCCAATAAAAAGAGTGATAGAAATGTACAAATCTGGGAAAAATAGTAACAGATACACTAAGCAAACTTAGCATGTGAATAGTATATGAGCCACAATGTACTATCTAAAAAGATATGGGGGGAGCAGGCACCTGGCTAGCTCAGTCAGTAAAACATGTGATTCTTGATCTCAGGGTTGTGGATTTGAGCCCCACACTGGATGTAGAGGTTGTTTAAAAATAAAATTGTTAACTCAACTAAAATAAAAAGATGTGGAAGGTTATAAGTAAAAAATACAGTATCTTAAAGTAAGATTTTAGGTAATTGTACTTTACATTTTCAATGTTTTAAACTATAAACTTAGAATTTTGTTCATTTCTGGGGCACCTGGGTGGCTCAGGCAGTTAAGCGTCCAACTTTGGCTCAGGTCATGATCTCGTGGTCCACGAGTTCAAGTCCTGTGTTGGGCTCTGTGTAAAAAAAAAAGCATTTTGTTCATTTCTGAATTTCCCACACTGAATTTGTAGTCAAGACTTCCCACAAAAATTATGAGAAAATTTCAGATTTCTACAGTTATTTACCTTGGAAAGACAAAAAAAAAAAACAAAGAAATTAAATCTTTCCTCTGATTTTTCTTATTTGAGCCATTTTTAATTAGATCTTCTAGGACCTCTTTGTAAGTAACAAAAAGTATCTTAAGAGCAACCTTAATTTAACAAAAATTATAGCAGCTAATACTTAACATGGAGCTTACTATGTACAAGGTATTTTTTTAAGCACTGCCTATAAATTAACTCCTTTAATCATCACAACCATCTCTGAAGTAGACACTATTTTTTAGCTTTATTGAGGTATAGTTGACAAATAAAATTGTAAAAGATTTAAAATGTACAATGTGGGAGTGCCTGGGTGGCTCAGTCGGTTAAACGTCCAACTTGAGCTCAGTCATGATCTCATGGTTCATGGGTTCGAGCCCTGCGTCAGGCTCTGTGCTGACAACTAGCTCAGAGCCTGGAGCCTGCTTCGGATTCTGTGTCTCCCTCTCTCTGACCCTCCCTTGCTCACACTGTCTCTCTCTCTCTTAGAAATAAATAAAACATTAAATTTTTTTTAAATAAATAAAATGTACAATATGATTTAATATACATATACATTATGAGAGGATTCCCCCCATGGAGTCAATGAACACATCCATCATCTCACATTATTCACCTTTTTTTTTAAGTGAGATATTTAAGTTTAACCCTCCTAGCAAATCTGAATTATACAACACGCTTGAAGTAGGTACTATTATTCTCACTCTACATTTGAGAAATCTATGCCATAGAAAAGTTAAGTAACAAAGCTATAAAGTCCCAGAACAGTGAATGGAGGCTCCAGAACTGGATCTTTCTGAGATGTCCATGCTTTCTTAAGAGACTAAAATTATCCAATGAGCATCACCTACCTTAAGTAATAATTTGCCTGCCTTTCTCTCCAAAGAGCTACAAAGCCCAGCCCATCACTGCATGCTTGTCACCGGACTATCTGGAAAATGACCCACCCATCTGTTCAACTAGCGTTCCTCAGCAGAGGATAACTACTCCAAACTACTTGTCCCTAGAGAAGCATCTAATTTTTTAATTTAAAATTTTAACTTTTTTCTTTTAATGCCAGAAAGGAGTTTCTAATCAGAGAGATTCTTGCCATCACCTGATGCTTCATTAAAGCAAAGGATAAAGATAAAAGGGGGATGAAACATGGAAAAAAATATTTTCTTCCTCACCATTAACTGAGAACTAAAACCAAAACCAAACAGAATTCAGTATTCTTTTTTTTTTTACAAATAGTTTATTGTCAGGTTGGTTTCCATATAACACCCAGTGCTCATCCCCACAAGTGCCCTCCCCCATGCCCCTCCCCCCCCCCCCCATCACCCATGAGTCCTCAGTTTGTTCTCAGCACAGAATTCAGTATTCTATAACTCCCTGACAGAAGGTATCATTTCATGCACTTTGACCCAATGTGGAACCAAGCACACTGTAAGCACTGTAGAAATGCTCTATATCTTCCCTGAATCAAACTGAATTAATCTACTACCCAACACTTACTTTTATACTTCCAAGCACCTCATTTTATTGTTCTCTACCTTCAAACAGTTACCAACTACAGACAGCCATTCCTGCAAAAGCCCCTCCAAATGTACCCAATTTCTGTCTAGGTTAACAGCAAACAATCCAAACCTTCATGTCCCATCTGGGCCGATTCACACAAACTGCAGACTCAAAGAAATGTAATTCGGCAACTGAAAATCTGAGAGCCAGTCATTATAGCAACCACTTAACTTGAAGAAATGAAACTTAAGATAAAATGTAAAAGATGGGAATGCAAACTAGTGCAGCCACTCTGAAAAACAGTATGGAGGTTCCTCAAAAAATTAAAAATAGAACTATCCTACAACCCAGCAATCGCATTACTAGGTATTTATCCAAGGAACACAGACATGCTGTTTTGAAGGGGCACATGCACCCTAATATTTATAGCAGCACTATCAACAATAGCCAAAGTATGGGAACAGCCCAAATGTCCATCAACAGAAGAACAGATAAAGAAGATATAGTATATACATACAATGGAGTATTCCTCAGCAATCAAAAAGGATGAAATCTTTCCATTTGCACGACATGGATAGACCTAGAGGGTATTATGCTAAGCAAAATTAGTCAGAGAAAAACAAGTATCTTATGACTTCACTCATATAAGGACTTAAAGACACAGAACAGATGAACATAAGGGAAGTGAAGCAAAAATAATATAAAAACAGGGAGAGGGACAAAACATAAGAGATTCTTAAACGTGGAGAACAAACCGAGGGTTACTGGAGGGGTTGTCGGAGGGGGGATGGGCTAAATGGGTAAGGTGCATTAAAGAATCTACTCCTGAAATCATTGCTGCACTGTATGTTAACTAACTTGGATATAAATTTAAAAATAAATTTTAAAAAATAAACATAAAAATAAAGTTAAAGTGGCTTGTCAAGGAACAAATTGCAAGTGGAAAAGCCAGAATTTAAACCATGGTGTCGTAAGTCCAAGGTACTTCTTGTTTTAGTTGTCCTATACCAGTCCTTCTTAACCTTCTACTTTAATTTGTAGATTCTGTAGTCCAGAATTATGGGGTTTATGGTGTTTGGTGGAACCAGTTTTCTACAGAATCAGGCTGATTCTTCACTTTCTGTCAGTGGAATGAGTTCTTTTGTCAGCTACTGATTGCTCTGGGCTCTACCCTCAGGGATGATGCTTCTTAGGGGTAGGGATGGAGCCTACTCCAACAGAGATTCACTCACTGGGAGGCTGATTGGAGTCAGGATTAAAGAAGACTTGTTTGTAAACTATGGGGTCCTTATTAGTCATAGAACTTCTACAAAACATTCTGGGGTGGTCTGCCAAGTTTGATCCCAGGAATTCTGTAGATTCATAAGGTGAAAATCTTAGTGCCAGTGTTTCAGAAATAAAATACCAGGGACACCAAGTTTCTAATAACATCTTCAATAACGTGTGGAAATCAATGCATATCAAATCTATTGCTTGACGGTAGCCCGAGCATGGATTGCCCTAGTTCCTCCTATTTCTTCCATCCTTTTTGACCTGTGCTCTCTAACCTGGGTCTAGTGGACTAAAGATGGAAGGAAGTCCTAGATTACTGAGCTGAAGGGAATTCTTGGGACCTTAAGAATTGGAGTCTAAACATCTTTCCTCCAGAACAATGTTATTACTGGGATTTTTTTTTTCCTGTGCTCCAACCATCTCCTCTCTCTGTCCCTTTCTCAAATGAATTTCCCTTCATTTTTATCCTCCCTGCTTCCTTTAACTCTGACTTGTACATCATGGTGGCTTATCACTCCTTAGAGGTTCATCAACTTTAGCACCATTGGGAAACTGAAAGGTTATTTCACAATTTCCTGGTTCAAATACTTTAAAAAAGAAAGTTTCATAATGAATATACACATTTCCAAAGAAGATATCCAGATGGCTAACAGACACCTGAAAAGATGCTCAACATCACTCATCATCAGGGAAATACAAATTAAACCCATAATGAGATACTGCCTCACACCCGTCAGAATGGCTAAAATTAACAACTCAGGCCACAACAGATGCTGGCAAAGATGTGGAGAAAAAGGGAACCCTTTCGCACTGTTCATGGGAATGCAAACTATGGAGAACAGTATGGAGGTTCCTCAAAAAATTAAAAATAGAACTACCCTCCAACCCAGCAATTGCACTACTAGTTATTTATCTAAAGTGCTGATTCAAAGGAGCATATGTAGCCCAGTGTTTAGAGAAGTGCTGACAACAATAACCAAATTATAGCGTGGTAGGGTCCCATCCCTAAGGAAAGGGAAAACAACAACAAAACCTCAAGGCAACCTGGCTATATGTGTATATGGCATTCCTGACGACCTTGTAACATGAGACCACTTAGACTGCATATTAGTGTGTTACCATATATGGGAGACAAAGAAGTAGAAAATATATTTTAAAAACTACACCACATGGTGTTCAGGGCTCTACTAACCCAACTGAGCCGTGCCGGCATGAATAAAGTTGCTTCCTGGAAAGAAAAGCCTGTGTGTCATGACTCTCTACGAGAATCCTGCTACAATGGGAAGAGTCCAAATACCTATTGACTAATGAATGGATAAAGATAATATACACGGGATACTACTTGGTGATCAAAAAGAATGAAATCTTGCCATTTGCAACAATGTGGTTGGAACTCAAGTGTATTGTGCCAAGTGAAGTCAGTCACAGAAAGACAATTTTATGATTTCACTCATATGTGGAATTCAAGAAACACAATAGATGAACATAGAGAAAGGGAAGGAAAAATAAGATAAAAACAGAGGCAAGCCCCAAGAGACTCTTAAATTCAAAGAACAAACTGAGGGTTGCTGGAGGGGAGGTGAGTAGGGGGGAAAAAAGATAAAATGTAAAAGAAATCAAAGAGGTACTTGGGCGGTGCAGATGGTTAAGCGCCCAACTCTTGATCTCACCTCAGGTTATGATCTCATAGTTTGTGAGTTCAAACCCTGCATCAGGCTCTGCACTGATGGCACGGAGCCTGCTTGGGATTCTGTCTCTCCTTCTCTCTGACCCTTCCCCACTTGTGCTCCCTCTCCTTCTCTGTCTCTCTATCAAAATAAATAAACTTAAAAAAAATAATAATAAAATAATAGGTACAATAAATGTTCTCTAATCATGATACTTTTTTTACCCATGGGACCTAGGTCTTGCTAAATGTTTTTGTTATTCTAATTTAAAACAATTTATTACCTTACCAATTTCATATAAATTTACACTGAATTTAATTTTTTTAACATTTATTTATTTTTGAGAGAGAGCACAAGCAAGGGAGGGGCAGAGAGAGAGAGAGACAGCGGGTCCAAAGTGAGGCTCTGTGCTGAGAGCAGTGAACTCTGATGTGGGGCTCAAACTCACAAACCATGAGATCAAGACCTGAGCCAAAGTCTAATGCTCAACCCAATGAGCCACCCAGGTGCCCATAATTTTAAATACTGCCAAAATACCAGGAAGTAAAAAATAAGAACATTTTAACTACATTAACTACATGTCTCCATTAAATATTTAGGGATGTAACCATTATGTACCAGCTCTGTTAGGCACTGCAAGTATAAAAGAGAAGAACAAGCATCAAATCCTCAACACACAAACAATACTAAGATAAAATTTATAGTATTTTTTAAAGCGTCATGGAAACAAAGCCACTATGTCCAAACAGGTTTTTAAATAACACTTAGAAAAAGTAAAATATGAGTGAGGCCTTCAATGATGAGGTAGGATTTAACCAAGTAGAGAAGCCATTTGAAGTATACCAAAAAATAATGATAATAATAAACAAATAAAATCTTTAACCTTTTCTAATTTCTAAAATCTATGGGACAGTTTCTTTTCAGGATCATTAAATCATCCATTGAAATCATATTCAAATTCCTACATGTTTTCTCAGACATTGTTTTCAGTCACGTAACTGAGAAAGTTGATAAATCTATCTAAAATATAGGCACAACCAAAATAAGCATTTCAATTAAAAAAAAAAATTTCGGGGCACCTAAGTGGCTCAGTTGGTTGAGCGCCCAACTCTTGATTTCAGCTCAGGCCCTGGGCCAGAGTCGTGGAATCAAGCCCTGAATCAGGCTCCTTGCTAAGCGTGGAGGCTGCTTAAGATTCTCTGGATTAGGAGGAACTTAATGGAGGACCATGGGGGAGAAGTGGGGGAAGGGGAGAGAGGCAAACCATGAAAGACTTGAATGCTGAGAACAGACTGGGGACTGATGGGTGTGGGGGGAGGAGGGGGATGGGCATGGAGGAGGGCACTTGTGGGGATGAGCACTGGGTGTNTGTGCCCCTCTCCCCAGCTCACACTCTCTCTCTAAAAAAAATGAATAAATTTCTAAAAAGAAATTTTTCCTCCCCATTTATGTCCTCAAAGTATTACAGCTATAAAAAAGGATATAGGTTATATGACCTAGACAAACTTGGAGCTTTCAAAAAATTTAAAACTTAAAAAATTGCACCACTACTCTTTCCTGACATTTTACATAATGCATACTTTAAGGTTTTATAATAATTCATCCTTTCTACTAGAGCATTTACCAACCCAAACAGTTCATATTCATATACACAAACTTGCTATTAAAAGGGACCAAAATTTTATTCTCCTCAAGTTTCATGTCAGTGCTCACAGAAAGACTCCAATCACAAGATAAATTATGCCCATATCACAGTCTTTGAACTTCCAAGAAAAATAAGTCAAACTTTGGATTCATGTGTTTAGATCAGGGGTAAAAACAGCAGTCCGAGAATATAATACTAAATCCAAGTCCAAGAGTATAATCCCAAATCAACGAAGTTCAACACATTTAATTTATCCATAAACATCAGAGAAGAACTTGGGTCTTCAGATAATGTTTCAAATTTTAAAAATCTAGTAACTCTTCACTGTAAGTCGTCTCAAGTGCTAAATGCATATATGCTTTTACTAAGAAAAACTCTAGCAATTAAAAGTGATATTTTTAGGGGCACCTCAGTCTGTTAAGCATCTAACTGCAGCTCAGTTATAATCTCATGGTTCATAGGTTTCAACCTGCACTGGGCTCCATGCTGACAACTCAGAGCCTGGAGCCTGCTTTGGATTCTGTGTGTGTGTCTCTCTCTCTGCCCCTCCCCTAATTGTGTTCTCTCTCTCAAAATAAATAAACAAACACTAATAAATATTTTTAAAAAGTGGTTTTTTAAAGTACCTAACTGTTTAAAATGTACTATGCCTGGAGCACCTGGGTGGCTCTGTTAGTTAAGTGCTTGACTCTTGATTTAGGCTCAGGTCATGATCTCAGGGTTTGTGAGATTGAGCCCCATGTTGGGGGATTCTCTCTCCTTCTCTCTCTCTCTCTGCATTTTTGCTGCTAACATGCACATGCTCTGTCTCATTCTCTCACAAAATAATTAAAATAAATAAATAAAAGGTACTATGCTCAACACCTTAATCCCTTCAAGAGCCTTCTAAGGAAGACCCTATTATCACTTCCACCTGACAGATGAAGAAATTAAGACTCTGAAATTTGAAAACCCATCCAACATTATCTCTAGTCTGATGTGTGGCTGACTGTCAAATCTAGGTCCTCCAACTCCTAATCCCAAACTCTATACCTATACAAAGGATCGGGGCCATTTAAAAAAAATTTTTTAATGTTTTATTTATTTCTGAGAGAGAGACAGCGTGAGCAGGGTAGGGTCAGAGAGGCAGGGAGACACAGAATCCGAAACAGGCTCCAGGCTCTGAGCTGGCTGTCAGCACAGAGTCCGACACGGGGCTCGAACCCACAAACCATGAGATCATGACCTGAGCCGAAGTCGGATGCTTAACCAACTGAGCCACCCAGGCGCCCCGAATGGGGGCCATTTTAAAACACTCTCCAAAGAAGCAGGGTTTTTCAAAATGCAGTACTATAGTTCTAACCTCAATTTAATCTTCTCAAGTATATATTGAGAATTTATCTTGCAAAGCATGGTAAAGAAAACTATAAAATTTACTTAGGTGTATAAAGCAATCTCTGTGCCAAGAGTTTTGTTATCACATGCTGAAAGAGGTAAATACAAGAATACTGTACTATAAGAGCATAAGCATTCACCAAAATGTTTAAAATTCAAGTTGTTAAAGCATTTGTAAATATGCCTCAAACAGCATGTCTTTGTACCTTGTCAGATGATACCAAATTATTTAATATCTTTAAGTATGCTAAGATATTTCAGTTAAGTTTTAAGAAGATCAAGGGGCACCTGGATGGCTCAGTTGGTTGAGCATCTGACTTCGGCTCAGATGCTTCGTCATCTGAGAGCATACGAGGTCGTGACCTCATAGTTCACCGACCTCACAGTTCACAAGTTTGAGCCCTGCATCGGGCTGGCTGCTGTCAGCGCAGGCCCACTCAGATTCTCTATCCCCTTCTGTCTCTGCCCCTCCCCAACTGGTGCTGTCTCTTAAAAATAAGCATTTTTTAAAGGATCTGTATCTCTTATAAACACATACTAAAATACTTACAGAGGAAATAATACATCTTAGGTTTCTGTTAAAATAATCTGAGAGGGGAAGTAAATGGAAACAACAGTAGCCATGAATTGTTACAGTACTTAAATCCGTGTGGTAGGAGTTT